>NC_140994.1:47515295-47977795 GCF_052327205.1 Somniosus microcephalus | reverse complement strand
AGATATTACACAGTCATACTGGGTTCTTTCCCTGTCCTGCACTCCCTAAGGACTTGCTTTCTATCTCACCTACTCCACTAACCTTCTGCATAGCCCTCTGGCAGCTGAGTAGTGTTTGTTGGCACCTGGCAGGCCCTGTGAAAGAACTAGCTGTGGAGTTGGTTGACCAAATGATAAATCCCTTATTTAAAAAGTCAACATTATGCCTATATCTGCTTGAGGCTCTTTCCCTGTTTAGGTGTAAAAAATGAAATGGATAGCTGAGTGAGCCACTAAGAGTCAACAAACAGTTTAAAGATTTTTAAAAATGTGTGATAGAATAAGCATAGACTATTCAAATACTGGTCAAATGTCACTCAGATGTGCAGTAGTTATTGAAATATTTAAGCAAGATTACATCCATGCTGTCTTGATCAGCTCATCTCATATTTGTTCTTGGTGCACGTTAGAAAAAGGTACATGTATATTTTCTTGCTCTAAATACAGAATGTACTCCACTAGAGGGAAATTCATGACAGTATTATGAAGATAGCCAATATCCAGATTGAATTTTCTCCTAAAATCCTCTACTGTGATTACCCCACCCTAATCATTCTTGGCTAACTGCTTAGTCAGAATGATTGACACTATGTTAAAGGCAACTAAAAAGAATATTCTTAATAACTGGAAATCCATGGATCCAACGAGATTCTCACAATGGTTTAAAATTGTAATGGACATTATACATGTCTTGTCTACTTAACTTGCGTCATGAAACAGAATTTGGATCAGTTCATTAGGATCTGGTGCCATTAATCGCTTTCTGGCATGCTAACCCAATCCTCGTGAGCATGGGGTGATTGGCTCTCTCCTAACCTCTCATTTCAGAATTACTTTACTTGTTCAGCTGCCACCACATCCCTTGCAGCCAGCTAGTTGCTTCCTCAAACTAAACTCAATTCATTTGTAATGTGCCAGAATAGACAGAGCCTTCAATCCCATTGCTCCTTCATGTTAATTATGATGGGCTGAGATTATTAGATCTCATTGTGAAACAGTTGAGAACAGACAATATATACTGGCCTATTAGTTTGAGTATTTTGCATGTTATCACATGTGAATTCCTAGATGAATGTTACCATGATGTTTGCTCTGGACATGTTCTCTCTGTTTTATGTCTTCTGAAAATTACTCCTTTTTTTCAGTTAAACTCCATTAATTTTGCCACCTACGTATTCATATTGTGGGTTAAAAGCTCATGAATAATAATCTGTATTATCTGCAGCTATATAATTGGCATGAAGAGTATAAGTTTAAAAGGATGAGTTTCTGTCACCAGTTTCTATTAATCTTTGGAACTTTTAGGCCCACAGCTAGCATGGACTTTAGGGATTATATTAATTGCATAAAATGCGCTTCAGGACTGTGGACTCATTGCTCTCTTTGTACAACAAAACTTGTGAGTGAGATCTTTCAGAAAATTCATTCTTGCCATAGTTAAGACGGTGGAAGATCAAGAATTTAGGTTCAAAAGGCTGTAACGATTCCTTCGATTTAATTGTTCACACTGAAGTACTACACTAGAACTAAAATACTCTGCTAGAGCAATCCATCAACAGCTCATACTTTAACTTTATTCAAATGTTATCTATTTCCTTGGTCTGAATTAACCACATCAAAAATCTATGCAGCGAACATTTGCACACTTCCAATATTTTGTATAAAATGTAGGGCATTGAACATGAGAGTAATATCACAAACACCAATTGCCATTTTTGATATGGGCCCATAAAATCACTTTAAGCCAATTTAGCAGCATTTTTCAAATAAACTGCTGCATGAAACTTTTTTCTAAGAAATCTGGAATTTGTTAAATAATTTTTTTTTTCAGTTTTGAAATACAGTCTATAGGAATCTAATAACATAATACTGTAACAAGTAACTCATCAAAATTGAAATTTAGTTCCAGATTGTTACATTGGTTTTTGTCCATCTTTTATTGTTGAGGAGTCTATTACTTGTATTACCTTTCACCCAAATTTACAACTGTGCTCTGCACTATGTGGAAAAAAAAGTTTTGGGATGAAGTCATTTCTGGTTTCAGTTACTCCTAGGACTGTAAGTCATACAGCTGTGGGTCCTAAACTACAATTCCTGCATTCAGCGTTGACAACACATCAGCAGCAGCATAAAATGAACACGACCCAGAAAGCTCTAAATGAATACAGACCATGAAAAGCTGAGCTTACAGTCATTCTGTACGTCTGGGCTCCAAGCAGAGCTTTTTTTTAAAAAAAAAGATGAAATGCATGAATTGGCCTTTGGAGACTATTGGTTAAGATACATGAATATACTATACCGATTTATTAAAGCATTAAATTTGACTATATAGAGGAAGCATGGTTTTTGGTAGAATACCAAGTTTTCCTATAAATGAGAAAGGACCGAATAACTCATGACCTACTGTGTGGTTACAGTTAAGTTCTACTTCCAAATGAGATAAACCATGTAACCCATTAAAATATAAACTTAATTGTACATTTTTTGCTTTATATAAGATTAGTTATCCCCAAATTTGTGAGAAACATATTTACAGTATTCGTTCTCCAAAAAAAAATAAACTTGCACATTTTCAAAATGAATATATTTCTGGAACTTTTTGATAACATTCAGGTTTAACCTTTGAATAATATACCCTTTGTGGTTTATGAAATGTGCCTATTTTGGTCTTTTCGCACTGAGTCCATAGAACTGTTTACAGCACAGGAGGCCATTTATCGCATTGGGTAAAATGCCTGAATAGTGAGGCTCGAGGTGCCCCTGTGATTGGGCCTCTGGCCTCATTAACATCAAGCCAGCGTGGCGCGAACAACCAGTACTCCAGATCATCCTGCTCAAGATTCAGGTATATATATCAAAAACTTACCTTAATGTTAAGAGCCGGTCCCAAGGGATGGTTTTACTGAGTGTAGCCAGCGCTGACTGCCTCGGGTCAAACCAGACTTGCAGTTGAGGCCTCATACAGGCGTTGGGCCCCTTATTTGCATATGCAAGTGAGTGAGCCTGGACAGTGAGTATTGGCAGGGTATTTGACTGCGAGTGCTTCACAACTAATCCCGATCCTGTTCTCACCTGATGTACATGGACACTTTTTTTCGCTGGGGATGCTGGAGCGATGAAGAACAGGGACACTGGCTGACTTTCTGCTTTCTAGCTTAGAGCTTTGAGGTCAAGTGTGGCACCTTGATTGTAGCCCTGCCTGAGACCAGCTAACCCCGCACAGTCCAGGGGAACTGAACCTGGGATCGAGTCGTCTGTATGGCTCAGTTTCACACTGCCTTTTTAGCAACTGATCCACTGGGGAGCTGCGACTGCATTCTTATAAAGATGAACAAACATGTCAGACTTTACTTCTTGTCTCATATTTATTTCTTTTTGTTTTGTTTTGATAGAAATAGCTAGAGTTTTGCTAAAATATTGCTTTTTATTCATCTTCATGGCCAGAAGGTCTTTTCTTTCAATAAAGGTAAAGAGTTATAGAATCATAGAACAGTACAGCACAGAAGGAGGCCATTCGGCCCGTTAAGTCTGTGCCATCTCTTTCGAAGAGCAATCCAGTTAGTCCCACTCCCCGGCACTTTACCCATATCCCTGTAATTTTTTCTCCTTCAAGTATTTATCCAATTCTCAGCTACTATTGAATCTTTTCCCACCACCCTATCAGGCAGTGCATCCCAAATTCTAATCACTCATTGTGTTAAAAACATTTTCCTTGTGTCGCCTCTGGTTCTTTTTCTAAAACACCTTAAATCTGTAGCTTCTGGTATCGACCCTTCAGCCATTGGAACCAGTTTCTCTTTATTTACTCTATCTGGACCCTTCATAATTTTAAACACCTCTATCAAGTCTCGTCTTGGCCTTCTCTGCTCTAAAGAGAACAATGCCAGCTTCTCCAGCCTATCCACATAACTGTAATCCCTCATCCCTGGAACCATTCTAGTAAATCTCTTCTGTACTCGCTCCAAAGCATTCACGTCCTTCCTAAAGTGTGTTGTCCAGAATTGGACACAATACTCCAGCTAGGGCCGAACTAGTGTTTTATATAGTTTAAGCATAACTTCCTGACTTTTGTACTCTATGCGTCTATTTATAAAGCCCAGGATATCATTTGCTTTATTAATTGCTTTGTTAAACTGTCCTGCCACCTTCAAAGATTTGTGTGCAAACACCCCCAGGTTTCTCGGCTCTTGCACTCCCTTTAATATTGTACCATTTAGCTTGTATTGTCCTTCCTCATTCTTCCTACCAAAATATATCACCTCACAACTTTCTGCGTTGAATTTCATCTGCCATGTGTCTGCCCATTCCACCAGCCTATCTATGTCCTCCTGAAGTTTTGAAGTTCTGTTGTTGTTTGAATGCCTCGCTCCCTAAAATGGAAATTGTTGTGTTTGTACCGCTATACACAGCTACATAAAATAATAAAGCAGCAGAGACTGAGAGTAACTTCAAGTGATCTTTACTGGTTAACTGGAACTTCGGCGCTGACTATACAAATCGATACGCGCCTGTTATATATGCTCGCAACTAAGGATGTACATCCGCAAAACAAAGTAGTCCCTTCAATGTTGTATACATTACACTTCTTCCCCCTTTAGTTTAATAGTATATTAACGCAAAATTTCTATGATTAACATACAGAACCTGTCTTTACAGTAACCTTTTTGTTTTCTTAAAAGTAACAAAATTCAAATTCCAACATAATATTTTATTTTGTCAACAGCCCTTTTACAAGTCAAGTCTCTGGGGAGGCTTCCTCTGCCTCTCTGGGTAACGTCTCTCCAGACTCTTTTGCTTTGGGGAATGAGACTGTACAGGTACAGGTGCATCAGGTGAGCTATCAGCACAGGTAGAGCTCTCAGCTGTGGATGAGGCTGGTGCTGATGCTGATGAATCAGGAGTGTCTGTTTCCATGTCAGGTGAGTCTGGGCGAGGTATAGGAGTGTTTTCCACCTGAACATCCAGAATTTGGTCCACATGACGTCTCAAAACGTTCTCTCCCACATCCACAGTATACATCAGTGGTCCCTCTCTTGTGGATATTGTCCCTGGTTGCCACTTTTCTGTCCGGAAATCACGAGCAAGAACTGACTGTCCCACACTGAAGCTTCTTGTTGGCTTAGCATTCAAATGTTTGAACTGTTTGTTCTCTACATCACGACGTACATTCGGTTTAAGAAGGTCCATGCGAGATCTCAGGTTCCTGTTCAGAAACATCATCGCTGGAGTCTGATTAGTGGCTGTGTGTACTGCGTTCCGATAAGCAAAGAGGAAATTGTCTATCTTGTGTTGCAGTAGTAGATTCTCGCTGTACATTGCTTCGATGGCCTTCTTGAAAGTCTGTACGAATCTTTCTGCCAAGCCATTTGTAGCTGGATGGTACGGGGCAGATGTGTAGTGCTTGATTCCATTTTTCCTCATGAAACTTTGGAATTCGTCAGAGACAAATTGTCATCCATTGCCTGTGCAGATTTGTTCTGGTACGCTATTTCTAGCGAACATGGTCCTCAGAACTGAAGTGGTCTTTTCAGATGTGGTTAATTTCATTTGAATGACCTCGAGCCATTTGGAATGTGCATCAACTGCAATCAAGAACATGGAGTCCATGAACGGTCCAGCAAAGTCGATGTGCACACGTTGCCATGGTGATGAGGGCCATTCCCATGGATGGAGAGGGGCTTGTGGTGGTGCATTCTGGACCTTTTGACATCCTGAGCAGCTCTTTGTCAGGTCCTCGATCTGTTTGTCAATTCCCGGCCACCACACGTATCCACGTGCAAGGCTTTTCATCTTTACCGTACCTAAGTGGCCTTCATGCAGTTCATCTAGCACTCGGTTACCAAGCTTGGGAGGAATCACAACTCGTGAGCCGCACATCAGTGTTCCCCGACACACTGATAACTGCTCCCTCCTAGCTGAGAATGCTGGAAACAATAAGTCACCAAGTGCTGGCCATCCCTTCACAGTGATGTCATAAACTTTTGACAATGTAGGGTCATTGCGTGTTTCTCTTTCAATGAGGGAGTTTGTCACTGGTAGCTGCTCAACTATTGTGTGAAATACCTCTGCTGAGTCAACTGTTGTAGTTCTCTCTGAGGTCGGCAGTGGTAAACGTGACAAACCATCGGCGTTGCCATGTTGCTTGGTCCCCTTGTATTCAATGTCATACAGGTGAGCCCCTAGGAAGAGTGACCATCGCTGCGCTGTTGTGCCGTCATCACTGGAACGCCCTTCCTTGGGTTGAAGATTGAAACGAGAGGCTGGTGGTCAGTTAACAGTGTAAACTGTTGACCATACAAGTAGTGGTTGAATTTCTTGACTCCCCACACAAGGCTGAGGGCCTCTCGGTCAATCTGTGCATAATTGCGTTCAGCTGTAGTGAACGATCTTGAGGCAAAGGCTATTGGTCTTTCTGAGCCGTCTGGGAACTTATGTGACAACACAGCACCAATGCCATGGGGTGAAGCATCACATGCCAGTCGAATAGGTAAGGATGGGTCAAAGTGAGCTAGCACCTCTTCTGAAGTAATGAGTCTTTTACTCTCTTGAAAAGCTTGTTCACAGCTGTCACTCCATTTCCATTGTGACCCTATCTGTAGCAGTGCATTTAGTGGATGTAACACTGTGGATAGGTTGGGCAAGAACTTGTGATAGTAATTCACCAGTCCAAGATATGATCTCAACTGAGACACATTTTCAGGTGTTGGTGCATTAATCACAGCTTCAATCTTGTCTGGAGACTTGTGTAAACTGTCCTTGTCAATCACATGTCCACAGTATGAGATTTCCTTTTTGAAAAACTCACACTTGTCTCGGTTCGCTCGGAGCCCATACTCCCGTAGCCTGATGAGCACCTGTTCAAGGTTGGAAAGGTGGTCATTGTCATTCTTGCCAGTAATGATGATGTCATCAAGATAATGATGCACATTCTCCCCGTGTTAGCGTGGGTTTCCTCCGGGTGCTCCGGTTTCCTCCCACAGTCCAAAGATGTGCAGGTTAGGATGATTGGCTATGATAAATTGACCCTTTGTGTTAGGGGGATTAAATACGTGGGGTTAGGGTGGGATATGTGTTGGTGTAGGGGTTACGGGGATCGGGTGGGATATGTGTCGGTGCAGGCTCGATGGGCCGAAATGGCCTCTATCTGCACTGTGGGGTTTCTGTGATTCTGTGATAACACTGAGTACCTGCAGGACTTGGTCCATTGCCCTTTGCCAGATTGCAGGAGCTGATGCTATTCCGAACACCAGCCGATTGTACTGGTAAAGGCCTTTGTGCGTATTTATTGTCAGGTACTTCTTTGATGCATCATCAATTTCCATTTGGAGATAGGCCTGGGCCAAGTCAATCTTTGTGAAGCATTCCCCTCTTGACAGGGAAGCAAAGATGTCCTCAATGCGAGGCAATGGGTACTGTACTGTGTGGAGGACTGGGTTAACAGTCACTTTAAAGTCACCGCAGATGCGCACCTTTGGCTTTCCTGGTTTTGTGCTGGAGGTTTTCTTCATCACTGGAATTAAAGGTGTTGCCCATTCACTCCAATCCACCTTGGACAGGACCCCTAACTGCTCCAAGTTCCCCAGCTCTGCTTCTACTGAAGGGCGAATTGCATAAGGCACTTGTCTGGCCTTGTGGAACTTTGGATTTGCATTCTCCTCAATCTTAATTTTTGCTTTCATGCCCTTAAGTGTTCCTATCCCCTTCTTGAACACTTCCTGAGAGTCAGAGAGTATGTGTGACAGTCTCTCAGGAGTGGCATTGCTGTCCTCCTTTGCTGACACAAACAGTGCTTGGATGGTGTGCCAATCCAACTGTATTTTCCTGAGCTATTCGCGTCCCAGCAATGGTGGCCCTCCATTTTTCAGTACATAGAGGTTCAATTGTGGTATTTTTTTTTCTTTGTATGTCACTGTCACTTTTATTTTACCTTTGGCGCACACTCTTTGTCCTGTGTATGTATTTAACAGTACTTTAGTTGGCCTTAGCGGTATGTGTGAAAACAGTCATTTGTAGTCATGTACAGAGATCACTGTTAAAGCTGAGCCTGTGTCCAACTCCATTTTCAGCTTACCTCCTGCCACTTCTGGAGTAATCCATATTATTCTGTGATCCTCTGTCTCTTTCACACTGTGTAGTTTCAGACAAGCCAAATCCTCTTCCTCTGAGTCTGTGTCACTTTTTTTTAAATCTGAACTGTTTCCAGTCACGTGATGTACCTTCTTGTATCTTTCTTTGAAAGGGTTCTTGTTTTCAGTCACTTGATGTACCTTCTTGTTATTCTGTATTGTATCAGTTTTCTGCTTCTTATTTGCTTTGCAGACTCTTTCAATGTGCCCTTGTCTGCCACATTGTCTGCAGTCTTTGGCCTAGAAATTGGGTTGGGGCGCCAAAGTGGCGCAAAAGTCGCCTGAGCGCAGGATTTAGCGCAGCGTTCGAGGCTTTAGCGATCGTCAGATATTCAGTTTCATTGCTGTTCGAGGGACACAGGGCACAACTCGAGGCACTCCGCGTCCCTCTTAGGGCGCTGAAACTGAATATCGCAGCTCAACGTGCCGCAGCGCCACACGCTGCGGCACGGCATGCTGCGGTACTGCAGGCCTTCCTCCCACTGTTAAGGGGGAGGTGCCTGCAACAGCGCGATCCCCGCTCGCGAGTGCCTGCAAATGAGCCCGGCACCAAGGAGAAGTGTCGGGCTCTTGGGAAACAGCCGGCAATGCCGCGGGGGGGTGTTTAGGAGGTCGGGGACGGAGGTGCTGGCAGGCGGCCACCGAAAAGGCGGCCGCCCCGCACCTCCACCTTAACTTGCGCTGCTGCCGGCACAGTAAGGCCCCGTGAACCGGGCGCGGGTAGCGAGCGGCGCAACTGCGGCGTTCGCTACCAAATATCGTGAACGGGGCACGAATGGGGTGCTGCGCACACCGATGACATCATTGGTGGCGGCGCAGCGCAAATGCCTAACGCCACCATTAGCGCCCCTACTGAATATCGTGGGAGACGCAGCCAGTGGCGCTACAGCCACTGACTGCCTCTTTAGGCGCTAACAGGTGGCGCTAATCACCCAATTTCTCCCCCTTTGTCTTTAAACCAACAGTCATTGTTGTCACGTGACATTTTGCCACAGCGATAACACTTCTTTTCTTGTTTCAGTGACATTTTATTAGTTGAATATTCCAGGGATTTTTGTTGAATTTCTAAAGCGCCACGTGCTGCTGCTTCCATGGATATTGTGATATTCAGAGCCTTCTCCAATGAGAGGTCTTTTTCAGACAGGAGCTTCTTTTCTGTGCTTTCATTTTGCATGCCACACACAAATCTGTCCCTCAATGCGTCTGATAAGCCCACTCCAAATTGGCAATGTTCTGATAATTTGCGCAACTTTGCCAAATATTCAGAAATGCTTTCATTTTTGCTCTGGTTCCGTTTATGGAATTTAAATCTTTCGGCTATGAGCAGCAGTTTGGGGCTTAAATGGTCTTGGAGTGTGTCTACTATTTGTTTGAATGTTTTGTTTGCTGGCTTTTCAGGGGTTAATAAACTACATAGCAGCCCATATGTCTTTGCGCCCATAACACTCAGCAAAACAGTGGCTTTCTTTTCTACCTCCACTCCGTTAGCCTCACAGTACAACTCCACTCTTTCAATGTAAGTTGCCCAGTCTTCAATGCTGCTATCAAATGCTGCAATAGTGCCAATCATCGCCATTTTTTTTTCCAAACCCGTTTTCTTTCTTTACTAGTTAGCTAACGTCATGCAAGTCACTGTGCACTTTTCACTTGACTTACATATCCCCTGCCTAGCTTAGGAAGTGTACTCCGTTTTCTTTGCCTTCTCGTTCCTTTCTTCCAAGTTTCCGTGTCCTCTGGATGCGATGCCAGAATAGGAAGACGTAGGTTCATAATTCTCGTCGCCAATTTGTTGTGTTTGTACCGCTATACACAACTACATAAAATAATAAAGCAGCAGAGACTGAGAGTAACTTCAAGTGATCTTTACTGGTTAACTGGAACTTCGGCACTGACTATACAAATCGATACGCGTCTGTTATATACGCTCGCAACTAAGGATGTACATCCGCAAAACAAAGTAGTCCCTTCAATGTTGTATACATTACAGAAATAATACTCACAACTTGGAACTTATGTGCCAGAGTCAATTAAATTGAAATCTGACCATTTCTGGTAAAATTAGTATCACTGTATCTGATGCAGTGCGTCCCCATATGCCTAGGTTCCATAAGGGGCAATAAACCAAAATACAGGCGTCTTTTTACTTTTGCTAGCCCATCATACCATGAAGGCAAATCACATGTCCATCATGCCGATTATTTCCAATGAACCATCCACAAGCTTGATGCTGGAAACAAACCTCGACAGTCAATAAAGAGAGGTGAAGACACCACCATCTTCTAGATATTCTCAACAAGCTTTATTTCGTCACTGCATATCTGCTCATGGGAATGGCAACACAGTGGTTATGTTACTGGATTAGTAATCCAGAGACCTGGACTAATGATCCAGAGACGTGAGTTCAAATCCCACCACAGCAGCTGGGGAATTTAAATTTAATTAAATAAATCTGGAATAAAAAGCTAGTATCAGTAATGATGACGACAAAACTATTGGATTGTCGTAAAAACCGATCTGGTTCACTAATGTCCTTTAGGGAAGGAAATCTGCCGTCCTTGCCTGGTCTGGCCTATATGTGACTCCAGACCCACAGCAATGTGCTTCACTCTTAACTGCTCTATGAAATGGCCTAGCAAGCCACTCAGTTGTAACAAACTACTACGAAAAGAAATAATAAAATAAAACCGGATGGATCACCACCTGACATCGACCTGGGTACCGGCTTCAGACACAACAATGGCACACCCAGCCCAGTTGACCCTGCAAAGTCCTCCCCATTAACATCTGGAGACTTGTGCCAAAATTGGGAGAGCTGTCCCACAGACTAGTCAAGCAATAGCCTGACATAGTCATACTCACAGAATCATAACTTTCTGCCAATGTTCCAGACTCCTCCATCACCATCCCTGGGTATGTCCTGTCCCACTGATAGGACAGACCCACCAGAGGTGGCGGCACAGTGGTATACAGTCGGGAGGGAGTGGCGCTGGGAGTCCTCAACATTGACTCCAGACCCCATGAAGTCTCATGTCAACAGGTCAAGCATGGGCAAGGAAACCCCTTGCTGATTACCACCCACTGCCCTCCCTCAGCTGATGAATCAGTGCTCCTCCATGTTGAACACCACTTGGAAGAAGCAATGAGGGTAACAAGGGCATAGAATGTACGCTGGGTGGGGGACTTCAATGTCCATCACTAAGAGTGGCTCGGTAGCAACACTACTGACTGAGCTGGCCGAGCCCTGAAGGACATAATTGCCAGACTGGGCCTGCGGCAGATGGTGCGAGAACCAACATGAGGGAAAAATCTACTTGAGCTCGTCCTCACCAATCTACCTGTCGCAGATGCATCTGTCCATGGCAGAATTGGTAGCAGTGATCATCGCACAGTCCTTGTGGAGATGAAGTCCCATCTTCACACCGAGGACACCCTCCATCGTTTTGTGTGGCACTACCACCATGCTAAATGGGATAGATTCAGAACAGATCTAGCAGCTCAAAACTGGGCATCCATGATGCACTGAGGTCCATTAGCAGCAGCAGAATTGTATTCCACCACAATCTGCAACCTCATGGCCCGGTGTATCCCTCACTCTACCATTAGCACCAAGGTAGGGGTCCATAGAAACATAGAAACATAGAATATAGGAGCAGGAGTAGGCCATTTGGCCCCTCGAGCCTGCTCCGCCATTCAATGTGATCATGGCTGATCATCCAAATTCAGTACCCGGTCCCTGCTTTCTCCCCATACCCCTTGATCCCTTTAGCCTTAAGAAATATATCCAACTCCTTCTTGAATATATTTAATGTATTGGCCTCTACTGCCTTCTGTGGTAGAGAATTCCACAGGTTCACCACTCTCTGGGTGAAGAAATTCCTCCTCATTTCTGTCCTAAATGGCCTACCCCTTATCCTTAGACTGTGACCCCTGGTTCTGGACTCCCCTGCCATCGGGAACATCCTTCCTGCATCTAGCCTGTCTAGTCCTGTCAGAATTTTATAAGTTTCAATGAGATCCCCTCTCATTCTTCTAAACTCCAGCAAGTACAAGCCCAATTGACCCAATCTCTCCTCATACATCATTCCTGCCATCCCAGGTATCAGCCTGGTGAATCTTCGCTGAACTCCTTCCATGGCAAGAACATCCTTCCTCAGATAAGGCGACCAAAACTGCACACAATACTCAAGATGTGGTCTCACCAAGGCCCTGTACAACTGCAGCAAGACATCCTTGTTCCTGTACTCAAACCCTCTCGCTACGAAGGCCAACATGCCATTTGCCTTCTTAACCGCCTGTTGCACCTGCATGCTTACCTTCAGCAACTGGTGCACAAGGACGCCCAGGTCTCGTTGCACTTCCCCTTCTCCCAATCTATTGCCATTCAGATAATAATCTGCCTTCCTGTTTTTGCCCCAAAGTGGATAACCTCGCATTTATCCACGTTATATTGCATCTGACATGCTTCTGCCCAATCACCCAACCTGTCCAAATCATCCTGGAGTTTCTCAGCATCCTCCTCACAGCACACACGCCCACCCAGCTTTGTGTCGTCTGCAAACTTGGAGATATTACATCTCATTCCCTTGTCTAGATCATTACTATATATTGTGAATAGCTGGGGCCCAAGGATCGATCCCTGCGGTACCCCACTAGTCACTGCTTGCCACTCGGAAAAAGACCCGTTTATTCCAACTCTTTGCTTCCTGTCTGCCAACCAGTTCTCTATCCAAGTCAATACCTTGACCCCAATCCCATGTGCCTTAACTTTACATGCTAATCTCTTATGCGGGACCTTATCAAAAGCCTTCTGAAAGTCCAAATACACCACAACCATTGGTTCTCCCTTATCTATCTTACCAGTTGCATCCTCAAAAAATTCCAGCAGATTAGTCAAGCACGATTTACCTCTGGTTCAATGAGGAGCGCAGAAGAGCATACCAGGAGCAGCACCAGGCATACCTAAAAATGAGGTGCCAACCTGGGGAAGCTGCAGCACAGGACTACATACATGCTAAACAGCGGAAGCAGCATGCTATAGACAGAGCTAAGCGATCCCACAATCAACAGATCAGATCAAAGCTCTTCAGTCCTGCCACATCCAGTCATGAATGGTGGTGGACAATTAAACAACTAACGGGAGGAGGAGGCTCCATGAATATCCCCATCCTCAATGATGGTGGAGCACAGCACGCAAATGCAAAAGACAAGGCTGAAGCGTTTGCAACCATCTTCAGCCAGAAGTGCTGAGTGGATGATCCATATTGGCCTCCTCCTGAGGTCCCCAGCATCACCGAAGCCAGTTTTCATATGATATCAAGCAGCTGAGCACACTGGATACAGCAAAGGCTGTGGGTCCCAACAACATCCCGGCTGTCATGCTGAAGACTTGTGCTCCAGAACTAGCCACACCTCTTGCCAAGCTGTTCTAGTACAGTGACAATACTGGCATCTACCTGACAATGTGGAAAACTGCCCAGGTATGTCCTGTCCACAAAAAGCAGGACAAATCCAACTCAGCCAATTACTGCCCCATCAGTCTACTCTCAATCATCAGCAAAGTGATTGAAAGTGTCGTCGACAGTGCTATTACTCACCAATAACTTGCTCACTGATGCTCAGTTTGGGTTCCAGCAGAACCACTCGGCTCCAGACCTCATTACAGCCTTGGTCCAAACATGGATAAAAGAGCTGAATTCCAGAGGTGAGGTGAGAGTGACTGCCCTTGACATCAAGGCAGCATTTGACCGAGTGTGGCATCAAGGAGCCCCAGTAAAATTGAAGTCAATGAGAATCGGGGGAAAACTCTCCACTGGCTGGAGTCATATCTAGCAGAAAGGAAGATGGTTCTGGCTGTTGGAGGCCAATCGTCTCAACCCCAGGACATTGCTGCAGGAGTTCCTCAGGGCAGTGTCCTAGGTCCAACCATCTTCAGCTGCTTCATCAATGATCTTCCCTCCATCATAAGGTCTGAAGTGGTGATGTTCACCGATGATTGCACAGTGTTCAATTCCATTCGCAACTCCTCAGATAATGAAGCAGTCCATGCCCACACGTAGCAAGACCTGGATAACATTCAGGCTTAGGCTGATAAATGGCAAGTAACATTCGCGCCACACAAGTATCAGGCAATGACCATCTCCAACAAGTGAGACTCTAACCACCGCCCCTTGACATTCAATGGCATTACCATCGCTGAATCCCCACCATCAACATCCTGGGGGGTCACCATTGACCAGAAACTTAACTGGACCAGCCACATAAATACTGTGGCCACAAGAGCAGGTCAGAGGCTGGGTATTCTGCAGCGAGTGTCTCACCTCCTGACTCCCCAAAGCTCTTCCACCATCTACAAGGCACAAGTCAGGAGTGTGATGAAATACTCTGCACTTGCCTGGATGAGTGTAGCTCTAATAACACTCAAGAAGCTCGACACCGTCCAGGACAAAGCAGTCTGCTTGATTGGCACCCCATCCACCACCTTCAACATTCACTCCCTCCACCACTGGCACACCGTGGCCGCAGTGTGTACCATCCACAAGATGCACTGCAGCAACTCACCAAGGCTTCTTCGACAGCACCTCCCAAACCTGTGACCTCTTCCACCTAGAAGGACAAGGGCAGCAGGCACATGGGGACACCATCACCTGAAAGTTCCCATCGAAGTTACACACCATCCTGACTTGGAAGTATATTGCCGATCCTTCATCGTCGCTGGGTCAAAACCCTGGAACTCCCTCCCTAGCAGCACTGTGGGAGTACCTTCACCACACAGACTGCAGCAGTTCAAGAAGGTGGCTCACCACCACCTTCACGAGGGCAATTAGGGATGGACAATAAATGATGGCCTTGCCAGCAATGCTCACAGCCCAGGAATGAATAAGAAAAAAATATATTTTCTAAATGTGAGTGCGTCAGAAAAGTATTAGACTACAGTACACATGCACCACCACAGGTATTTGCTCATTTAACATAAGATTGCTATATGAATTGGCTGTAAATAGCAGTATATCTTTCAGAGGTGAGTAGCGTGATGAAAGACAGCAAAAGTACAGGGGCCTGAGGCCTACTACATACAGTACTGTGGATGTCTACATGTTTGGAAAGCACTTTGGGGGAAAAATTCAGTTGTTTGCGCCTCCCATTATCGCCTTAAAAGGGCGCTAATTGGGCGCAAAGCAACTATCGCCCAGGCGAGGCGATGTTTGCGCCGCTCGCGAAATTAACTAGGCATTTTGCGGCGGCACTAAACACTACCGCCACGATCTCCTGTGCAGGCAGGTCGTGACGTCAGTCGAGTGCGCAACGCCCTGGTAGCACCCCAGACTGGATATTGAGTGGCGCCCCCTGCCTTACCACCTGCCACTAGCAACAACAGGTTGAGGGGAGCGTTTTGCAGTCAGAAAGGGACTGGGGGAGCACTATTTATAGGCGACCGCTTCCTGACGTTTTTTGTTGGTGACATTTTTGCACCACGCATTCTGAGAGAGAGAGAGACTTCTGGAGAGATTCAACACTGTGTGAAGGAGTTTTGGGTACTCAGCAGCACTTTGCAGGTTCATTTTGATTTGCCCTTCCTTGCTTCGCCAGTGCTCTGAGGTAGCGCCTCGCTCCTTGGCCTTTGCGCCTTAAGACAGGTGTGAAGCGCCTGATTTAGCTCTCCAATCACCTCCAGGGGCGATAAAAGCCAAGTTTGCAGTCGGCGGCGATAATTAGCGGCAGGCGCTAAACTTTGCGCGCGGCCGATAATGGCGCCCCAAATGGGGCGCTACTGAATTTCTCCCCCTTTGTGCACTAGATATCAGTGCACAAACTGCAAGTTATATGGTTCCCATGCCCTCTGTACTCCTGGTTGCACTATACTTCTGTTTCACTATGTATATACCCACTGTTACACCCATGTCCTCATGCCAAAAACGCTTGTGGACTATTCACTTTTTCACTGCTGTGGTGATAATTTGAAGTTTTCTCTGTTGAGCTCACCAACTCCAGGTCTAGCCTGCAATGTCAGCTAGGTTCAGTTGTAGCACTCTTGTCTCTAAGCCAGAAGGCTATGGGTTCAAACCTCACTGCAGGACTTGAGCACTTAATCTAGATTGATACTTCAGTGATGTTCTGCAGGAGTGGTGCATTTTAGATGAGACATTAAGCTAAGGCTTCATCTGCCTGTTCAGGTCGACATAAAAAATCACGTGGTGTTTTTTCAAGGAAAAGCCTGGAGTTCATTCCTCAAATAACACCACCAGAACCAATTAACTGCTCATTAATTGCATTGCTGTTTGTGAGACTTTGCTGTATGCAGATTGCCTACAAAGCAACAGTGACTACACTTCAAAAGTAAGAATCACCTTGAGATGTCCTAAAGATGTGAAAGGTGTTGCATAAATACAACCTCTTCTACTATTGTCTGCTGCAGCGTACATGTGCCCTAAGTCGAAACATAGAAGATTGGAGCAGGAGTAGGCCATTCGGCCCCTCAAGCCTGCTGTGCCACTTAATGAGATCATGGCTGATCATCCAAATTCAGTCCCCTGTCCCTGCTTTCTCCCCATATCCCTTGATCCCTTTAGCCTTAAGAAATATATCTAACTCCTTCTTGAATATATTTAATGAATTGGCCTCAACTGCCTTCTGTGGTAGAGAATTCCACAGGTTCACCACTCTCTGGGTGAAGAAATTCCTCCTCATCTCTGTCCTAAATGGCTTACCCCTTATCCTTAGACTGTGACCCCTGGTTCTGGACTCCCCCGCCATCGGGAACATCCTTCCTGCATCTAGTCTGTCTAGTCCTGTTAGAATTTTATAAGTTTCAATGAGATCCCCTCTCATTCTTCTAAACTCCAGCAAACATAAGCCCAATCGACCCAATCTCTCCTCATACGTCATTCCTGCCATCCCAGGTATCGGTCTGGTGAATCTTCGCTGCACTCCTTCCATGGCAAGAACACCCTTCCTCAGATAAGGCGACCAAAACTGCACACAATACTCAAGGTGTGGTCTCACCAAGGCCCTGTGCAACTGCAGCAAGACATCCTTGCTCCTGTATTCGAATCCTCTCGCTATGAAGGCCAACATACCATTTGCCTTCTTAACCTCCTGCTGCACCTGCATGCTTACCTTCAGCGACTGGTGCACAAGGACACCCAGGTCTCGTTGCACTTCCCCTTCCCCCAATCTATTGCTGTTCAGATAATAATCTGCCTTCCTGTTTTTGCCACCAAAGTGGATAACCTCGCATTTATCCACATTATACTGCCTCTGCCATGCACCTGCCAAATCACCCAACATGTCCAAATCATCCTGGAGTTTCTCTGCATCCTCCTCACAGCACATACGCCCACTCAGCTTTGTGTCATCTGCAAACTTGGAGATATTTCATCCAGTCCCCTCGTCTAAATCATCATTAATATATATTGGGAAGCCTGTGCTGACACTGGTTTGGATACTTGGATCCAGTGTAAACAAGGCATAGTTAGCTGACAGTGTATATATAAAGAAATGCAACAATGCACCTTGTTATAATTTAATAATTTAATGGAATTAGGAGACAGATTGAGGCTTTTCTCAAAATACTTGTCTGCTGCCTGTACTGGCTTTTGTAACAATTCTGTGGGAAGGTGGTGTTGTGGTTGTTCCTGTATTGATTTCTATGTGGGTTCAATGACGACACATTGATGAAAGAGAATGTCTTTTTATCTAAAGTTTGTTCATCTAAGTTAACAGCATTACAGGAGACACCATCTTAGAGATCCATCTAAAATGAAACTAAAACTAAACTCTCTCTCTCACATGCCCTCTGCTGGTAAGGCATAAATAATCAAACAGGCAAATATGCTGGTAAGGCATCATAATCAAACAGGCAAATACCATCACTATTTGCTGATATC
The DNA here is from genome assembly GCF_052327205.1 of Somniosus microcephalus. Taxonomy (NCBI): domain Eukaryota; kingdom Metazoa; phylum Chordata; class Chondrichthyes; order Squaliformes; family Somniosidae; genus Somniosus; species Somniosus microcephalus. The sequence continues at coordinate 47,959,746 of NC_140994.1, read as the reverse complement.
ATTACATCTCCCTTTCTTAAAACAAAAGTATTTTACTTTTAACTAACAACATGTTTTCATTGTATTACTCTGCATTTTAACTGTAACACTTAATGAACTTACATTATCATTATTATTATCAAGGTTAGTTAACCTCGTTTTGTGTGTTCACATGAAATATGTAAATACACTAGAACTTGAAGAGAGAATAAGATAACATTACTTCCCTCTATAACAAGAGTCCTTAAATTTGCTCAATGAGTCTCTCAGGAGGCTTCACGTGTCTTGAGGATTTTCTGATTGATTGTCCTTGAATCTGAGTTGTTGCCTCAGATGATGGTTTCTCAGCTGTGTGATCAGGTTGTTCAACAGTATCAGTCTTTTGACCTGCTGTGTGATCAGGTTGTTCAACAGTATCAGTCTTTTGACCTGCTGTGGCTGGTCCCATGAGAAGATCCCGACGATTTCTTCGCAGAACAGTACCCTCATCTGTCTGAATGGTGTATGATCTTGGTTGGACTTCATTCAGGACAGTTCCCTTCTGAGTCCATATGTTTGTTTTGTCTTTGAACCTTACTTGGTCACCAGTGTGGAGTTCAGGTAGGTTTTGTGTTCCTCTGTCATAGTAGTACTTTTGCTTTTCTTTCTGTTGTTCTTTGAACTTCCTCACTTTCTCCCCCTCTTTTGTTTTCAGGAGGTTCTCCGGGATGGGTAGGTTTGACCTTAGCAGACGTCCCATCAGGAGTTGGGCTGGTGACATACCACACTCGAGCGGCGTTGTGCGGTATACAAGCATGCTCTGGTAGAAGTCAGTTCCACTGTCTTTTGCCTTGTACATCAGTCTTTTCACTGTCTGGACCGATTTTTCCACTAGTCCATTGGACTGTGGAAAGTGAGGACTTGACGTTGTGTGGACAAAGTCCCACTCTTTGGCAAAGTGTCGGAAACTTGCATTGTAAAACTGGGGTCCGTTGTCTGTGAAGACCTCGCTTGCCACGCCATGTCTGGAGAATATGGCTTTCATACATGTTATCACAGCATCTGCAGTGGTGGTGTACAGTCTACAAACCTCTGGATACAGGGAGTAATAGTCTGTGACTACAAGATAGTCCCTCCCTTGACATACGAATAGGTCAGCGCCTACCTTCTGGTAAGGTCTGTCTGGCGCTGGGTGTGGCTTTAGTGGTTCTACCGGACTGCTTGCTCAATATTTCAGGCATATTGTGCAGTTTGACACCTCATTTGTCACATCTTGGTTGATTCGTGGCCAGTACATCACCTCTCGTGCTCTTTTCTTACACTTTTCGATTCCCAGATGTCCTCCATGGATCCTTTTTAGCATCTCTTTTCTCAGACTCTTTGGGATAACTATTTTACTTCCTTTGTAGATGATGTCTTCGACCAGTGATAGTTCCGCCCTGCAGTTCCAGTACTCTGCCATGTCAGGTGAGCAGTCTTGCTTCATGTTGGGCCATCCATCCAAGATGCTTTTCCTCAGTCGTCTCAGTGTTTCATCTTTGTTTGTCTCAGTCTTTATGAGCTCCATTTTTGCATCTGCTATGGGCAGTGCACTTGTGATCATGTCCACGTAGGCGTTCACTTTTTCATCCATTTTGGTGTTTGCGGGCTCACTTGGGTCAACAGCTCTAGACATCAGCTTACCCGGTGTGTACGCAACATTCAGTGTATAGCGTTGCAGCCTGACCATCATTCTTTGTATTCTAAGCGGACAGCTATTTAGTGGCTTTTGGAACAATGCAATCAAGGGCTTATGGTCAGTCTCTACACTGATTGCTTGTCCTGACACAAACTGGTGAAATCTTTCACAGGCGTATGTGATGCTGAGCAGCTCCTTTTCTATTTGAGCATATCGCGTCTCCGCGTCTGTCATTGAGCGCAATGCATCTGCAATAGGTTGCCAGTAGTCATATTTTTGCAGAAGAACGGCACCGAGCCCACTCTGTGATGCATCTGATGATATCTTGATGGGTCTCGCTGGGTCATAAAACCTCAGAACTGGTTCCTCTGTGAACAGTTTCTTTAGATCGCTCCATGACTTCTCATGCTCATGATTCCATTCCCATTCTATGTTCTTTTCAGTTAGTCTTCTCAGTGGCGCCATCTTTTCTGAGAGGTTGGATATGAATTTACCCATGTAGTTGATCATTCCATTAAACCTCTGCATGTCCTTTTTGCATTGTGGCTTTGGCATATTCTCAATTGGCGGACACCTTTCTGGGATCTGGTCTGATGCCCTCACTGCTAAGGATATCTCCCACGAATGTCAGTTCTGTCACCCCGAGCTGGCATTTCTCTCTATTCAGCTTCAGGTTTGTTTTCCTTGTTGCTTCCAGCACTTTTTTCAGTCTCTCATCATGCTCAGTTCTCGTGGTTCCCCATACTATGATGTCATCCATTGAGGTATCAACTCCCTCCAGGTGCTCATAGATCATATGGATAGTTTTGTGATACACTTCAGGAGCTGAGGCAATGCCAAATGGTAACCTTAGGAATCTGTATCTGCCAAATGGACTGTTGAACGTGCACAGTCTTGAACTTGCCTCATCCAGTTTCATCTGCCAAAATCCTGATGATGCATCTAACTTGCTGAAATACTTTGCATTTGCAAACTGTGACATGATTTCCTCACGTGTAGGAAGCTTGAAGTGCTCTCTCTTTATTGCTCTGTTTAGATCTCTTGGATCCAGGCAAATTCTGAGCTTTCCATTCTTTTTGTCCACTACGACAAGGGAACTCACCCACTCAGTTGGCTCATCTATCTTCTGAATCACGTTCAGGCTTTCCATCCTGTCCAACTCTACCTTCAGTTGCTTTTGAAGAGCAAACGGAACTTTTCTGCATGGATGTATGACCGTTGGCATACTTTTATCTACTCTGATCGTGTGTTCTCCTGGAAGGCAGCCTAGACCCTGAAATAGGTCGTTGTACTCTTTCATGAGTTCATCATAGACTGTCTCTCCTTCGCTTTCCACAACAAGGACTCTCTTTACCAGGTTCAGTCTCTCACAGGCTTTTAAACCTAGTATGGCCTGCACATCCTTTGGCACCACGATGAGTGCTAACGTGTGCTCTCTGTCCTTGTGTGTCACTTTGACAATGCATCTTCCTTTCACTGGTATATCAGTACCTGAGTATCCTGTCACTTTCACTTTTATTCCATGTATCTTTGGTCTGGGTCTAATTTTCTTAAAATCAGTCTCTGATATCACATTAACTTGTGCTCCAGTATCCAATTTAAATGGAATATGTATGTCATTCACTTTTAGTGTCAACATCCAGTCTCTTTTTTCTTTTTTGTTTTCAGACACCACATCCACATAGAACTCCTCTATCTCGCTTTCATCTACTGCATGGACCTTGCTTTGCTGCGCTTGGTTCTTACAGCAACGGGCATAATGGTTGTTTTTGTTGCAACTATTGCATGTTTTACTGTATGCTGGACACTTTTTTGGTGGATGCTGTGTACCGCATCAACTACATGACTTTCAATTGTCCCTTTCATTTTTGTTCGCTGGCCACGCCTCTTTTTTCACATTGGCGCTCTTTTTGTTAAACGGTTTGTGTCCGTTCTTTCTCACTGCATCCACGTTGCAGCTACTGTCACTAAACAGCTCCTTTGCCTGCAACTTCACAGTCTCTGTAGCCCTACACAGTGCTATGGCTTTTCCCTAGATTTTGCTCTCTTAGCAGTCTTTCCCTTAGACCATTATCTGGAATACCACACACCAGTCTGTCTTTTATCAGCGAGTCTGTCAGTCCCCCAAATTCACACGTTTTGCTTCTGTTTCTCAGTTCAGTCACATACTGATCAATAGTCTCTCCCGTTTTCTGTACACATGTGAAAAATCTGTGCCTCTCAAACATCACATTACTTTTTGGTATGCAGTAGGCCTCAAACTGTTCCATTATTTTATCCAGCTTCATTTTGTCTCCATCAGCAGTGAATGTGAAGTTATTATACACCTCCAGCGCTTCATCACCCACGACATGTAAGAACACTGACGCTTTCATTTTATCACTTTTCTCGTCAGCTCCGATTGCTGCTAAATACAACTCTAAACGTTGTTTGAACCTCCTCCAATTTTCAGCCACATTACCTGTCAACTGAAGCTTTGCCGGTGGGAGTAAACCTTCCATTTTTTCACTTCGTTAGCTATTCTTCAAAGGTAAGTAACGATGTTCTCTTTTGGCTTGCTAATATGTGGAGAGCTGATTTAACTTCAGATTTTTCCTCTTCATCTCTTTCAATCACTTCTGACACCATGTATTGATTTCTATGTGGGTTCAATGATGACACATTGATGAAAGAGAATGTCTTTTTATCTAAAGTTTGTTCATCTAAGTTAACAGCATTACAGGAGACACCATCTTAGAGATCCATCTAAAACAAAACTAAAACTAAACTCTCTCTCTCACATGCCCTCTGCTGGTAAGGCATAAATAATCAAACAGGCAAATATGCTGGTAAGGCATCATAATCAAACAGGCAAATACCATCACTATTTGCTGATATCATTACAGTTCCCACTCCTAAGTAAATAGCAGAAGAGGGGGAGGTAGGTTATACAGGCAAAAGCCAGAACCTTATATTGAAAAAGAGAGAGAGAGCCTGGCAGACAAAAAGACAAACACATAGGAAGGCAACGTGCTGTTGCAGTTGCTGACTTGTATTGTTGTTATTGGTTATTATTAAATACATTTGTACTAGCTACATAACTGTATTTGTCTGGAATAAGTTGAAGACCCTGCTAACCAATGCTAATGTGGGTCTAGGTAACATCTGAAATTATTGAGCCAATTTTGGGCCCCGGGGTGTCTTCTGTGGTTATAGTCTGGCGAGGCTAATTTCTGCGCTGACTACAGGAGATTGAATGAGGTGACTGTTATAGATAAATACCTGATGCCTCAAGTGGATGACTCCATAGACTTTCTGTCAAAAGCAGCAGTATAATAACACACTGGACCTAGCTTCTGAATATTCACTGGTGGATGTATATCTTCACAGCAGGTCCAAGGTGTAACTTCACTCCAGCCAAGGGTTGTTCCAGTTCAGTACAATTTGAGTTGTGCAACGCTCCCATAATGTTTGTGCCTTATGAATATTCTGCTGCCTGCTCTCATTTACAGTTAGTGTGAGGTGCACCTGGATGACATTGTTGTAGCATCACCAACAGTACGAGAGCACCTGAAGGATCTGTGGCAACTGTTTTCTAAGCTGCAGAATTGACTGTAAAATTAAGAAAGTGTCAATTTTTCAGAAAGGAAATAATGGCCCGGATATTCCGATGCCTACGGGTGTGTATGCACTGTGTACCCACCCGTAGGGACATCGGAAATGCCGGTTTCAGGCATGCACAGTGCATGCACTGAAAACCGGCATTTCCAATCTGTCAAGAATGCTCTTGACAGATCGGATGCCTGCCCTAGAGAAGGGTCTCTGCAGGGGGGGGAGGGTTCCATTTTCTGGAGACCTTCCGCCCGCAGAAAACCCTTAGAAATCTTACGTCTGGTAAAAGCAGACGTAAGGCCTGCTTTTACCAGGATAAGAGTTGAAAAAAGTTTTTTTTTAAATTTCAGTCATTTATCATTTAAAAATACTTTTAAAAAAAGGTAAGTTTATTTTTAGCCCTGTAAAAAACTTAAATTATTTTTTTCAAAAAATTAAATTTTTGTTTAAAACATTTAATTTATTGTAATTTCAACTAATTTTTAAAATGTGATTTAAAAAAAAATGTTTTTAATGTTTTGAAGTGTTTTTGGGGTGATCTCCATTCATATATTTGACAGGTCTATCTGTCAACTGTATGAAGGGAGATTCCTTCTTTGATTGGCTCCCCATGGCCCATGTGAGCGCAGGGATGCTTGCGAACCACATGCGCCCCTGGGATATGTAGGCCCTGCACACTTGGAGTTCGACAGGCCCAGCATCGGAACTATACGCACCTCGGGAGCCCTCAGGTAAGTGCGTAGATTTTTTCCAGATCGGAGGCTTCTGCACGCGGGAGGCCTCCGATCGGAAAACACGGCCCAATATTCTTATAACATATTGGCCTAGAAATTCCATGTCATTTTGGAGCATAATTTCGATGTTTCACATGGACAAGTAACTTTTTGGGGTTGCAAAATGGGGCGGTAGCCCTTCTCACAATCCACGTGCCAAGTCCCAAGCAAAGTCATTTACATATAATGAGGGCCAGTGGCAATAAAAGAAAAAAAGAAAGACTCGCATTTATATAGCGCCTTTCACGACCACCGGACATCTCAAAGCGCTTTACAGCCAATTAAGTACTTTTGAAGTGGAGTCACTGTTGTAATGTGGGAAACACGGCAGCCAATTTGCACACAGCAAGCTCCCACAAATAGCAGTGTGACAATGACCAGATAATCTGTTTTTGTTATGTTGGTTGAGGGATAAATATTGGCCAAGACACCAGGGATAACTCTCCTGCTCTTCTTTGAAATAGTGCCGTGGGATCTTTTACGTCCACCTTTACGTTACACTAGGGGTAAGTTATAATGAGGGCCAGTGGCAATACTCTAGGGGTAAGTTATAATGAGAATTGTAAGGCACAGCCTGTTGCTCCAATCAGCTGAGACAGGCGGAACCGAGGGATTAGTGAGCCTGAAGTGTGTGGAGAGCTTCAATAACGATACCTGCAGTTGGACACAACTTGTTTTGCCTTGGCTCAGTGGTAGCACTCTTGCCACAAAAACAATGCCGCGACTCTGACAACGAGCTTACGTAAAGTCATGTTTTATACACCAAGTTTCAAGTTATCGCAGTCTCAGCAGGCGTAAAGCAGCCAATCAGAATGTATACCGATGGTCATTTTCACTCGTCACAAATAGACTACAACCTGGCTTAATCGTCATAGCTGGATTGTCTTCTGCGCTCCTCAGCCTGTGATTTTCCCCCATTCATTTTAAAAGATAGAAAAGCAGGGGTTAGGGAATGCAGAAGCAGAGAATCTCCCCTCGTTTCTTCTAAATGGCCATTGAATATAATTTTGCAATGAGGAAATTAGAATGCTCAAGCAAAGGTTCCTCGCACGGCTTTTAAACCATTTTCTGACCAAAGGCCCGAATGCTTTTCTTGATGGACTCCATGAAAAGTAGGATGTTCTTTTCAGGATCAGAGGGCAGCCCATAATTCAAGGTTGGTGCTATGGTGTGGATTGCTGAGCTTGTCAATGATTAATAAGAAAGAAAAAACAGGGTTAATGGTCGCTATGAAGCCTTCAGCTCTTTGGGAGTACCTGGGGATGGACTTTTTTGAACCTCCTTCCCCGATCCAAGAAGGGAATTTGTTACTTATTTCACTAGCACCCCCAAAATGCTGAGGAATGACTTACCGCCCCATTCCTGTCGTTGCTGTGCCTGCTACTATCATTCCCTGGGCCTACAGCTGGACGGCCAGCGTGCCTGCCTGCTCAAGCGATAGGCCCATTTAAAATGCAAATCGGGATCCTTTGACCTCATTTGCCATTTTAGGATAGTACTGTACGGAGTGCGCACTTTGCATGCTCCGCCCAGCATCAGGCAAAGAGGAGGCGACGGTCAAGTTTGTGTTTATTTTTGTGGGGACAGGATAAGCAGGTGCGCTGCTCTGGGCTCCCAAAACCAGCTTGGGCCCACTGCCACTTCAGGTTCTCCCCCCCCCCACCCCCACCCCCCTAACCCCCACGGACCAACCTTCTTTGGGCCCAGAGGCCAGCTGGGTCGCCGCTTGTTTTCCGCCCACAGATCACCAGCCAAATGTTAATGAGTTTAGTAAAAGATTTAATTTTATGCATAAAGGAAAATATATCCCAGTGCAGAGTTATACTGCCCTGACCACAGCACTCATTAACAGGGATAGCAGAGCTCAATGCATGTATACTTGGATATGTGAAGAACACTGCTCATTGGCCTCGAATTGCTGGAGAAATGTTTGGGTTTCCTGTCATATCTTCTCCAACATTAAAAACTTTAACATTAAATGTAGGTGGCTCAGCAGACCATCTGAAAAATTTCAAAATTGGGTGCAATTTAACTGGTGTTGTGCACAGATACCCCTGTTTCGATAATGGGTATCTAGTCATATTGTGCTTCTTGCAGTGCAGTAATGAGACAACCAGTGTGGGATATGCAGTATAATTGCCCCATTGAAATCAAGTTTAAAAACAATGGAAGGTTGTAGCTTTAAGCTGAGTCTTGTACAGATTTGAGTCAATTTTGTGGTGCACAGCAACCACTGTGATGTCCTCTTGTCTGGGACTGCTTTAATATCCCATCTTAATCAGTGTTTACTTGTAGATATATAGGAGTTAGGTGGTGAAGCATATTTAATCAAGTGATGTTTAGATATGATCTATAAAATAAAATAATGTTATTGTGCTCCAATATGATAGGACATTTATCAGATAGGATGATAACATTATGACCAGAACCACTTCTTCCTCCCCACTACTTCTATAAATCTACCTTATTCAAGAACTTCATGCTCGCAGTATCACACTTACAGCCTGCTCTATGGAATTGAAGCGGAGAGAGCAGTTTTTCTTTCTGTATAGTGGCCGATAGAAAATTTCACAAGAGATTAATTTTTTTTTGTCTTTTTATGGAATCACGGAACCAAATATCAAACTAGTTACATGACTCACTCATAAAACAAAGCAGTATTCAGGGCCATCCCTACTAAAGGGACTCTTTATCACTGCCGAGGGGATTTTAAAGATGGTGGACAGGCAGTGATGAGGTGACGAGCAGCTCATATGAAACAGTAAAACAGTCCTTGCATTAATTCCTATTAAAACAACAAAAATAAACTCCTTAGTGTAATTATAATAAAATGATGTCTACACTTATTGTACAAACAGATCATGCAGTAGGGAACACTGTGATACCCCATTTATTCCACTTGCGATGAAGCCTTCATAACACACTTTTGGTTTTCTGAGTTATCAGGTATTCTTCACAAATGAAATAAGCTGGGTACTTTACTGTTTCGCATTGTGAGTTCCCCTATATATCACAGCAAGTTACTGATATAACAATTTTTTTTCATCTTAAAGATATAAATTAGCATGGGGCTTAGGTAAGCTCACCTAGTGAGGATGCAGTTTCCCTTGTTTCCTGTAGCAGCACTCAGTGTTGCAAGTTCACTGATGGTGAAGTGATTCCACTTGAAGCAGACAATTGTACCAGCTGCAATGTCTGTGATTCATGAAGTGTTTATGTAAAGAAATTAAAATTCCAGTGGAAATGAAGTACTGTACTCTTGAAGCAATTTCATTGATTGGGTTCAGCGACAAATACAAAGGGTTTCCTCCTCTTTTCCTGCCCTCTCTTACTTCTTTTTGTTATTTCTGCATATGATTTGTTCTTCATATGATTGCGTCCTTCAGCTCTTCCTTCCTTTTATTGTGTTCCTCCATTTTGCTCTGCTGTCATTTATCCAATAGTTTCTACAACTTGGAACTGATGCTCCCCATCAGCCACTGCCATGACGGCTCTGGGTCTCCTGGGAATCAATTGCTTCTTGTACCTCCAGAATTCCTGTCTCTTCACACCAGCATATCTTGGCTCCATCCCACACAACAGGAGGCCTGGGTGATACACATGTTCGAAGTAAACACATCAAAATTTAATGCTGTTAAAAGAAGAAGTGAAGACTCACTCTATTCTTAGCTATGCAGATAAACATAAATGCAAATGGGCCAACATAACACTTATGTGCTGTTAACCTGTTTTATTTTATTAAAAAGAAGCCACAGAGCGCGCAGATAGACTTCATCCCAGCAAATCCATACAGAATTGTCAAGTCTCATTAATTTCAGTGAGACTTGCTGATTTTTTATGAAAAACAATTGATTGGTTTCTCTGTGTTTCACTGTAAGAAAATAAACAAATGCCTCTTTACTTCAATGGGTTTTCAATTTAACTCACTGTTGTCCCCAATATAATCTCTTATTAATCTGACTTTCGCAAACATTGCTTTATACCTGCCGAGTGTTATTGTTATTGTTTATTGCGAATTGTTAATACAAAAGGACTCAAATCTTTTTGAGAATTTGTCCTCCCCTGGGTGTAAGCATTAAAACTGTCCTTCCTCCCCCGAGAGTAACCTAACAGGTTATTATAGTCTTGCACACAGTGCAACGATACCTTCAGGACCCCCACAGACTTTCTGTGGACCCCCGGTTGAAGATTTCTGTGCTAATAGTTTATCACATTGTAATTACATTGGTTTTGAATCCTTGCTCGCATTCTTTTAACAGTGGGCCACTGATGATTTTCATGACCGTTATGATTGATAATCAATTAAACAGTTAAATCCTAGTTATCCATGTAAAGATATTTCTGTACTTTACTCTTATTTTTTTAATGCTAATGGTGTTGTAAGAAGGAACAAATACTCCTGTACAGAGTATGATGTAAAAGATATGATTATATTTAGCCAAGGATCACTTGCTTCAAATGATAGAATAATTATACAACTACAAGAAATATAGCTGACGTTGGGAGAAATTTATTATTAATAATGTTATACATATGCACTACATATACAAATTAAAATAACTGGAAGCTAATATTATACCATTGAGAGTTTGTCAGGTTACTATTAGGTTGTTTTGTTGGAAGGGTATCCTGCTGCTTTGGAAAAAATAACTTAAATACATCATTGTTCCTGAGAACAAACAGTCATATTGATACCAGTGGCTGGAGGAAATGCCAAAACTGCTGGTGCAGTGCAGTTACCAGAGCTTCTAATCTTTTACTGGTAGCTGGGCAATTACTGTGGCTGGAATGAACTATGAAAAATTGTAGACTTGATTCCCAAAGTACATAATATAAACAGTGTAACTGTTTAAATATTGTCTTGAAAATTACCCAGTAGTTACGTATAATCTTAGCAAAGGTCTTACGAAATAATGTAATTTTGTGAGTGTGTGTATCACGTCATTTTATTGAGAGTGCTGCAAATGATGTGGGCGGAAAGCACCACGCTGCTGCTGTCATGTGACTGGTTATTATACAGTGATCATAACTAGTTGTACTTGTGCTTTCTCCTTTAAAGACGATGGGACTTTTAATCAAATGTGTGTCATGCAAGAATAACAGAAACACATTTGTTTGCATTATAAATGTTTATAATAAGCCTAAAAACTAGAGCTAACGATATCAACAGACAATTATCGCCTTCATTTTCTGCTATTTTAACAGAGGCATTAAGCCATTTTAAATGACATCACTGACAGCAATTTCATTTATTTTACCTTAAAACCTTTAAAAGCATTAAGTTATTTCATAGTGCAGGGTTGGAAATGTGTTGGCTTCCCCACCACCTTATCACCATGTAATGCAATTTAAATTTATTAAATTACCATAGGATCAGTTACTTAAGCTGAATATTAATTTTCAGTCTAGGTCATGTTTAACATAATTCTGTGTAGGCACTGGCTAATTGTGTATTTAAATATAATACTCTGATGGAAGTGCAAGATGGGAACTGGCCATGGAGCTGTTCTCTAGTATCAGGTGACTCAGATTGTGGGAACTTCTCTTGGATGTTTCGCCTTTAACCCTTTCCCACTGGATCAGGTCTCCAGACATTTGAAAAGAACTTATTGACAAGTCTGGTTTCCTGAAAAATATAGTGCTGTTAACTTGGCTTTGGATGTGTAGCCTGAAGCCAGTGCCAGGGTAAGGTAACAGCCTCGCTATTATAGCCACTTCTTTTACCACACCTCTCTGCTGGCCCAGATTACACAAACTATTCCATTTATTGGGTCATATTTCCACAACCCACTCTTATCTCAATTTTAATTGTTCTGTTGTATATTCCTTTGGTATGTTTGATGATCAAATGGTACGGTGCAGATCATAAAATGATGAAAGAGGGACAGTGAATTTTGTGCCTTCTCAAAATGTCTTTAATTTAAATGTAAGAGTGAAATCTAATATATAAATGGATCTAATAGAGCATAATCCCACAATTGGGTTTGCCTATAAAGCTCAGGTTCCAATAGCTATGATAACCAGTATTTAATATTTAATTTCATGTTCAGACTTAGTTGCTTTTGGTTATACTTGCCATTTTGCTTCATTACAAGTGGTGCTTTACTCTCTCCACGTTTAAAAATGAAAGCATTAAAATCTAGACTTTAGTCACCTTCCTCATCAAACATCTCACAATACCTTCCACACGCAAAGCCTGATTGTTCACTTTCTTTGAAGTAAACCTTCAATGCAGTTTTAATAACAAAATAAGTAAAACAACAATCTATATTTAAAAATGACAAGAAAGTGCGTTTATTACTGCTAGCTAGTTTCATGTTCCACCATTTCTTACTCTCAATTTTCATCTTTATGAAAAGTTATGATCAAATCATTAGCATAAGATGGTTGAAAATTGGTCAGACATAACCACTCTTGCATCTATAGTAATTTGACTAAATTATTATCATGAAACTGGTGCTCTTTATTAATAATTATTCCAGTACCTGAATCCTGCTGTATAGAAATCTTGCAAATCATCCTGCTATGTAAAGCAGGTATGTTAGAGTAATTTTGACACAAAGAGATACTAAATGCATGTTTTACATATTTCAGTTTGACTCAGAAATGTTTGATTTTATGGCTGAATAATGGATCCATTCTTTGCAGTTTCTTCTTTATGCTATATATCAGAGTGTTTTTGTTTTAAATTAAACTTACCCAGTTACTCAAACAGTTAACTCTTTGAATGCTAAGCCCCTCTCCCACCGCCCCTCCCCCCCCCCGGGATAAGTGACCTACTAGCTAGAGTGTTAGGAGCTTTTGACTTTCAACCAGATGGTGTGAGTTCAAGTCCCAGGGCTGCCTGTCACTCCACATCATTTGCTTCAGATGGGTGAGCTTTGCCAAGTTACACTGAGTGGAGCGCTATGCAGATATGAGGTACTCCAACTTGAGGGTTGGCAAAAACCGGTGTACACTCATTCCTCCTCAAGATTCATACCTCCATTTGGCCAATAATTTATTGGGATTGACTGTGGTACAATTTGTCTTGTATTCCTGGCTAAAGGAGGAAGTATGGTGGTGAATAAAACCACCAGGCAAACTGAGAGAACATCTCATTTTAAATAGTCCCCTGCTAACATTACTATTTATTGTTTTTTTAAATATTCTTTGTTGTTTGTGTTAGTGGTGAATTCACTCTTAAAATGTGTTAAAAGTGGGAAATGATCACAATTAATCAGGAAACCAGAATTTCAATCCCAACTCTCAGCTGGCATTCACACTTAAGCTTCCTCCAGGGATTGAATTTGCAAGTCTCAGCAAGGCTGCTTGGAAAAGCAAAGGAGAAGTGGTCCCTTCGACATCTCCCTCATTTCTTTCACTATTCAGCAGACAACCTAATAGGTCGCCCAAAGGGAGTCAATAACCGTAACTGCAGAAATGCGTTCTACCTCCCCAATAGAGGACGAAAATAAGGAGATGGTTAGTTATAATTTAAAATGTTACAAAAATTGACATCCATTACAAAAATGCTCCATCCATTACAAAATGCTATAATTGTATTAGTCGCTGGGTATTAAAGAGTTAAGGAAAGTCCAGAGAAATTATCTTTAAAAATGTAGTAACCATCTGTGGTTTCTTACTTAGGAGCAGACTTGTGTTTCTTGAAATAATGCAGATATCTGCTTCTAACACAAACCAGAATTGCTATGGGTCTAAATTTCCCACTGAGGGGATATAGCAGTCTCTGCAAAACTAGGGGGGTGGGGGTGGGGGGGGGGAATATGTGTGGCAAGGTCATAGATGTAAATCAAAAACAGAAATCAGATTGACATATTTGTAAAAAAATATGAGTGACTACTTATCCAATAGGTCTGGTTATCCCTTTCACCCTGTAGCATTATGCGGTGTGATATACAAATAGTGACTGCTATTGAGGGCAATGGAATCCAGCTCTGAGTTGCATAGGTATGAGTGACTAACAGTTTTATAATGCCAGAAGGCAAAGACTACCAGAATTATAATGATGTAATACAGCTAGCAATTAATGCTAACACATGAGTATGAAGTAATTGTAGCTGTCAGAAGACTATAGTGACTATTGTCTTCAAAATCATTTTTGAATTGATGTCCTCTGGTCGTGAATCTGAGGACAAAAGGGAAAACTTTCTTAATACTATGTAAATGTGTTTAGCTTCTACCTAAAGGTTAAAAAGATAGCTTTATTCTCCAAGAAACACATTTTTTTCTTAGTAATAATGTTAGTTTTGCTTCTGTCATTGAGATATTTAATTTATGGTCACTGGATGGTGTAGTGCCTTATAGTACAGTCCTTTCACCTTTGGTACTGGGTTTTCACTCCGGCTCAAGCAAGGGGGGGTGGGTGGCTGAACACCACCTTTGTGTGACAGCTGTTAAGAGTGCTGAGTGAAAATGAATTTCAGGCAATTTCAATCCAGTTCCCAGTGGACATGAGTCCACATCATAAAGTGCCATTAAATTTGACACTAATTAGCACAAATTTGATAACCTCAGATGTCACAAGGATGAGGAGTGTGGGAAGAGAAAACATCACACTGGTGCAGTAGGGGGTGCCCTTCTGAGGACAGAATGGGGCAAAATTGTCATGTCGGGAGAGCACGGCATTGGTTTCAATCTACAAAATTGGTACACTTAAAACTGACATGCTGTAAGGTGGAAAATATTACAGTGTGTCATCTTCAAAAACAATTCCCAAATATAATCTTTCCAATTTTAAATTGTTTACTTCAAAGTTAAAGGCACATTAATATGTAAATATTTAATATTCTGCTACTGATGAATGTGTCATCACATTCATCAGTACAAAATATTCATGTTTTAGATGATATTTTTATGTGATCTACTGTCTGCTTTTTTTAAAAAGAGTTGATTGTTTCATAAGCCATTCCAGAAGTCTGTACTAGTGACTAACACATTACTCCTGGTTTTAGAGTGCTACCCTTCTTAGAGTACCATGTCAACATCTCATTCACTGGAATTTACAAGGAAATCCAATGCTCATGTTCCTGTCCCCTAAGAAAACCACACTGCTCTTACCACAGGGGCGGCGTTTAGAGTCAGGATCATTAGGAGCAGCTGGTGGCCGTTTTTTCTAAGCATATGCAATTCGGGCATTTATTGGCATAAATGCTGAATGCGTCTGGGTCTCTGGTTGGTTCAAACAAATTCAGAGTTCTGGCAAAGTTTGTGAGTTCAGTGGGAGTTTGAAGCATTTAGTATTCCAGACAGATGTCATATTCAACTGAATTAGCATGCACATCCAATGTTCATTTACCACACTAAATAGGATAATGGGTGTTCTTCTTCCATCCTGGAGCCTTCATTAAGATGCAGATTGATGGTAGGCAGCAGTTAATTGTTATTATCCCTTTGATCTGAATGAATATTCTGAGATGAGGGGGAACATTAAAATTGAGCATTATGGGTTGGTGGATCTCCAAAACATGGCTGGAGGCAGATTGTATTGGATAGTATGTTGAGGGTTGGGTTTAATAGTCTGTGCATCCAGTGATTATATGTAGGTTAGAATTATTTTCCCTGAATATTCTTTCAGCAAGCTTCCAACCTATGCATTTTTCCTTTTTGTATATTTTTCACACAAAAAATTAATATCCATCCTGACTATGCCAACTAAGTTAGTCTGTCAACAAAGGTAGGCAGCAGAGAACAAACCAGAGGTCCAGGAAACAGTATACATGGATATAAACGGGGTCACTGCATCCATGGCAACTATCAGTAAGACTGGAAGAAAGTGGGAACAAGCTGTGCAGCATGATCAGCAGCCAGAAGGAAATCTGAGCAAGAGAACAAAGGAAAGAGGTGGCAACTCTAGATCATAATTGTTATAACCCTGATCATAGATCATAGTATTTATACACCTGTGTTTAATTGGTTAGGTTTCTACAATTTTCTGGTGGCTTATCAACAGAATACTGACCTTGATAATACCAAAAACAAAATAAGCATACTAATTGTTCTCTTCCCTCCCCAAAAGTACATCATAAGTATTAGTTCCCACTTTAGTGATGCCTACCTCAGCTTTCAATAGTATTCCTGTGAGTACATTTCCAGAAGGAGCATGTATCAACTATGTGACAGTTAGGGAAGAGACCTCATGAAGACTTAGATATACATTTGAACTGCTGTAACCTACAGGGCTACGGACCAAGAGCTGGAAAGTGGGATTAGCTCTTTTTCGGCTGGCACAGACACAATGGGCAGAATGGCCTCCTTCCGTGCTATAAATTTCTGTGATTTTATGAAGGCCCAACAGGGAGGCTTGGTTGCCAGCTACACTATCTGAGAATTCAAAAACCCGACTTGGCCGGCCACGCACAATCGGGCGATAACGCATCGACAGCCCGTTTTACACTCTGCCCAAAAAGAAAATCAGGTGGTGTATAAAAAGGGCTGCCATTCGCTATCGCTTATTTTGCGCTACTGTCCAAAATGAATTGCACCCACTTAGTGTGGCGCTGTTACAGAGAGCACCATAATGTAACATCGCACAGAGTCTCAGGTGCAGCTGATACAAGTTATTAGCAAGGTTTCTTCCTAACTCCTCTCATTCAATTAGCCAGCTTTGGACAAGTGTTTACACCCACTGGCTTTATGAGAGCTGATTTCCAAGTGGGACAGATTTCACAGCAACAAGCAGCCCAATGACTATTTCTAGGCAGTCAGTAGTTTGGTAACTAGGCTCCCTCAGGCCTCTTGAACACTTGGGGAATGAAATTTCTATCTATAAGAGCAGAACAGACTCAGAAAATCCTTCTAGTAGGAGTACTCAGCTCAAACATCAAGTATAAGTATTTGCAATCAGCAAGGGTCCTGTTGGCTGGGCAACTAGTATACAAACCCACTCTAATAGTAGAGTACCCTAAGCAGATGGTGAGCATCTGCATGCTCCTGGGCTATAACTACCCGTAGGCACTTAAACAAAAGGAGGCACCAGTTCATGGATATATTTTCCTTCTTCTTAAAGGTCATACAAATAATTCCATGCATTAAATGATAAAGAATAAAGAAAGAGAGAGTTTAAGGGGTCTCTAATAAAATAATGCAAGCTGTAGAGCATTGCAACAGCTTTTCCACATATCTGCCAGAGTGCACTTGTTTAAATACCTTAAAATAGCACCATAAATATATTGAATTAGACAGATGCCATATGGGCAGAATTTAAATTGTTTGGAGAAGAAAACAAGTAGAATATGACAACCTTTTTAATGATACAAATTGCAAGCAACTCCTAAGGTCTTGGGTAGTGAGCTGTAGAGCAAATCCTTGGAAGCCATCATCACTTTACCCATCAATGTTGATGGTTTCTGTTCTGCAGGACAACCTAACACCCAAAATCATTAAAAGCAACATGCCTTGGCTGTTTAACCAGAGCGAACATAAGCAGAGAAACTGCAAGTACACACAAGTGTATTGGGGGAGGGAGGAACGATCAAGTGAAGAATTTGTTATCCTTACATTCCTACACAATTTCTAGTGGTGGCCTCTAGTCAGTCCCACAGTGGTAGCACTCTTGCATCTGAGTCAGCAGGTCATAGGTTCAAGCCCCACTCCAGAGACTTGAGTACATAATCCAGGCTGGCAGCTCAGTGCAGCCCTGAGGGAATGCTGTACTGTCGATGGTGCTGTCTGTCCATTGAGACAATGGGCCATATATTCTGATGCCTATGGGTTTGTACGCGTTGTGTACACACCCATAGGGACATCGGAAATGTCGGTTTCAGGCATGTCAAGCGCATGCGCTGAAAACCGGCATTTCCGATCTGTCAAGAATGCTCTTGACAGATTGGACGCCTGCCCTAGAGAAGGGCCTCTGCGGGCGGATAGTTCCGCTTTCTGGAGAACCTCCGCCCGCAGAAAACCCTTAGAAATCTTACGCCTGGTAAGGCCTGCTTTTACCAGCATAAGATTTGAAAAAAGTAAAACAAAAACAAATTTTTTTCACTCATTTATCATTTAAAAATACTTTAAAAAAGGTAAATTTATTTTTAGACCCGTAAAAAACTTTAATTATTTTTTTCAAAAAATTAAATTTTTGTTTAAAATATTTAATTTATTGTAATTTCAACTAATTTTAAAAATGTGATTTAAAAAAAATGTTATTTACTGTTTTAAAGTGTTTTTGGGGTGATCTCCATTCATATATTTGACAGGTCTATCTGTCAAGTGTATGAAGGGAGATTCCCTTCTTTGATTGGCTCCCCATGGCCCACGTGATCCCAGGGATGATTACAAACCGCATGCACCTCTGGGATACCTGGGCCCTGCACATTTCAAGTTGGAGAGGCCCAGGAGCAGAAGTGTCCAGACCTCGGGAGCCCTCAGGTAAGTATGTAGATTTTTTCCAGTTCGGAGGCCTCCGCCGCAGGAAGCCTCCGATCGGAAAATATGGCCCATTAAACCTAAGTATCAGCTGCCCTCTCAGGTGGACGTAAAAGATCCTATTATTGGAAGAAGAACAGGGGATATCTCCCGGTGTCCCGGCTGATGGTTATTCCTCAACCAACATCACAAAACAGATTATCTGGTCACGTATCTGTTAGATCCGTGTGTTAATGGAGACACGGAATGCAGGAGTTGATTTAACAAGTGTTTACTGAACAAAGTCTGGAGGTGAACTAACTACACAAGACGCTACTCAGGCTTATATAGCCGAGTGGTCACTACTGGTACTACAGTATACAGGGGCTTCAAAAACATAGTTCCTCTTAAAGGTACATACACTACAATTCCTCCCCGTTTAGATAAATAGTACATAACATTTTAAGTAATCATTAAATAACATTTTTACAAGAACAATAATATATACATTTGCTGAAGTTAATCAATTACAAATTCAGTCTCTCTGGAGGCTTCCTGACTCGGTCCGGATAACGCCTCGGTGGTGTAGTAGGTTTCGGTGGTGCAGTAGGATCTTTTGGCAAGGTCGATTCGGCTTCAATGCCAGTGTCGGGTTCATCTGGTTCCAGTATCACCGGATCGGAGGTAGATACTATGGGTATCTCTGCTTCATCACTAGGTGTATAGAGTTGTGGTGTAGGTTGTCCTTTTTTGGATGACTCTATGGTCTGGTCAGCATGGCGCCTTATTATGCTTTCTCCAATGTCCACGGTATACATCAGCGGTCCTAGTCGTGTGCAAATAGTTCCAGGCTGCCATTTCTCGGTACGGTAGTCCCGGGCCAAAACTGGTTGACCTATCTGGAAGGTTCTAGTTGGCCTTTCATTCATGCTTTGAAATTGTCGGTTCTCTACGTCCCTTCTGATGTTTGGCTTGACCAAATCCAGCCGGCATCTTAGTCTTCTATTGAAAAACATCATGGCGGGGGTTTGGTTTGTAACCACATGTGTTGCATTCCTGTATGCAAACAAGAAGTTATCTACCTTATGTTGTAGATTTATGTCTTCATTACCCATGGCCTTTATGGCCTTCTTGAAGGTCTGGACAAACCTTTCAGCCAATCCATTTGTGGCGGGATGGTATGGGGTGGACGTGTAGTGCTTAACCCCATTGTTTTTTAAGAACTTCCTGAATTCTTCGGATACAAATTGCGGTCCATTATCAGAACAGATCTGTTCAGGCAGCCCATTCCTGGCGAATATGGTCCTTAATACTGTGATGGTTTTTTCCGTGGTGGTGGAGGACATCTTTATTACCTCCGGCCACTTGGAGTGTGCATCCACCACGATTAAGAACATTGAGTCCATAAATGGACCAGTAAAGTCGATATGTACCCTTTGCCATGGAGATGAGGGCCACTCCCATGGATGTAGAGGGGCTTGTGGTGGGGCGTTTTGAACCTTCTGGCATCCTAGACAGCTCTTGGTCATTTCTTCGATGTCTCCATCGATACCTGGCCACCACGCAAACGCTCTGGCTAAGTTCTTCATTTTCACTCCACCCAGATGCCCCTCATGAAGCTCCTTTAGCACTCTATCCTTGAGTTTGGGTGGAATCACCACTCTGGATCCACACATGAAGGTTCCTCGGCACACTGACAGCTGTTCTCTTCTTTGCGAGAATGTTGGCAACAGTGGTTCGCCATGTGCTGGCCATCCCTTCACCGTTAAATCGTAGACTCATGAGAGAGTCGGGTCATTTCGCGTTTCCTTTTCAATGGTAGAATTTGTCACTGGTAGACATTCCACTATGGTCGAGTGGAACATCTCCACTGGGTCCACTGTAGGCGCCTCTTCCACCGTTGGCAACGGTAGGCGCGATAACCCGTCAGCATTCCCATGCTGTTTTGTTCCTTTGTATTCTATGTCATATTGGTGTGCCCCTAGGAAAAGGGACCACCTCTGTAGCCTTTGCGCTGTCATAATGGGAAAGCCCTTTATAGGGTTGAAAATGGAGACGAGGGGTTGATGGTCAGTCAACAAGGTAAATTTTTGTCCGTGTAGGTAATGGTTGAATTTCTTCACCCCCCACACCAGGCTGAATGCCTCCCTGTCGATCTGGGCATAGTTACGCTCAGCTGAGATCAATGAGCGTGACGCAAAAGCTATCGGCTGCTCCGAGCCATCAGGGAATCTATGCGATAATACCGCTCCCACGCCGTAAGGGGATGCATCGCACGCCAGTCTGATTGGCAGTGATCGGTTGTAATGAGCCAACACGTCCCTGGACGTGATCAAGCCTTTGCATTTATGGAAGGCACGTTTACAGTCTTCGCTCCATTTCCAAACTACTCCCATTTGTAGCACTGCGTTAAGCGGGTGCAGAACCGTCGACAAGTTTGGTAAAAATTTATGATAGTAATTTACTAATCCCAGGAACGACCTTAATTGTGAGACATTTTCAGGCGCTGGGGCCTTTACGACCACTTCAATTTTTTCAGGTGACTTATGCAACCCTTCTTCGTTAATCACATGGCCACAATATGATATTTGTTTCTGGAAAAATTCGCACTTGGGGCGATTTGCTCGTAGGCCCCGTTCTCTCAGCCTCGTGAGCACCTGCTCCAAGTTGGCAAGGTGCTCGTTGTTGTTTTCTCCTGTTACAAGGATGTCGTCTAGGTAGCATTGAGTCCCCGGAATCCCTTGCAGGACTTGCTCCATAGCTCTTTGCCAGATAGCTGGAGCTGATGCCACTCCGAAAACCAGTCGATTGTACTGGTACAGGCCTTTGTGTGTGTTTATCGTGAGATACTTTTTAGAGGCCTCCTCAACCTGCATCTGTAGATATGCCTGTGCTAAGACAATTTTGGTGAAACGTTTCCCTCCGGATAGTGAGGCGAAAATATCTTCTATCCTTGGAAGAGGATACTGTACCATGTGAAGAACCGGGTTTACAGTCACCTTGAAGTCCCCACAGATGCGAACTTTTCTCTGTTCTTCAGATTTATCATTATTCAACGTTTTCTTCATGACTGGGATGATGGGTATTGCCCACTCGCTCCAATCTACCTTGGATAACACGCCTGTTTTTTCCAAATTCTCCAGCTCTGCCTCGACGGCTGGACGAATTGCGTATGGCACCGGCCTTGCCTTAAAAAACTTGGGAATTGCCACATCTTCCACTTTTATTGAGGCGGTGGCGCCTTTCAGGGTTCCTAGTTCCTGTTGAAACACTTCTTTGGCGTTAGCCAAGATTTCTTTTAATCGTCCAGGTATGACGTCATCATCGTTTTTTTTCTTACTGGCCACCGTCAGTGCCTGAATGGAGTGCCAGTCTAAACGTATCTTTCTGATCCATTCACGTCCCAACAACGGTGGACCACCATCTTGCAGAATGTATAAATACAACTTCTGTATTTCCTTGCCGTTGTATACAACAGGCACCCTTATTTTCCCTCTGGGGTATACTTTCTGCCCCGTATATGTCTTCAAGATAATGGATGTGTCTTTCAAAGGTATATGCAGAAATAGACGCTCGTAATCCCGTCGGCTCATGACGGTCAGAGCTGATCCTGTATCTAGCTCCATTTTGACTGGGGACCCCGCTATCGTGAGGGTAACCCAAATGGTCTGGTAATCTTCTTTGGCAATTACATTATGTAATTTGAGACAGCTTAGTCTCTTGTTTCCGGAGTCACTATCGCTCTTCTGGTCTTCGGAGCTACTGTCCGTCATCACTTGTACCTTTCTGTACTTTTCCTTATTGACCTTTTTACTGTTAGCGGATTTCTTTCCAGATCTGCATACACGTGCAATGTGTCCCATCTTTCCGCATTGCCTGCATGCTTTGTCCTTGAACCAGCAGTCCTTCTGGTCATGGGTGGATCTGCCGCAGCGATAACATCTCTCGAACCCCGTGTCATTTCATGGGTGCCGAAGTCCTGTGGCTTTTGCTGTATCTCTGCAGCTCCTCTTGCTGCTGCTTCGTATGATACAGCCACACTGAAAGCCTTGTCCAGTGTCAAATCTTTCTCAGAAAGTAGTCTTTTCTGTGTTCCTTCGCTTAGGAGACCGCAGACGAATTTGTCTCGTAGAGAATCTGCCAGTCCTGCCCCGAATTGGCAGTGCTTTGACAGCTTTCGTAATTCGGTGAGGTAATCAGCGTTACTTTCATTCTTGTGCTGATTCCTCCTGAAGAATTTGAATCGTTCCGCTATCAGCAGCGGTGTTGGGTTTAAGTGCTCTTGTAAGGTATCTACAATGTCCTTAAAATTCTTGTCCATCAGTTTGGCTGGAGTGATCAAGTTTCGTAACAGCCCGTATGTCCTTGCGCCCATCGGATTTAGAAGTTCCGATGCCTTTTTTATCATCCGCTACTTCATTCGCCTTGCAATATACCTCCACTCTTTCCACATATGTGGTCCAATCTTCTATATCACTATCGAAAGCAATAATATTGCCAGTCTTCGGCATCTTGAAAATCTAAAATGGTGCTTCCCGCGCTTTTCCTCCGTCCCCGATGGATCAAAATGGCGCCTCCCGCGCTTTTCTTTCTTCCCCGCCGAGTTGAGATGGCGCCTCCTGCGCTTTCCCGCTGCTGCCGCTGCTGCCAACGCTGTTCTCCGTGGTTCCTGTTGTGACCTGCAGTTTTTTCGCGGTATTTCTATATTTTTTTTATATATATCGCTTCAATAGTTTCTCCGTTACTTGGAGAACCGTTCCCGTCGTGGAGCGGACCCTCTGGGACTTTCCCCTCCCTCTGCTCGGTCCGAACGCTGACCTGCTTTGCAGCACCGGACGCGCCCTGAGTGCTCCACCCTCTCTCTCGCTTGGCTTCTGCTTCCCGACTCGCTGCCCGGCCCCGTTGCAGAGCCACCCGATCGAGCTCTTGCCCGCCGCAGCCCAGGAAGGATCAGTGCACTACCTGCCACCAGCCCGTTTAGCTGGGGAAACCACAGACTGGAGACCAAGCCTGGCCCTCGCTTTCGAGTTTCTTCGAGTTATTTATTTATTTATTTATTTATTTTTTCTTGCTTCTGGCTTCGACCTTCGTCTGAGGAATCGATCCCCTTGAGGTGCTGCCGAATTGCAGGTAAGTTCGTTTCTAACTCGTCGCCACTGTTAGATCCGTGTGTTAATGGAGACACAGAATGCAGGAGTTGATTTAACAAGTGTTTACTGAACAAAGTCTGGAGGTGAACTAACTACACAAGACGCTACACAGGCTTATATAGCTGAGTGGTCACTACTGGTACTACAGTATACAGGGGCTTCAAAAACATAGTTCCTCTTAAAGGTACATACACTACAGTACCTCATTGTGGAGGGCATGGCTGAGGTACTAAATGAATACTTTGCATCTGTCTTTACTAAAGAAAGTGGTGCTGCCAATGTCACAGCAAAGAAGGTGGTAGTAGAGAAATAGGATAAAAATAAAGAATGGGTACTTAAAAAGTTGGCAGCGCTCAAAGTAGAAAAGTCTCCTGGTCTAGATGGGATGCATCCTATGTTGCTAAAGGAAGTAAGGGTGGAAATTGCGGAGCCTCTGGCCACAATCTTCCAATCCTCCTTAGATTTGGGAGTGGTGCCAGAGGATAGGAGGATTGCAAATGTTACACCCCTGTTCAAAAAGGGGAAAGGAATAAACCTGGCAACTACAGGCCAGTAAGCCCAACGTCTGTGGTGGGAAAACTTTTAGAGACAATACTCCAGGACAAAATTAATTGGCACTTGGAAAAATATGGGTTAATAAATGAAAGCTGTCATGGATTTGTTAAAGGCTAATCGTGTTTGACTAACCTGATCGAGTTCTTTGATGAAGTAACGGAGAGGTACGGTTGGTATTGTGTATATGGAATTTCAAAAGGCATTTGATATGGTACCACATAATAGACTTGTTAGGAAAATTGAAGCCCATGGGATTAAAGGGACAGTGACTATATGGATACAAAATTGGCTAAGGGACAGAAAGCAGAATAGTGAGGAACGGTTGTTTTTCAGACTGGAGGGAAGTATACAGTGTTGTCCTCCAGGGATTGGTGTTGGCACCACTGCTCTTTTTGAAATATATAAATGACCTGGATTTGGGTATACAGGACATAATTTTAAAGTTTGCAGATGACACAAATCTCGGAAATGTAGTAAACGCTGAGGGTGATAGTAATAGATTTCTGGAGGACATAGACAGATTGGCGAAATGGGCAGACCCATGGCAGATGAAATTTAATGCAGTGTGAAGTATAACGTGATTCATTTTGGTAGGAAGAATGAGGAGAGGCAATATAAACTAAATGGTACAATTTTAAAGGGGGTGCAGGAACAGCGAGACCTGGGAGTGTATGTACACAAGTCTTTGAAGGTGGCAGGACAAGTTAAGAAGGCTGTTAAAAAGGCATACGGGATCCTTGGCTTTATAAATAGAGGCATAAGGGGGAATTTTAACCCTCCCTTGATGGGTGGGAGTGGAGTTAAATCAGTAAAAATGTGAAACCCGCCGCGAATGTGCCTACTTCTTGTTTAACCATCGAGTAACTCATTCTGCAGAGGTGGGCCCATCATTATAATATTTATATGAGACTCCTTTCCTCAGATTTTGAATTTAACGGCTGCGGGCCAGGTTTCCCAGGGTTCAGGAAACCTGGCAGCTAAAGGGAGGTGGGAGGTGCCAGATCCTGCAGTTAATGCTTCTGCAGCACTGCTTGTGCACCAGGAGGGGCAGGAGTGCTTCCCCCCACCCAGCCCCCGGCCCCTCAAGCAGATTTTCTTCCTTTATCTCTCCCTCCCCACAATCTATTCCCCACCCCTCGTAATTTCTCCACCCTGCGATCTACCCTGCCCGCGATCTCTCCCTTCCCACACCCTCTCTTCCCCCCCATAATTTCTCCAACCCTGCGATCGCTCCCTCCCCATGATCTCTCCCTCCCTGCAATCAGCTGACTCCCATCACAATCTCTTCCCCCCCACCCCAGCCCCCCCACCCGCAATCTCTCCCTCCCTCCTCACTGCCTTGCTCCGAGACCGCCCCCCCGCCCCCTCCACCACCACCACCATGAACCAATTATCTCCAATTGCAAGGGACCTCCCCAGCAGTCCCCGGCTGTGGCCTTCTACCACAGGCTTTCCCAGCTGGCAGCCAGCCAACCTCGAAATCTGGCCGGCTGCTGGGCGGGAAACAAAGTAAAAAAATGCAAATGAGGTCCAGCCGTTAAATTCAGCAGGACCTCAACAATCCTGGTATTTTGTGGCTACCCATCTGAAAACATACGCTTCCGCTCCCTCCCCATTTCCCCATAAATATCAGGGCCTTGGAGTACAAAAGCAAGGAAGTTATGTTGAAGCTTTATAAAACACTGGTTGGGCCCCAGCTGGAGTATTGTGGTGAATTCTGGGCACCAGACTTTAGGAAGGATGCCAAGGCATTAGAGAGAGTGCAGAAGAGATTTACTAAAATGGTACTAGGGGTGAAGAACTTCAGTTACGTGGAGAGACACTAGAGAAACTAGGGTTGTTCTCCTTAGAGCAGAGAAGATTAAGGAAAGATTTGATAGACGTGTTCAAAATCATGAAGTGTTTTGATAGAGTAAATAAGGAGAAACTGTTTCCAGTGACGGAAGGGTCGGTAACCAGAGGACACAGATTTAAGACATTTTGACAAAAGAACCAGAGTGGAGATGAGAATTTTTTTAAAGCAGCAATTTGTTGTGATCTTGAATGCACTGCCTGAAAGGGTGGTAGAAGCAGATTCAATAATAACTTTCAAAAGGGAATTGGATAAATGCTTGAAGAGGTAAGATTTGCAGGGCTACGGGGAAAGAGCAGGGGAGTGGAACTAATTGGATAGCTCTTTCAAAGAGCCGGCACAGACACAATGGGCCAAATGGCTTCCTTCTGTGGTGTATCATTCTATGATTCTATGATTGTATAATTGAGTCTTTCCATTAGGATTATTAATTCAAGGCCTTATTATTGCATTGTTTGGGCAGGTGGAAGACTTGCTTGCCTAAATAACTTTCCGATGGAGCTCCAATGTATATGTTTGGGGATACAACAATTATTTATGAGTATTTATAGTTTCTGTAGCTTATGTACATTTTGTAGGATACCTGCAGTACAATTGGGCAAGAGATCAACGCATGATTGGCTGGAATCAGCCCAACAGCAAACATTTTAAACTCTTTCATATAGTGACAATATTGTTGTTCAGGAAAGACAACCACATAATTACAGAGATCATTAGAGAATGTGTGTATCTTTAATAGTCATCACCTTGGACTACTACTAGAATTATCTAATCAATTAAGCATTCTTTAAGGCTAAATATATCTCCCATATTCCATATTGGTGTTAATATAGGAGATATATTTAGCATATAGCTTCCCCTAAGTTTTTGATCCATGTGTGTCCACTTACTTTTAAATTACCATATCACTTTGAATCTGAGCAGAATTCTCCCGCTTTCCACATTTGGTGACCTCTCACCAGCAGGCACAAGCTAGGGAGTTTGCGTAGATTATTTAAATTGCTATACCTTGCAAAATAGCTCCTGAAATATGGATGAGCACTTCACTCACTCTGAACTCGTCCCATAGAAAGATAGAAACATAGAAAAATAGGAGCAGGAGTAAGACATTCGGCCCTTCGAGCCTGCTCCGCCATTCAATATGATCATGGCTGATCCTCTACCTCAATACCATATTCCCACTCTCTCCCCATACCCCTTGATGCCTTTTGTGACTTTTCTAGTCCCAGCCCACCTGCAGTGGGACTAGCCAACTAGATGGTTTCCATAATTCTGTACCACATAATTCTATTCCAATTGTTGATTTCGCTCTTCTGGCTTTTCCATCAGTGCCAGTAAATTAAACTGAAGTTATTCAATCTCTAATGGAGGGTTTCATACCTCACCCTTCCCCTGCCTGATCTGACACAACAGATTGTAAAGATTTTGCCTATTATGCCAAGTGTCTTGACCAGTTTGAAGCACCTTGAACCAACTTTAACTCTGTTTATAACAACAATAAATCTGATATTGGAGCTGCTAAACGCAACTTTATTGAGAGCAAGTGTCACCTCTTGTCTTTTTCTGTCTCTCAGCAGCTGTTTCAAAGCTCTCTCTAAAATTATGGTAAAGAACCTTCCCTACATTGTTCCATTTTATTCCGTAATTCCCAACAACTTTTCAAATTTTGCCACTCTTTCCTCTCTATACTCCAATAAGTCCTCAGGACCTACTGGTATTGAGTAGACTACGGGGGTGATTTTCTCAATGGGGAGCTTTTGGAGGCGGGACTCCCACTTGTCGGGTTTCAGTCCTGCCTCCATCAACTTCTGGCCAACCCACGCTATTTTCCCTTGATTGACCTTGTTAAGCCCGCCCAGTGGGCTTAGCAGGCCAATTAAGGGAAAGCTGGTTGCAGAGACCGTCAACGTATGACGTTTCATCTGTCAAAAATTTTTGGCAGATGAATTGTCATCATTTGACAGCTCTGTGAAGCTGTCAAACAGTGACATTCTCTGTAGTTTGATGAAGTCTTTAATTAAAGACCTCATCAAACTTCTTTCTTTTACAGAAATGAGATGGTTGTTGCATCTGAGAATGCAACGGCCATCTCTCATCTGCAACACAGAGGTCTGAGACTCTTCACATACACACCGACTGAAGCCTGCAGGAAGAAACAAAGGTAAGTACACTTTTAATAACACTTTGCACTTACCTCAGATACTCACCTCTCCACTCTTGCAACCATCACTTACCTTCAAAGCACACTTTTGCACCCCCCCGCCACCCAACCCCCGCAGACCCAGTACTCGCCTCACTGACCTGGCGGGTTTTGGAGCCTTCGGGAAGCCCGCACTTGTGAGGGCAAAAAGGGGGATAATTCTATTTTCTGCCTGTCAACTACCTGTTAACAGGTAGTTAATAGGCTTTAATCCTTTCCTGCCTCCAAGGAGACGGGACCCGGCACGGGACGGCTACCTGCCTCCTGGCAAGATGGCATGGAGGCAGGTTGGGGGTGGGTGCCCAACCCGCCTCCAAATTCTGCCATTTTCCCAGCAGTCCCGCCTCCATACCCATACTCCATGGCCAAAAAAAGCAGTAATCCAGGAGATTGGGAGCAGTTTAGGATTCAACAAAGGAGGGCAAAGGGATTAATTAAGAAAGGGAAAATAGAACATGAGAGTAAGCTTTCAGGGAACATAAAAACTGACTGTAAAAGCTTTTATAGATATGTGAAGAGAAAAAGATTGGTGAAGTCAAGCGTAGGTCCCTTGCAGTCAGAATCAGGGGAATTTATAATGGGGAACAAAGAAATGGCTGACCAATTAAATACATATTTTGGTTCTGTCTTCACAAAGGAGGACACAAAGAACCTCCCAGAAATGTCAGGGAACATAGGGTCTGATGAAAGTGGGGAACTGAAAGAAATCAGTATTTGTAGGGAAATGGTGTTAGGGAAATTGATGGGATTGAAGGCCGATAAATCCCCAGGGCCTGATAATCTACATCCTAGGGTACTTAAGGAAGTGGCCCTAGAAATAGTAGATGCATTGCTGATCATCTTCCAACATTCGATGGAATCTGGAACAGTACCCATGGATTGGAGGGTAGCTAATGTTACCCCACTATTCAAAAAAGGTGGTAGAGAGAAAACGGGGAATTATAGACCGGTAAGCCTGACATCGGTAGTGGGGAAAATGCTAGAGTCCATTATAAAAGATGTAATAACAGAGCACTTGGAAAACAGTGACAGGATCGGACAAAGTCAACATGGATTTACAAAAGGTAAATCGTGCTTGACTAATCTACTGGAATTTTATGAGGATGTAACTGGTAAAATAGATAAGGGAAAACCAATGGATGTGGTGTATTTGGACTTTCAGAAGGCTTTCGACAAGGTCCCGCATAAGAGATTAGCGTGAAAGTTAAGGCACAAGGGATTGGGGGCAAGGTATTGACTTGGATAGAGAACTGGTTGGCAGATAGAAAGCAAAGAGTTGGAATAAATGGGTCTTTTATCGAGTGGCAGGCAGTGACTAGTGGGGTACTGCATGGATCGGTCCCTGGACCCCAGCTATTCACAATATATGTTAATGATCTAGACAAAGGAACTAGATGTAATATCTCCAAATTTGCAGACAACACAAAGCTGGGTGGGCATGTGTGCTGTGAGGAGGATGCCGAGAAACTCCAGGATGATTTGGACAGGTTGGGTGATTGGGCAGAAGCATGGCAGATGCAATATAACATGGATAAATGTGAGGTTATCCACTTTGGTGTCAAAAACAGGAAGGCAGATTATTACCTGAATGGCAATAGATTGGGAGAAGGGGAAGTGCAACGAGACCTGGGTGTCCTTGTGCACCAGTCGCTGAAGGTAAGCATGCAGGTGCAGCAGGCGGTTAAGAAGGCAAATGGTATGTTGGCCTTCATAGCGAGAGGGTTTGAGTACAGGAACAAGGATGTCTTGCTGCAGTTGTACAGGGCCTTGGTGAGACCACATCTTGAGTATTGTGTGCAGTTTTGGTCGCCTTATCTGAGGAAGGATATTCTTGCCATGGAAGGAGTTCAGCGAAGATTCACCAGGCTGATACCTGGGATGGCAGGAATGACGTATGAGGAGAGATTGGGTCGATTGGGCTTGTACTCGCTGGAGTTTAGAAGAATGAGAGGGGATCTCATTGAAACTTATAAAATTCTGGCAGGGCTGGACAGACTAGATGCAGGGAGGATGTTCCCGATGGTCGCGGAATCCAGAACCAGGGGTCAGAGTCTAAGGATAAGTGGTAGGCCTTTTAGGACAGAAATTAGGAGGAATTTCTTCACCCAGAGAGAGGTGAACCTGTGGAATTCTCTACCACAGAAGGCAGTAGAGGCCAATTCATTAAATATATTCAAGAAGGAGTTGAATATACTTCTTAAGGCTAAAGGGATCAAGGGGTATGGGGAGAAAGCAGGGACCGGTTACTGAACTTGGATGATCAGCCATGATCGCATTGAATAGTGGAGCAGGCTAGAGGGGCCGAATGGCCTACTCCTGCCCCTATCTTCTATGTTTCTATGTTTCTATACCCGCCTCCCCAGGGCAGGCAAAATCGCCCCCTCAGCCTAGACTGAGTAGACTAGGCCTATATTCTCTGGAGTTTAGAAGAATGATTGGTGATCTCATTGAAACTTACAAAATTCTTACAGGGCAGTTGGGAGAGCAGGAGGCCAGTAACTCTTATATAGGTGGAGCTGTTGCTAAACCCGAAACACTACAGTGTAGTGTCTCCCACCCTTCCACCTCCTCTAACCTTTTAGGGGTTAGGGGAAGTTGAAAAGGTAGGTTCAATTTATTTTATTTCAGGAGCCTAACCTAGGTGGAAAAGGTTCCAGGACAGGAGGCGGCAGTGAAAATACAACACCAGAAAACAGGTAGGTGACTGGTTGGTGAGTACTTTCACAAACTTATTCTAAGTAGAATTCAATAATTAAGCTAAATCGTAGTAAATAAAAAGGTATTGTAAGGGTTAAGTCATGGAAGGGCAGCTCGGACCCGTGTCATGCTCCTCCTGTGCCATGTGGGAAATCAGGGACACTGTCCCTGACAACTATGTGTGCAGGAAGTGTGTCCAGCTGCAGCTCCTAGCGGACCGCATGGCGGTGCTGGAGCTGCGAATGGACTCACTCTGGAGCATACGCGATGCTGAGGATGTTGTGGATAGCACATTCAGTGAGTTGGTCACACCGCAGGTAAAGGCTAGCTCAGACAGTAAATGGGTGACCAAAAGGCAGGGTAAAGGCAGGAAGGTAGTGCAGGAGTCACCTGCGGTCATCTCCCTCCAAAACAGATTTACCGTTTTGGGTACTGTTGGGGGAGATGACTTATCAGGGGAAGGCACCAGCAGCCAGGTTCAGGGCACCATGACTGGCTCTGCTGCACAGAAGGGCGGGAAAAAGAGGGATAGGGCTATAGTGATAGGGGATTCAATTGTAAGGGGGATAGATAGGAGTTTCTGTGGCCGAGACCGAGACTCCAAGATGGTATGTTGCCTCCCTGGTGCAAGGGTCAAGGATGTCTCGGAGCGGGTGCAGAGCATTCTGAAGGGGGAGGGGGATCAGCCAGTTGTCGTGGTACATGTAGGTACCAACGATGTAGGTAAAAAGAGGGAGGAGGTCCTACAAGCTGAATTTAGGGAGTTAGGAGCTGAATTGAAAAGTAGGACCTCAAAGGTAGTAATCTCTGGATTGCTACCAGTGCCACGAGCAAATAAGTTTAGAGAGAGTAAGATAGATAAGCTAAATACGTGGCTTGAGCAGTGGTGCAAGGGAGAGGGATTTAAATTCTTGAGGCATTGGAACCAGTTCTTGGGGAGGAGTGACCTGTACCAAGGGGACGGTCTACACCTGAACTGTGAGGGAGCCGATGTCCTCGGGGTAATATTTTCTAGGGCGGTTCGGGAGGATTTAAACTAATTTGGCAGGGGGATGGGAACCTAGGTAGTGGAAAAGAGGGAAGTCATATGAAGTCAGAAATAGATGGTAGAAAGGTGAGAAGCAATAAGCAAAGGAGAGAAACACAAAGGGCCAAACTAATTCATAATGAGAGTGTGAAAAAAGCAAGCCTGAAGGCTTTGTATCTTAATGCTAGAAGCATTAGGAACAAGGTGGATGAATTAGTTGTGGAAATAGAGGTAAACAAGTATGATTTGATTGGGATTACAGAAACGTGGCTGCAGGGTGGGCAAGGCTGGGAACTTAACATCCAGGGATATACAATATTTAGGAAGGATCGGCAAAAAGGTAGGGGAGGTGGGGTAGCATTGCTGGTAAAGGAGGGGATTAATGCAATGGAAAGGAAGGATATTAACTCGGATGAAACGGAATCTGTATGGGTAGAAATGAGAAATAGCAAGGGGAGGAAAACGTTAGTGGGTGTGATATATAGGCCTCCAAATAGTAATATGGAGGTGAGGGAAGGCATAAAAAGGGAAATTAGAGAAGCGTGCGATAAGAGCACAGCTGTCATCATGGGTGACTTTAATTTACATATTGATTGGACTACCCAAATTAGTAAAAATTCTGAGGAGGAGGAATTCCTGGAATGTTTTCGGGACGGTTATCTGGACCAATATGTCGAGGAGCCGACTCGAGATCAGGCCATTTTAGACTGGGTATTGTGCAATGAGAAGGGACTTATCAGCAATCTTCTTGTACGAGGCCCCTTGGGTCAGAGCGATCATAATATGATCGAGCTCTCAGTCGAGATGGAGAGTGAGGAAATTGAATCAGAGACTAAGGTCCAGAACTTAAATAAAGGGAATTACGAGGGTATGAGACGGGAATTGGGTAAGATTGATTGGGTGGTGTTTCTGGGGGGATTGACAGTGGATAGACAATGGCAAGCATTCAAAGATAGAATGGAAGAATTCCAGAACATGTTTATACCGGTTTGGCATAAAAATAAACCTAAAAAGGTGACTCAACCGTGGATAACGAGGGAAATTAGGGACAGCATAAAATCAAAAAAAAGGGCATATCAACTGGCAAAAAAAAGCACCAGACCGGAAGATTGGGGGCAGTACAGGATACAGCAAAAGAGGACAAAGGGATTAATCAGGAAGGGGAAAATAGAATACGAAAGTAAACTTGCAGCAAACATAAAGACAGACTGCAAAAGCTTTTATCGGTATATCAGGAGGAAAAGACTGGTAAAATCCCAAGTCGGTCCCTTGCAGTCCGATTCGGGAGAATATATAATGGAGAATAAGGAAATGGCAGACCAATTAAACTCATACTTTGGTTCTGTATTCACAAAGGAGGACACAAATAACCTCCCAGGAATATCGGCAAACATAGGGACTAATGAGAGGGAGGAGCTGACAGAAATTAGTATCTCTAGGGATATGGTGTTGGGTAAGTTGAGGGGACTGAAGGCCGACAAATCCCCGGGGCCTGATAAACTACATCCTAGGGTACTTAAGGAGGTGGCCCTGGAGATAGCAGATGCTCTAAGGATCATCTTCCGGAACTCCATTGACTCGGGAACAGTACCCGTGGATTGGAGGGTAGCTAATGTTACCCCAATATTTAAAAAGGGGGGTAGAGAGAAAGCAGGGAATTATAGACCAGTAAGCCTTACATCGGTTGTGGGCAAAATGCTAGAGTCCATTATTAAGGATAAAATAGCGGAGCACTTGACAAATGGGGAAAGGATCGGACAGAGTCAACATGGATTTACAAAGGGTAAATCGTGTTTGACTAATCTGCTGGAATTTTTTGAGGAAGTAACTGGTAAAATAGATGGGGGAGAGCCAGTGGATGTGGTGTACCTTGACTTCCAGAAAGCCTTCGATAAGGTTCCACACAAAAGATTATCATGCAAAATTAAGGCTCATGGGATTGGGGGCAAAGTATTAACGTGGATAGAGAACTGGCTGGCGGATAGAAAACAGAGAGTTGGAATAAACGGCTCGTTTTCGGAGTGGCAGGCAGTGACCAGCGGGGTGCCGCAAGGATCTGTCCTGGGACCCCAGCTGTTCACAATATATATAAATGATCTGGATCAGGGAATTGGATGCAATATTTCCAAATTCGCTGACGACACTAAACTAGGAGGAGGGGTGGGCTCTGATGAGGATGTCAGGAGGCTACAGTGCGATTTGGACAGGTTGGGGGAATGGGCGGATACGTGGCAGATGCACTATAATGTGGATAAATGCGAGGTTATCCACTTTGGGGGTAAAAACAGGAGGGTGGATTATTATCTAAATGGCAATAGATTGGGAGATGGGGAAGTGCAGAGGGACCTGGGTGTTCTTGTGCACCAGTCACTGAAGGAGAGCATGCAGGTGCAACAGGCGATTAAGAAGGCAAATGGTATGTTGGCCTTCATATCAAGGGGGTTCGAGTATAGGAATAGGGATACCTTACTACAGCTGTACAAGGTGCTGGTGAGACCGCATCTGGAGTATTGTGTACAGTTTTGGTCGCCCCATCTGCGGAAGGATGTTCTTGCCATGGAAAGAGTGCAACGGCGATTCACCAGGCTGATACCTGGAATGGCGGGAATGACCTACGAAGAGAGATTAAATAGTTTGGGCTTGTACTCACTGGAGTTTAGAAGATTGAGAGGGGATCTCATCGAAACATATAAAATTATGGCAGGCCTGGACAGGCTGAATTCAGAGAGAATGTTTCCAATGGCCGGGGAGCACAGAACCAGGGGCCACAGTCTAAAAATAGCGGGCAAATCATTTAAAACAGAGATGAGGAAGAATTTCTTCACTCAAAGAGTGGTGAGCCTGTGGAATTCCCTGCCACAGAGGGCTGTGAAGGCTAATTCAATAAATATTTTCAAGAGAGAATTGGATATATTTCTGAAGGCTAAGGGGATTAAGGGTTACGGAGAAAAGGCGGGGACGGGGTACTGAACTGGTAAGATCAGCTATGATCTCAGACGAAGATCAGCCATGATCTCATTGAATGGCGGAGCAGGCTCGAAGGGCCGAATGGCCTACTCCTGTTCCTATCTCTATGTTTCTATGTTTGACAGGGTAGATGCAGGGGTCAGAGTCTCAGAATAAGGGGTCGGCCATTTAGGACTGAAATGAGGAGAAATTTCTTCACTCAGAGGGTGGTGAATCTTTGGAATTCCTTACCCCAGAGGGCTGTCGAGGCTCAGTCGTTGAGTATATACAAGGCAGAGATTGATAGATTTTTAAATATGAAGGGAATCAAGGGATATGGAGATAGTGCAGGAAAGTGGAGATGAGGTAAAAGATCAGCCATGATTTTATTGAATGGCGGAGCAGGCTCGAAGATCCAAATGGCCTACTCCTGCTCCTATTTCTTATGTTCTTATGTTTCTTATGGTATCATTCACAACATCCTTAAAATGTGCATTTCTAAACTTACACCTGCCCTGCTCTGCCTTTTTAATCTCTTATCTTCAGTCTTCTTTTTTTCTCCTTGGAAATTTGAAATCCTATGCATCCTATCCTTAACAAAGTGATCCCTCTTTCCCTTTGATCTACCATTCTATTGTCCATAGAACAGTAATTTCTAAAGTTAGACAAACTGTTATTAACCTTGAAATTATCCATTGGCTTTAAAGTGGAATAAACCTTGACTTCCAGTATGATTATCAGCATGTTTATCCAACTTGTGATCTTGTAGCCTATGTTATGTATTTCTAAAACCCTGCTGTTGAACATACACTTTACCTTGGTCGTCTCCAAAGTATTTGATAGAATGTGGCACGATACATTTACAAACAAGTTATCATCTTATGACATCCCATAAAGTCTCTGTTCATGGCTATCTTATTTCCTTGCAAAATATCCTTTAATCGTAGCAGCGATCTTGTCCAATCATCATCCAACCATAAGCAATTCTTTTCTAATGATTCCATTTTGCATTTATCTACTTCCTTCAATTTATACACCCTTAGTTCTCACAACACCCAGTCCTCTCACAGTGTAATGGCTAAATACTGTATTTAGATCTTCTCCTCACCCTTCAAGAGGGCAATGAAAATCTTGTTTCTTTCAATTCTTCAAAGACGCAGACATCTCTCTCAAGCCCAACCAACAGCTACCACCTCTTTCACTCTTAGTCCTTCTTCATCTGTGGCAAAATTTGTGGCATTACTGTCTCCTCTGATCGCAAATAGACCTCCCACATCTCCTGTATTATTAATGCTGCTTCGAAGCTCTAAACATGCACTTTGTACTCGCTAAAGCCAAGCTTTTAAAAAGCTTTTAATTACTACTTCCTCATTTACTTTGTTTTCTCTTTTACTCTTTTCAATGTTGGTATCAGCTTGGCTAAGTTGGTAGCATTCTTGTCTCTGACTCAAGCGGTTTGTGGGTTCAAAGCCCCACTACAGATTTGAGCAATAATCTAGGCTGACGCTCCAGTAGAGTACTGAAGGAGTGCTGCACTTTCAGAGGTGCTGTCTTTTGGATGAAACTATAAACCAAGGTCATGTCTAGCTCCTCAAGTGGCTGTAAAAGATCCCATGGCATTATTCAAAGAAAAGCAAGGAAGTTCTCCTAGTTTTCTGGCCAATATTTATCGCTCAACCAAACATCACTAAAGAACAGATTATCTAGTAATTTATCTCATTGTGGAACCTTGCTGTGTGCAAATTGGCTCCTACGTTTCCCTATATTACGACAGTAACTACGCTTCAAAAGTACTCCATTGACTGTGAAGTGCTTTGGGGTGTCCTGAGGTCATAAAAGGTGTTATTTAAATGTAAGTTCTTTCTTTCTATGCTGATGTCTTGGTTTCTCATTAAAGAAAAAAATCAAGATTACTCTAAGAACTTAAAGTACCAGTGTGATTAAGAACTGGTATGCCATGATCAGGCTTAGAGCTACTTGTTTGAAAAAAAGGAACTATAAATAAAATTAACCAAAGTGGTGCAGTAACTGGATTGGAGAAATTGGGAAATGGCAGTTACTTTGCAACTGCCCCCAGCTATGAAGAGCAGTTGCCTTAATATGGAACTTGACACCTATCATAACACTGCAAGAAACAACTGAGGACTGTAAACAAGTCTCTTATTACTTTTGGATACCAGGAAATATGTGATAAATATTTATG
The DNA here is from genome assembly GCF_052327205.1 of Somniosus microcephalus. NCBI lineage: Eukaryota > Metazoa > Chordata > Chondrichthyes > Squaliformes > Somniosidae > Somniosus > Somniosus microcephalus. The sequence goes on along the minus strand of NC_140994.1, from coordinate 47,922,774 downwards.
CACCAGGTTTTTAGGTTGACCTGTCAGAGAGCGTGAACCTAGCACAATGCTAAGATGATATCTCTTTCTTTAATAGAAGATGTGCTAAGAAGTGCCAGGCTACTGTTTAAAAGGTACTGCTGTGTGGTAATGGGGGGATACAAATAATAACAGACAGGAAAAGACCCTCTGGTCCATCCAGTCTGTCCCACAAATAAATGTGCATCACAATATATACACACCCCACCCCACCCAAAAGCCATGTGATCTCCTAGGAGAGATGAAAAATCAGATTAAAAAAGCCAGGCCAATTAGGGGGGAAAAATCTGGAAAATCCCTCTCCAAACCTCTTAGGCGATCAAAATTAGTGCAGGAAATCATTCTGGGATGGACGCAAGTCTTTTTGGGGGGCTGGGGGTGGGGGTGGGGGGGGTGGTGGTGGTGGTTGTGTACATATGGGTATAATTTTCTAAGCTCTCACATATTTTTCAGGTGCAAACACACAACATTGGAAGAATAAAGTAGAATACTGATCAGAGAAAATGAAGAGAATAGACAATCTGAATGAACAGTTATTTGTGTTTAAAGCAATTAATGTTTCTATGTGATGGTCTGAAGGATGAAGCCACAATTTCACAACTGTGATAATTTGAATTGTTTGCCAGTGGACTCTCATTAATGCAAAAATAGTCCTTAAATATGTTTATGACCTTTCTGCGGTCTTACAGTGATCAGGATGTCTCGCCCACCTCATTCCATCTCCTTGCTGTGTGCCAGTGTACATTACAGATACATAATCTGGAGAATGATGCAAAAGGAGAATTAGTAACATTTAATATTTTAGCAATTACATTAGTAATATTTATATAGGAGTATTAAAATTGGCTCTTAATAACATGTTTAAGGCAGTCGTTTTCAATTATTCTGAATAGGGGGCTGCTTATAAATATTGGCACCCTGTCAATGTTAACGCACCTGGCGACCTCTGTCCTAACCTCTAATAGATAGTGTCAGGTATCCAAAGGAACACAGTGCTATGTTTGCAGAAAACACATTATTAAGTCAACAAATACAGAAAAATGAAAAAAATCGGATGACCTTGCAGACCCCGTGGGATCCCCTCGTCGAGACCCTAGGCTCTGGAGAGCCCAGTTTGAAGGCCTATGTCTAAGGAATTATATTACCTAATAGCAGACTTAAAAGAAACCTTCAAATCCATTCAGTTTCAGTCTGATGACATACAGTAGGGTTCTTTTCACCCAGTTATTACTTGCACAGCTCCTTTACTTCTTATGCATCAACGTTTTTACAGTCAGTCTTTCAAAATATTCCATATACTTTTGTAAACATAATAAAGAATAGCCAATTTGTTGTTCTGTGCAACTTACCCTATGTTAGCTGTTATTCTGCATATAATACTGAAGGTTTATGCTTATTTGCAACTTTTACATTATGATGCTTTTATTCTCAGATATGAATCAGTGAATAAATGAAACCCTAGACTGGTCAAATGGACTGACACAAAATATTATTGTTATCACATTAATCGATGTAGTATAAACTATTTGAATGAAAGTTCTTCAGAATATGTAAATGTGCAATTAAACCATGACGAGCTGAAATGAAAGCCTCCAATGGCCGATGTCTTTTTACAAAACTACAGACTAACATGCTCGTTGAGAATGTTGCACTGGACTCATATATTCTCCTCAGTGGTCCCCCATTTAAATACTGAACCCTGTACTTTTACGACTAACAGTCACTCCAGTTATGAGGTGTCACGACAGAAAGCGGAGCAAACATCAGATGCACATAAATAAATGTGCCGATACCTCAGTCCAATCTTTTATTGGATCAAACAGTAATAATGAATTTGCAGGTGCTGATTGTTTTACCACTTGGCATTGCCGCATGCCACAACAATCTCTGGTGAGGTTAGCCCTTGATTATACATGCGTCCAGATTTGTCGCTGGCTAATTATTATGATTTATCATTTGTTCTCTTTGTTTGCAGTACTCAAATTATACCTTCTTTATTACAAGTGCTGAAAATAGCAAATTTACAAAATTAGTGCAATTACTAAACTCATTCATCTCATTTGGAACGTTTGCATCCTAAACTGCCAAATATATATTACACTGCAGAAATGCTTCTTTATATGCACATTACAGTGTGTGCTGAATTCAGATCTGCTGTGGAAGAGAATTAAAAAAGTTGACGTCCTCAAAAAATAAAATCTATATTTGTGCAGAGACCACAGCATTAGCTTTCTATTGCATGGTGTATATATTCCAACAACACACGGGTTTCTTTCAAGGCATCAAAATAATAGATGTGTAGAAGCTAATTTAACCAGAATGCTGCTTGTTCTTTATTATTTGACAGAGTGCATATTTTTTGTTCCTCATTAAATGCTACAATTACTGTGGGATGTAAAGTGATGAAATTATTGGCATGTGCCACTTTCATCGTTTGTTTATTATTACTCCTGCAGAAAATGCTTCAGTGGTATTAGTCTCTTCAGTGAGTTGCAGCTGAGTTAATAAATATTATTTGGTGTTTTCCCTGAGAAGCAGTGCATTCCTTGATTGTTTTTTACAGTTGGATTGGGAATATTGATTTATTTACCCCTGCTACAATAATTGTATACAAGGAGCAAAAAAAATTTCAGAGGTAAAATTGTATCAGCTACAACACTTTAATTAGTTGTAATAGATTAGGCACACTGCTACACAGCCCGAAAAAAAATTAGCATTTAGAGAGAATAAGTGGTAAAGGGGAGAAAAAGCAAGAGAGTGGAAACAATATAGACCAAACTCATTGCAAAAAGCTGATGTTTGGGGGAAAAATAGAGGTTTGGTAGAAAATAGCTAAAGTAATGTACAATACTTTTGAATGTCTTGAAGCTTGTAAGTAGATTATTCAGTACCATGTCATTTACCTCTACTGACATTTTCTTTAAAGTCATAAAGGCCTGCAAAGTAATAAAAGGGCTCTGAATAAAATTAGAAATATCATGGATAAATTATCCTTAACCTTGGCTACATTGAGGCTATGACTTTTTAGACTTGAGCAATTTTCATAAAACCATCCACATAAAACTATGAAAAATATTTGATCCTCGATTTTCATATTGCAGGGTTTAATATGAGGAGCAGCTTCTTGTTAACTGATGAGAGAAATAAGAGTTAGAGGCAAAATGTCCCCTCTAACGGTTCTGTTTGGTGAAGGACAGCAAAATGTACTTTGAACAGATTGTACCCACAGCCATGACTATAATTTAAAAAAATATGTGGAAAAATAGCTTTCTTTTACAGTGGAGAAAATTGCTGGTGTGCATGTCAGTACTAAGGAAATGATCCTTGGTCTTTAGTCAGTCCAAACTTAAAGTAGTATGTTGGTGCAATGGTAAGGGATAAAATGTAGGTAGAAATGAGAAATGGTACAAATAGATTAACAACAACAGTGAAATCCTTTGCAAATATCCCAGTCACCCCAACTGATTTAAATAATGACAAATATTTTAAGTCAGAATGCTAAATGAGATGTTGCAATTATTGTTATGCATTATAGGAGTACAAAATAAAATAAGTACAGTTTTGGTTTTTACAGGGAACTCCTGAAAAAATCTTGAAAATGTCATAGCTTTTTTATTCATCAGCCAGATATTATGCAAGTCCTTCTGTAGCGTGTATATTTTCATTATCAAAAACATTGAGCCATTCATTATGAGAATTCAGAATAATCTTTAATGGCAAAATTTCATGCCAGAAATTTATGGTGCAAGATTTTAAGTTAATGTGAATGATTCCAGGTGTCACTAATAGCTTCAGTGATATGTGTGGCCATATTGGACTTCTACTAAATCTGAAGTAATATTCACACTCTTTTATCTGGACAGATGAGCAGGAGCTTAAATTAAATAACATATTCCCATTCCTAGCAGCCTCAGATAGTGACTGGTGCAGACTCTGTTCGGGTACATGTAAGCACTTCATAAACACATTTTGTGTTATAGATGCCACCTGACTCCTGTCAACAGGCTCAGTAACACATAAAAATAAATTATCTGCAGGTTTACCTGTCTGAAAGATAGATTCTGCGCATCCGACTGTTGCAACCATTCTAGTGACAGGAGTGCCCATCATGTACTAGTAATAGGGTTAAACAGCTGGATTGGGATTTGTGGCTCAGCAAGGCCAGAAGGCTCAAGCACTGAAAGTGTAGGATGAATGGACTGATAGAAGGCTGCAGGACCTGTTCATTACAGCATTTTTCTGCTTCACTGCAAACCTGTAATGATTGCCACACTGTTAGATTGACAGTTGCCCTCTTTCTTCTCGAGCTTTTCAAAGAGGGTGAAGGTAAAAATTGTGCCTATTGACCTATCTCGATGCCCCATAAATAGTTCAATTTGCTATTACTGACAAGCAGGTGATAAGTTGTTTTTATAGTATTTGATCACTTTCAAAGGTTAAACAAAATAGGGTTTAATTTGAAGCAAAATTAATTTGCAGTAAAGAGATTATCCAAAGGGTAATTTTTTTTTGTTCTAGGATATTTTCAAAACCTGAAAGTTTTTTCTTTGATGTAATCAGTATTCTAATATGTCTTTGCATCTTCCCTTCAGGTCTCTTGAGTTTGAAATGATATAATGGTATCACTGGTAAATGTCACATATGCTGAGGAGATGTCAGTAGAGTAGAGCCTAGAGGTCTGGAATTCAAATTAGGAGACTGATCTTTATCTTAAATGATGTGCCGGTAGATTTCTCCCCATCAAGTGGAAATAATAAGAGGACATTTCCGCTGTAGTACATGCACAGCTACTACTGTCTGGCTGTGTAGCATTATGAATTGTAAACTGCTCGTACAGTATAAAATATAATTAAGATAAGCATGGCTTTACTGTTTGAGGCAAGATCAAAGCTTGCTTAGAAATTTAGTTTGGCTCCTTGATTTTACTTTTATTTATGGAAACACAAAATGATTCTAAATGAGCAAATCTGAAGTGTAAACTATGACAATTAAGTCACCTTTGGTATATATAGTTCCTTCCTTTAAATTAAAAATATCTTGAAATGGAGCTTAATATGATTCAGTGGAGAAACTTAGCCAGAATCATACTTTTTATACATTTTAATTATATATAGAATACTGTATATTCAAGGATGCACTCCAGAGTTCATCTATGGTCAGTGGCACTCATTTTGCCCAAAAACAAGGAGTGATGGCTTGTATTTGCAATTCATCTCAAATATTCATTAATCTATGTCATTTTTCTTGCCTCTGTTCATGAAAAAGATGAGTGTTCTACATTACTACAAGTTAATTACAAAGCGGCTGTGGGTGAACAGGGACAACCAGTATGCGATAAAAGGCATGAGGGGGAAGACTTTCAACTGCTGGCCGCCTGTTACTTGCCTGAAAAACAGGCCACCGGCTGTTGAAATCTGGTGAGGACCTTACGTAACCATTTGTCTGCCTGAATCAACTTTCAGGCAGGCCTTTAAGTGGGCGCCCAGCATTCCCACCTAAAACAGGAGGGAGGTTGTTTTAATATGCAAATCAGGGTCCTACGTCTATTGTAGGACCCCGATTGCAACTTAGAAGGAGAAATGAATGAAGCATGCGCACTTTCTGCAGGCATTGAGAGGCCTAACTAGCAGTCCTAAAAGGGACACCTGAATGCCTTTCCCCAAAGGTAAGTTTTTTTTTTGCTAAGGTTTGTTTGTGGCCAGGAGGAGCAGGAGTGTTTCTCCAGGGCCCCCAAAAACACTTCCCACTCACTGCCGGCCCGTTCTCTTTGATAGCACATCAACTTGATGAGAACAAAAGTAAACAAAATATCCATTTCTCATATACTGTGATATTGACAAAGCACCCAAATGCAGTTGCTGTAGATAATAGTATTGAAATGAATAGTAATATTCAATGCATCCCACTTCACTGAGCAATCGGCTTCATGGCTTTGTAGCATAGTAGATGCATTGCTGGTCATCTTCCAGAACTCGATAGACTCTGGAACAGTACCCATGGATTGGAGGGTAGCTAATGTTACCCCACTATTCAAAAAAGGTGGTAGAAAAAAAGCAGGGAATTATAGACCGGTAAGCCTGACATCGGTAGTGGGGAAAATGCTAGAATCTATTATAAAAGATGTAATAGCAGAGCACTTGGTAAGCAGTGACAGGATCGGACAAAGTCAACATGGATTTACAAAAGGTAAATCATGCTTGACTAATCTACTGGAATTTTTTGAGGATGTAACTGGTAAAATAGATAAGGGAGAACCAGTGGATGTGGTGTATTTGGACTTTCAGAAGGCTTTCGATAAGGTCCCACATAAGAGATTAGCGTGCAAAATTAAGGCACATGGGATTGGGGGCAAGGTATTGACTTGGATAGAGAACTGGTTGGCGGACAGAAGGCAGAGAGTTGGAATAAACGGGTCGTTTTCCGAGTGGCAGGCAGTGACTAGTGGGGTACTGCAAGGATCGGTCCTAGGACCCCAGCTGTTCACAATATATATTAGTGATCTGGACGAGGGAATTGGATGTAATATCTCCAAATTTGCAGACGACACAAAGCTGGGTGGGAGGGTAAGCTGTGAGGAGGATGTCGAGAAACTACAGTACAATTTGGACAGATTGGGTGATTGGGCAGAAACATGGCAAATGCACTATAATGTGGATAAATGTGAGGTTATCCACTTTGGTGGCAAAAACAGGAAGGCAGATTATTATTTGAATGGCAATAGATTGGGAGAAGGAGAAGTGCAAAGAGACCTGGGTGTTCTTGTGCACCAGTCGCTGAAGGTAAGCATGCAGGTGCAGCAGGCGGTTAAGAAGGCAAATGGTATGTTGGCCTTCGTAGCAAGAGGGTTCGAGTACAGGAACAAGGATGTCTTGCTACAGCTGTACAGGGCCTTGGTGAGACCGCACCTTGAGTATTGTGTGCAGTTTTGGTCGCCTTACCTGAGGAAGGACGTTCTTGCCATGGAAGGAGTACAGCGAAGATTCACCAGGCTGATACCTGGGATGGCAGGAATGACGTATGAGGAGAGATTGTGTCGATTGGGCTTATACTCACGGGAGTTTAGAAGATTGAGAGGGGATCTCATCGAAACCTATAAAATTCTGTCAGGCCTGGACAGACTAGATGCAGGAAGGATGTTTCCGATGGCCGGGGAGTCCAGAACCAGGGGTGATAGTCTAAGGATAAGGGGTAAGCCATTTAGGACTGAAATGAGGAGGAATTTCTTCACCCAGAGAGTGGTGAACCTGTGGAATTCTCTGCCACAGAGGGCGGTGGAGGCCAGTTCATTAAATATATTCAAAAAGGAGTTGGATATGTTTCTTTAGGCTAAAGGGAGCAAGGGATATGGGGAGAAGGCAGGGACAGGGTACTGAATTTGGATGATCAGCCATGATCTCATTGAATGGCGGAGCAGGCTTGAAGGGCCGAATGGCCTACTCCTGCTCCTATCTCCTATGTTTCTATGTAAAAGCTGCTGCTATCCTTAGTTTGTAAATGACTGAAACTGCTCATTGACAAATTGTAAGTGTAATAAATGCCATGGTACTTATCCTGTTTTTTTTTAAATGACATATCAGAGACCAAACTGAACAGAACCATAATGGGAAAGGGGAGAGGACTAACTCAGGCTGGTATATTGAGCAGATGCAATGCAGGTGAATCTCTGAAAGAGATCTGGAGATCGGGACATGTACATGGGTTGGGAGGAACAATGATCTTTATAGCTCAGGCAGTTGGAAAAGACCACACAAAACGGAGCATTTGTATAAAAGATTATAACTGAAAATAAAAAAGACAAGAATAGGCCACTCTGTGAATTAACTTGAGTACTATTAGTTTAATCAACTCCCTGTTTAATAACCGTCTACTCTTCAAAGTATTGGCACAACAATACTGATAACACAAACTACATCCTGAAGTTGCCCTCAGTACATGTCACAGAATTAAATGAAACCTCACTGATGCCACTCCCCTCATTAGAACACAAGATTTGGCTGAATCCCACATAGTGTTTCATAAAAAGCATGTGCTTCAAGAGTATTTGTACTTTAAATCTATACCCTTGTATTATCTGTGCAGTAGTTATTTCTGTGTTTGAGCATACGAATGAGCTGTATTTAACTAAAGTAACTACCTTCCTCCTTTTTGTAACCTTGGAATATTCAGAGCTTTAATTTGTTTGAGGGAGGGGGTTGAATCTTGATAGCGTTATCTTAATAACTGATTTCTCTAATAACTTTAAAATTGGCTCAAATTGTTTCGTCATGCAACATTTACCTGACATTTATGGGAAAATTATGAACGAAGAAATTATAGCAGTTAAATTTGTTTGGTATCATCAAATGTTCCTGTTTGCAGCAGGGAAGTGACCCTGTCTAGCCTTTTCCTGGACCCCCTGCTTGGCCACCTCCTGTATTACATTGGAATGTACCACCAGACCCAGTCTGTAGAACTTTGTCAGTTATAGTAACACCAGCCAAACATGCAAAGCTCTCCAGGGACTTTCAGTAGCACAACTCACAGCACATAGATTTTTTTAACCCTTTCAATTCTGTGCAGCAATACTTCTTACAACATAAACATTTTGAAACAATATAAAGTGTTCAAAATACAAAGGCATTTTGCTAATTCTCCAGTGTAGCACTGACATGTAAGATTGTGAGACATTTGTTACATTAAAATGAAAATGGCTTTTGGCAATAAAGTCAGGCTAAGCCTCAAAGCTGCCTTCAGGTTACTTCTTTATGAGTATATTCTGAAGCTGCCTCTTATTACGAGATTGAATTCCAGTTCTCACAGCCAGTCCCTCCACCCACGCCCCCTGCCACCCCCCCCCCACCGAAATCATACCATTCTCTTCCATGCATTTTGTTTTTCACTTTGGCTGCATCTGGCCAGAATAAAATAATGTCCTGATGTCATTTTTCATGCAATACTTGGCACTCCCATGGAAGTGATGTGGTTCATTGATTCCAAATATCACTGAGGTCAAATGTCTAAGAGCAAAGATTTTGGAAGCAGACCAGTGAAAACTTTCAATTTGGACCCCGTACAGCCAGCAAAACCAAACTGTTAGTCGTTGCTTTTACTCCTGCTCATTAAATTTCACAAGAACTCTGATCATGTGTTTAGTTATCGTGTAATTTTCAATGAAAACATTATTGAAACAACGTGCAACATGTATTAAAGAAACCAATGGCAATTTTTACTGCTGTTTGTTGGGGTAAAATGCTAAGACTTGTAAACTACAGTATTAGAAATGAAAAGCACTTTTGTCAATTGTAATTGTACTTTGGTTCAGTAAGTACAAACTACGCAAATGCACATAGGGTTGCTTTGTTCTTTGGAAAAGGCTATCACTTTTCAATGGTTTCCAGAAACAGAATGAATATTTTCTTCACATAAAGCATTTCATGAAACCCCTTCGTTCAAGTTGACACGGACTGTCGAAAGAGAAAAGTATCATCTTGAAGGATAATCGCGCATTTTTTGTCAACCTCCCACACTGATAAATTGTACTACTGAAAATAACCCAGCTGTTACTGAGATGAAAATTTGCCTGTCCCCATTGGATTAATTTTGCCAGTTCACAACCAGCCCATTAGATGGAGCACTCTGTGGCGACTTTGAATGCCGTTTTGATGGGTGTGATGGGGGAAACCAGCAAGATCAAAATTGCAGCAGTGCAGTTCCTGCTAACTGATCATGGAGCACCATTGATGGTAGCACTAGAGAATTACAGAATGTAGCACTCGAGAATTACATAGTGTAACACTGTCCCAATTCAAGCTAAAAATGAACAGATGCAATTTAATGCGGATAAGTGTGACTTGATTCACTTTGGGACAAACAATATGGAGAGGCAGTATAATCTAAATGGTGTTATTTTGAGGGGCATTCAAGAGCAGAGGGACCTGGGGGTGCATATTCACAAATCTTTGAAGTTGGCAAGGCAATTTGATAAGGCGATTAAGAAAGCATATGAGACACTTGGGGCTGGATTTTGCCAGCTGAGACGAGTTGGGGGCAGGACTGCTGCCTTCTGGGTTCTAGTGCCGCCCTCAGCGACGTCTGACAAATGCACGCTATTTTCCCTTGATTGGCCTTGTTAAGCCGGCCAAATAAGGGAAAGCCGGTGACAGATGACATCAGCGTATGACGCTTCATCTGTTGAAAATTTTTTGACAGATGAATTGTCAGCATTTGACAGCTTTGAGAAACTGTCAAACACTGACAATCTCTGTTCTAAGGTGAGCCCTTGCACATAGGCTTACCAAGACTTCTCTCCTCAGCAGAAAGCAGATGGCTGCAGCATCTGAGAATGCAGCAGCCATTCTGTCATCTCTGCTGTTGAGATGAGGCACCTCCGGATCCTCAATGCTTGAAGCCTGCAGGAAGAAGCAAAGGTAAGGAAATTTTTTCTAACACTTTACACTCATCTCTCATACTTACCTGTCTACGCTTGCACCCACCACTCATCTCTACATCTTACATTTCGACCCCTTTCACCCCCGCAGACCCATTGCTCACCTCGCTGACCCTGGTGAGGTTTGCAGCCATTGGGAAGCCCACAGCAGAAGGCTCAAAATGGGGAAAAACCTCAAAACTGCCTGTTAACTACCTGTTAACAGGCAGTTAATTGGCTCCAATTCCCTTCCTGCCGTGAGAAGACAGGCCCCTGCGCGACCCAGGGACCCACCTCCCGGGAAGATGGCATGGAGACGGGTTGGGAGCAGGGTCAGTGCCCGCTCCCAGTTTCTGCCATTTTCCTGGCAGTCCCGCCTCTAAACCCGCCTCGTTGGGGCTGGGAAAATTCCCCCCTTGGCTTTGTAAATAGGGGCATTGAATACAAAAACAAGGAAGTCATGCTAAACATTTATAATTCTCTGGTTAGGCCTCAGCTGAAGATTTGTGTACAATCCTGGGCACTACACTTTAGGAAGGATGTCAAGGCCTTGGAGAGGGTACAGAGGAGGTTTACCAGGATGATACCAGGAACGAGGAACTTCAGTTATGTGGAGAGATTGGAGAAGCTGGGACTGTTCTCCTTAGAGCAGAGGTTACCAGAGGTCATAGATTTAAAATAATTTCCAAAAGCACCAGAGAGGAAATGAGGAGAATTTCTTCACACAGAGAGTTGTTAAGATCTGGAATGCGCTACTTGAAAGAGTGGTGGAATCAGATTCCATAGGAACTTTCAAAAGGCAATGGAAGATGTATTTGGAGAGGAGGACTTTGCAGGGTTATGGGGCAGAAGCAGGGGTGTTGGACTAAATCAGACAGCTCTTTCAAAGAGCCGGCACAGGCACGACGGGCTGAATCGCCTCCTCTATGCTATAAGATTCCACGAGTCAATAGAAGAAGGCAGCAAATGTTGTGTCTAAAAAAAGGGAATTGTAGAAATATATAAAAGATATGTTAAACATAAATGTATTGTCAAGTTAGTATGGTTCCCAAAAAACCTGAGAATTTGAGCGCCAAGCATTATGGATGAGTTCTGAAATAATTTCAATATCAGATATGCCAACCTCCAACAGTTCAATTGAGGGTCTGCCCATACTAATTTGAAGAATTCTTCTGTCTCCTCGAGGAACAGTTCAGCATTCTGGGTAGATTGGCTTTCTGTTGTGTTCTTGATGGTTCTTTGGGGACTGTGAACATCTAGATAGATCTTATGTAAACTACATAGAGTCACACATAGTTATGCGCAAAATCTGTGTTTATGTTTGATGTCAATAGAATAATTCCATCGGCATGACAAGCTCAACTCTCAAATTGAGTGATGCCTAGCATACTTCTAAATCAATCAAGATTTGCTACTTTGATACTATTTGGATGTATTTAAATATTGCATTTAGACAATCTCTCCAGAGATTCTTGAAAACACTTGTCTAAAACATTTAAAAGCTAAATTTTAAATGAATAAAATCTGAATTAGATTTCCAAGAGAAAATGGAGATCAGTCTCTAGACCTAAGTTTGATTTCTGAAAGAATTGGAAGTTGAATTGATTGTTGAATTGACCGAGTTTAGCTCAGCTCGGAGAACCTGTATTGGGGTTTCTCAGACCTTAACTAGGTGCGGGTTGAGACACCTAGCAGCAGTGAAGCTCACTTTAAATGAAGAAAATATTTTGGTTTTGCTCAACCAGCAATAATCGTGCTTCCTGCCAGATGAGAAGAGAGCAATTTGGCACCTATTTCTCATAAAGAAACACTGCTTGCTGCCCACACAACCCAGTTAAAATAGTGTGCCTTGAGGCAAGAGCCCTCTAGGAAATGCACTGAACTTGAATTACAATATTTTATTTCATAAAGTTTATTTTTTATTAACGTGAAAGGATATGCAGTGATTAGTGTTGAAAAACATAGTGCAGTCTAACAGAATTAACACAAAATGGCTGCCACCAACTGAATTTTATTACTATATTGGATTGTAAAAACAGGCATACAAAATAATATTTTTTTAACGAATAAAATGTCCTTTATTTATTAGACTGAACCACAAGCTACAAAAAGAAGCATTCAATAGACTGGTATCCAGCCCAACACGTATAGCATTAGTATCACAAAACACTGTATGTTATTGGCATTCTAAGGTAACAATAGATAGTTACAAGAACCAAGGTCAAACTTGTGAAACATCTGTCCTTCTTGTGGTTCCCTCTGGATACAAGTATTACATGTCACCTAATAAACAAAATAAATAAATAACATCTTACTGGTTAATGAGTGGCCACTAATTCCCAGATGAGTTCTGCACTCTAACAGCATAATTTACATTTCAAAAACAGTACTGTGTCCATTTTTAAAGGGAGCTCACACTAAACTATTATAAATAGTGCTAATTAGAGCTCTATTACTTCATATTTACTTCATTCTCTGTCTCTTATTCTAACATAAAGCCTTTTGTCCGAACACTATAGCCGTACAAATAAAACAATATTGAACTGTTTATTATTAGTTAATGATGCGTGAAACAGAGTGAAAATAATATATATGAAATAAAATAAGGCACGTAATTCATTACTGAATAAGTGTTATGCTTTCCCTTGTTTGGTTACCTGGCTTAACACCAACAAAAAAATCATCCTAAGCAGTTGAATAGTTAAGTCTGGCATTGTATTAACAATGTTTGGTAAATGTGTGAACACCCCATGCATGCTCATAAATATTTCATGGCTGATTGTCTGAGAACCCCACAACATATGAATTCAATAACATTATCTTCTGGAACAAATTAACACTTCTTACATTTGCTTAGCTTTAATGAAATCACTTTACTGCGCAGTATATGCCAAATCAGCTCACAGTTAGTGCTGCACCAAATCAGTTGTCAACCCTTGTTTTTAAGGGGTTAATCTCCCGAGTCACTGCTCCATTTTTCAAATGCTTCCCATTGTGTGATAAATTATTTCTTATTGGATTAAATGAATGGGGAAGCTCTTATCACTGACTGAATTCATGCATCTCTTTTGGTATCAGTCATCCTCAGAAGCAGGACTGTGCCAGAGGTGCTAGAGGAAGACAGCACCAGCTGCCGTGCATGTGAGTTAAGGATCCTGCTTGGTCCTCATGTTTCACCATTACCTCAGCTTCCTGTCTTGAATGGGAAACACTGCTATTGAGTAGTTGTAAAACATTTACTGAAGGCTGAAGCTATGAGGAGGTACAGCCATGTCAAACATCTGGTTTATGCATTACACTGAAATTGAAGCAATGGGTGTACAGTAGGATTACAGCCTTCAATAAATATAAGTCCTGTTATGGTTTTACTTATCCAAGATTTTTAAGTGGTCAAATCTATACCACAAGCATAGTATGATCACAAATTAATGTTTAAACATGTCATTTAGACAATGCAATTTCAAATGATCTTGAGTTATTAACTATCTAAGTGCTAAATTCCCTTTAATTGTATTTACACATTTAACATTTGAAAATGCTATTTTGTGCAATTCATATTCTGACGTAAAATACAAGATCATTAGAGCGCTTTTGTACAGCAAACAAGTTCATTGCTAAACTGAAAAGGATCATGTTTTTGTACGTGGCTCTTGTATTTGGGAAAAGCAAGTTCCTGTGTAATCCATATGGCGATTTCCTGACCTTAGCCAGGATGCGAGCAGGATGTTCGTAGCAGTGGACAGCCACTTCCATACACTGAGAAATGAAAAATCAGACAGTCAGCAATGCAAGGCTGCTCTTGTCCATCTTTTAGCGACTTACAAAATATCACAGGCAGAGGTTTGGGAACAGGCCAACCACTCAGACAATTAATGGGGGAACAGTATGCAGCACAGGAAGGTCTAAGGCATTAGTCGTGCGTAGGAAAGAATAGCTCATCTAACCACTTGACACTTTTTACCATTTTACATGTTTGATGCCTGCCATAGTGCATATTTAAAAATGTTTTATTGAACCAGGCATACATTATCTTGATAGTCTCTTTATTATATTAGACTAAAGAGTAAATAATTCTCTCCCCTCAAAAAAAATATTTATATAGAAAATAAATTTGCACCATGAAAATAGCCCCTTCAAACATTGAATAACATCCACTGAACAACAGTAGGGGTTGCTTGGGACTTAACAATGCACTGCAGCAAATGGTACACATATGGCTAAGGACTTCTAGGGGCTGAGCAAAGCACGATAGTAATGACACATCTAATTCCATCACACGGTACTGTAGGTTCAGCTACATCTTCACAAAAGTGAGCTGTTGATTTTTCATAGTACGAATGGAATCTGTGATAAGTGACCAAGGAATAAAATATTCCCTGATAATTAAACCATCATCACTATTGGATAATGTAGTCCAGTCACCGTAGAATATTTCCTGCATTCTATAGTGGCCTTTCATGTGTCACATGCAATTTTTGTAAGTTATTTTTCATTGCTACTTGATCTCCCATGCTTCATATAAAATTATTAAACAGATTCTAAAAATATTAAAGAGAATAATTAAAAATAATCTGTTATGCTGCTCCCTAATTATTTTGTTTATTTTCCATATCAATTTATCAATTCAAGCAGGGACAATGCAGCAGTGGGGAGCAATGCTGAGGCAGGGATACCTGGAAACTCAGAGTTGAGGCTGATAAAGTATCTGGGGAGAACGGTGGAAAAGGGTCATATATCAAACAGAGCGTGGCAAGAACAGAGTTTATATGGGAAACAAAAGTTGGACCTTTAAATCAGTAGTGCAGGCTTGAGGATGACGGAGAGCTAGATCAGGATTAAAGCCAGAAGGGAGTGGTGGACTGTTGGACCTGAGGTTGCTTTGGGTAGGATGGATGTAGAGGGTACGTCTAAGGCCATATGATGATTTCTAGGGATAGTAATCTAGCTCAGCATTGTCTAATAGATATAGCTGACTAGCCACAAGCGTGGCTATGGTGGCAATGGGCCGGATTTTGCTCTGAGCGGCTCCAGCGGTTTATTAGACTTGCACTTGCCCGTTGACTTTCTAGGGGCTCTTGCATGGCAAGTTACTGTCAGCCAATCATTCAAAAATTGCAGCGCCCTCTACAGGGCACCTGGGACCTGTGTGAACAGGGAAAGCAACTGTGTATCTCTTTAACCAATCAGATTGAAGAATCGCTGATGAGCAGCACAGAGTCTGAACCACAAATTATCAGTTAGAATATTTAATTCAATGTCAGATTGGGTACAGAAAGTGAAATAGAGAGACGGAAAGAAAGACTAGATTAAGAGAGCGCAATAAAAGAGACAGAAAAAAAACATTAAAAAAAATTAAAATCTCCAACAATCATTAAAATCTGAAGTAATGAAACTCAACAGTTGTAAAAGTTATTTTCAGTACCAGAGGGGTTGTTTGGCAGTAATTCAGACTTCCCACACCGTCAAAAGGATGCTTAGACTGGAATGGACAAGACCTAACTGTTTTTGGTGAGTTTAGTCTGTATTTATGAGGTAAGTAAGGGAACCTCAGGCCGTTCAATATATTTGAATGGTGAATCAGGTGGTGAGATGACGTTTTCAGGAAGCTATTGTAGGAGCAGAGCATCGCAGACAGCAGATTTCCACATTTATCTCCACATGTGTGGCTGCCGAAAGTTGCTGTCCAGTTTGGACAGAAATAACAGTGAGCACAGTTAGCCTCTGTGTTATTTCTACAGCAAAATCCAGCCCACTGTCTTAGCCTCATGCACTAATTTTAGCAGAAAATGCCTTGCACACAATTCAGGAAAATATACTTCATCATGTGTATGTTTACTTAACAAACATCTATCACTGTACAATGCAAGACTTTGTAGTCTTTTAACAGTTTGGAATTCTGGCAAGAATTTATCAGACACAGCACATCTTAGTGTAGCTTCTCGATTTTTGTCCAACAATGGCGAGTGGAAATTTGACTTCATCAGAGTGATTGCTGTGAATGTTGATCCACAAGATGAGATGCACCAGACCCGCCCCGCTCTCCATCCAGAACGCGGTTGGATACTGCTTACCCTCTGCCATGAGGTACCTTGTTGGAGCTGTGTGTTATAGGTTGGGTTTGCTTTGTTCTGCTGGCCTGGTTATTCTGATTGCTTGAGCTGACCAAGGTGGCAGCTGCCCTCTCCATACAATGTTGTTGGTATTTCCATGTTGCTGAAGTCTGCCGTTTTCACCAGTGTTTCACCCCATTTTAGCAGATAATCAATAAGCAGTAACCAAGGAAGTAAAGCATACACAACAATAAAAAAAAGCTAAATACTGCGGCTGCTGGAAATCTGAAATTACAACAGAAAATGCTGGAAACACTCAGCAGGCCAGGCAGCATCCGTGGAGAGAGGAACAGAGTTAGCGTTTCAGGTCTGGGACCCTTCATCAGAACTCGACAAGCCTAGAGATGTAACAGATTTTAAGCAGGTGCAGAGGAAGGGAAAGGGGAGAGGAGGGGAGGAAGGAACATTCTGTGCTAAGGTAGGGGGCAGGAGAGATAAAATGTTGTAAATGGGGATGGCAAAAACATAAAGGCCTAGAAATTCAGTTGCGTTCGCCAGCCGTTAGCGCCATAAGAGGAGTAGATCTCGAGCGCTAGGCACTTAGCGGCCGGGCGCAGAACGATCTGCGCCTACGCCCAACTTCAGTAGACATTTAGCGCTGGCGCAAAGTGTTTGCGCGCGCTCAGCTGTGCGCGCAACTTATGACGTCATTTCGTCGTGCAACGCCGTTTGTGCGCCCCAAACCGGAACTTCAGTGGCGCCCGCCCAATGTGGGCGTGGCGCTGTTAAGAACTGTGAAGTGGAACGCAGCAGAGGCCCTGCGGGCCTCGGGGAGCGCTAATTAAAGGGCACTTAGACTGAACTATAAAGGCCAGCCATTTTGCTGCAATGACTTTAGTGCAACGGATTTCTGGACAGAGACCAAGGAAGAGACCTTACTGATTTGGGCCAACATAGGAGAGGTATTTTTGGCTTCTGGCCAGAGCTTGGAAATTTGACTCATTGTGATTTCACTGTTTGCAAGTATATTATGGGGGCTGCATGGGGTTCCAACCCTCAGTTCCAGTATTATGTGCGAAGGGCTCGCAGACGCTGTGTGAGAGGGGCAGCCATGCCTAGACGCAGAGGGGCCATCAGGCGTCGGCAACGTCGGCCTTACCCACTCAGGGAATACCGCCAGCAGGTGTCCTATCTCACCATGACTGCCGCGCAGTGTGTTAAGAGGCTGCGCTTCAGAAGGGAGGTGGTTGCAGAGATCTGCCAGCTGCTTCACAGAGATCTGCGTCCACAGCTGATGTGCAGGACGTCTCTGTCGGTGGAAGTGAAGGTCACGGTGGCTCTGAACTTTTATGCAAGCGGCTCCTTCCAAGCCGCTGCTGGGGACATAGCGAACATATCCCAGTTCGCCGTGCATCGCTGCATCCGGCAGGTCACCGATGCCCTTTTCACAAGGAGACACCAATTCATCTCCTTCCCCATGACCCTAGAGAGGCAGGAGCAGCGTGCAGTCGGATTTGCGAGAACAGCGGGCTTCCCCATGGTGCAGGGCGCCATTGACTGCACACATGTGGCTTTGCGGGCACCTATCGACAATGCCGAGGATTACTGCAACCGGAAGGGCTACCATTCCCTCAATGTACAGCTGGTGTGTGACCACAGGCAGCGCATCCTAGCTGTCAATGCCCGCTTTCCAGGCAGCAGCCACAATGCATTTATCCTGCGCCAGACTACTGTGGCTGACATGTTCCAGGCACAGCCTCCCCCAAGAGGATGGCTTATCGGGGACAAAGGTTATCCTTTGTGTACATGGCTCATGACCCCGCTCCGCGCGCCCAGGACCCCTGCTGAGGAGGCATACAACGAAAGCCATCAAGCCACAAGGAACATCATAGAGCAAACGATTGGCGTCCTCAAGCAACGGTTCCGCTGCCTGGATCGCTCCGGCGGATCTCTGCAGTATTCGCCGGATAGAGTCTCCCAGTTCGTCGTCGTTTGCTGCATGCTGCACAACCTGGCTATCCGCAGGACTCAGGCACTGCCACCTCACGTTGGACCACCACCTCAGGAGGATGAGCAGGAGGACCATGAGGAGGAGGAGGAGGAGGAGGAGGAGTACCAGCCCAGGAGGGAGCCACAAGGTCCAAGGGCCGTCCGTCGGCGGCTTATTGAACGACACTTCGAGGCCCCCTGTCAGGGAATGGCTTGTGGCAATGAAGGCACATGAATGCAGCCGCTCCGCAAGCCCTCAGCCGGTTAACGCAACAACCACTTGAAACATCACACATGGACAAGCTGAATAAAGAAAAAGCTTTATTGAACAAACTCAGGGCCCTTCCCACATGAAACCCAAAAACACACAACACCCCCAAAAAACAGTCAAAAACATATCTCACTCCCACAACCTGGGGAGGAATAACAAAACTTGTCCATCCAAATGGCCTTCATCCTCGGCCTTACCAAAAGAACCCCCCCCCCATAGACAGCACAAGCACCCCCATATAAAAAAACATTTGCCAACACACTCTACTTTGTGTGCCGAGAGGGCGAGTCCTTGTCCAGCCTTTTCCGGCCCCTGGACGACCTGCTGCTCCGCCTCAACCTGGGCCCTGTGGGTGTTGCAAGGCTGGGGGAAGGCTCCTGAGGGGCACATTGCGTGACGGCAGATGCCCTTGGGGGTCGGCCTAGACGAGCTCTGGCCCTCGAGGGGCCGGCTGCTGACTGCTGCAGCTGTGGCTGGGCAGCATCAGTCTCTCCAGCAGCTCGTCGCAGCTTTGCTGGGGGAGTGGCAGTGGCGGCTGCAGCAATGGGGGCAAGCTGGCTGATGGCAGGCGCTCGCTGGTCGCCAGAGACACTGGCACTCGGCCGGGCTGGCACTGCAGCAAGCGCAGCAATCTGGTGAAGGCCAGACCGCTGTGCTGCAGCAGCGTGGCGGGTGCCCTGGCGATGCATGTGTGACACAGCGAGTGTGGCAGCAGTGAGTGCCCGTACTGCCCTGGTCTGTGCCCGCATCAGACCAGCCAGTGACTGCACGGCACCACTGATCAACTGTCCACTCGCGTCCTGTGCTGCCCTGAATTCGGCCCGACTCGCGTCCTGTGATGCCCCGAATTCGGCCCGACTCGCGTCCTGTGATGCCCCGAATTCGGCCCGACTCGCGTCCTGTGATGCCCCGAATTGTGCCCGACTCGCGTCCTGTGATGCCCCGAATTGTTCGAGACCCCTGGCCTGTGCTGCCGCGAGTTGTTCGAAACCCCTGGCCTGTGAGGTCCCGAAATCGGACACACTATGAGCCAGGGACTCAATGGCCTCAGGCAACCGTGCCACAACCCCCATGAACTCGGTGTGCCGACGATCCGAGTCCGCGGACATTTGATCAAGGAGGCGCACCTCCTGGGCGAGGACCATCTCCGGACTGGAGGCCGGACTCTCCCTCTGGGGAGAAGGCCGCCGAGCTGGCCGACCCTTCCCGCGTGGCTGCACGCCACTGGGCCCAGCAACTACACTCCCCTGCAACACTTCCCCCCTCTGGGGAGAAGGCAGCCGAGCTGGCCGACCCTTCCCGCTTGGCTGGACGCCACTGGGCACAGGAGCTACACTCCCCTGCAACACTTCCCCCTGGCTCTCCTCCAGGGAACACGTGTCCCCTCCATTGCCATCCCCTGGCGCGGATGAGGGTCCCCCCGATGTGCCGCCTTCCTCTTGCTCCTCCTCGTCCTCCTCTTCCGAGGGACTGACACTCGCAGCTTCAGGGGCCTCCTCCTCACCAGCTGAAAGCAGGAAGGCACAAGAGTAGCTTTAGAGTGAGGACAGGGCGTCAGCGAGGGAGGCATGAGTGGTGGCATTCTGCGCATTGGTCGGACAGTGGCAAAGGATGTAGATCTGAAGCGCAAGGGGAATGAGAGAGGTCCAAACGGTCATGTCCTTACCATTGGGGCCCAGCACAGGGTCGGCATCTCCAATTGCAACGGGGCCAATCACCCGGGCACCCATGACTCGACCCACGCGCTCCTCCAGGTCACTGAGCTGCTGGAACTGGGCACGGCCTCCCCCGGTGACAGTCCGGCTCTTCAGATTCTGGGCCAGCTTGGCCTGCAAGAGAAAGGACGGCCTCTAAGTACAGTGTGGTGCCCTGTTGTTGTGTGCACTGCCTCCCATGGTCGAATAGCTTGGCCAGTGTGGTGCCCTGTTGCTGTATGCACTGCCTCCCATGGTCGAATAGCTTGGCCAGTGTGGTGCCCTGTTGTTGTGTGCACTGCCTCCCATGGTCGAATAGCTTGGCCAGTGTGTCAAGTGCAGAAAGTGCAATTGATGTTCATGCCAGTGCCATAGCTGCTGGATGAGGGCTGGCCATTAGGGCTTTGAGGTCCCTTTGCCCATAATGTGAGGTGCACATGCAAGGATGAGGAGGACACTGGAAAGGGTACTCACCCTGACAATCCGAGTGAGGTCGTTAAACTTTTTCCGGCATTGGACACCAGTCCTGGGGACATCGCTGTTGGCTGTGACCCTCTGGGCGATTTCCCTCCAGGCTCTCCTGTACACCCTCTTGGGAGGCTTCTTGCCACTGTCCGGGAACAAGATATGGCTTCTCTTCTCCAAAGCCCTAACCAGCACCTTTAAATCATGGGCAGAGAAGCGCTGCGCTCGCTCACGGGCCCTCTGCATCCTTCCTGGTGCTATTTCTCTCCAGCAGCAGTGTTTAGGCCTAGCTGGAGGGCTGCAGTATCCAGGGCGTGGCAGCAGACCAAGTCAACCCTTCCCCCTTTAAGAGCTGGCCGGCGCCAGGGTGTCTGCTGTCAATCAAAACATGACCGCACCTGCGCTGCGCCCGGCCTCGGCGGTATCAGTCTGCACCGCCGGCTTAGCGCCTAAAGATAGCCGTGCAACGCCAGTTTTAGCGCTCGAGCGAACTCCTTGGCCAAAGCTACTGAATTTCGGCGAAGTGGACTCCACTTTCCGGCGGGCGCAAACTTTAGCGGCCGCCCAACTTTACCGCCCCAAAAGTGGCTATACTGAATTTCTAGGCCAAACAGCCTGAAAAATGGGGGTAGGGGTTATAGTCTGAAATTGTTGAACTCAATGTTGAGTCCAGAAAGCTGTAAAGTGCCGAATCGAAAGATGATTTAAAAAAACACTCGTACACACTATGCTTTCCAATTTCAATCTTCATGTGTCTTAGTCCCAATCTTAAAAGATTCCATACTTGCTGTACTGCAGTACAATGAAATTCTCCACTTCCGACACCAACCTCCCTATTTTGTCCCTGAATAAGACTGTGTTATGTATCAATATGTGTAGAATTAATAAGTTTTTTTCTGTGGACTCGTGGGGCTAGAAATTCATTAGAGCCCAGGAATGGGCAGTAAAACTAGAAAAGTTGGAGAATTAGCGCCAGGCGCTAATGCTTTAGACTGCACACAAAATTCAGTCTCACTGCTCAAAGAAATGGTTGAGGTTCTAATTCAAGCCTTAAAGCCCAAGCTCATTGGCGTTGCACTTTTGGACTTTCAGAAGGCTTTCGATAAGGTCCCGCATAAGAGATTAGCGTGCAAAATTAAGGCACATGGGATTGGGAGCAAGGTATTGACTTGGATAGAGAACTGGTTGGCGGACAGAAAGCAAAGAGTTGGAATAAACGGGTCGTTTTCCGAGTGGCAGGCAGTGACTAGTGGGGTACCGCAAGGATCGGTCCTAGGACCCCCAGCTGTTCACAATATATATTCATGATCTGGACGAGGGAATTGGATGAAATATCTCCAAATTTGCAGACGACACAAAGCTGGGTGGGAGGGTATGCTGTGAGGAGGATGTCATGAAACTCCAGTACGATTTGGACAGGTTAGGTGATTGGGCAGAAACATGGCAAATGCGCTATAATGTGGATAAATGTGAGGTTATCCACTTTGGTGGCAAAAACAGGAAGGCAGATTATTATTTGAATGGCAATAGATTGGGAGAAGGGGAAGTGCAACGAGACCTGGGTGTTCTTGTGCACCAGTCGCTGAAGGTAAGCATGCAGGTGCAGCAGGCGGTTAAGAAGGCAAATGGTATGTTGGCCTTCATAGCAAGAGGGTTCGAGTACAGGAACAAGGATGTCTTGCTGCAGTTGTACAGGGCCTTGGTGAGACCGCACCTTAAGTATTGTGTGCAGTTTTGGTCGCCTTATCTGAGGAAGGACGTTCTTGCCATGGAAGAAGTGCAGCGAAGATTCACCAGGCTGATACCTGGAATGGCAGGAATGACGTACTAGGAGAGATTGTGCCGATTGGGCTTATACTCACTGGAGTTTAGAAGATTGAGAGGGTATCTCATCGAAACCTATAAAATTCTGTCAGGCCTGGACAGACTAGATGCTGGAAGGATGTTCCCGATGGTCGGGGAGTCCAGAACCAGGGGTCATAGTCTAAGGATAAGGGGTAGGACATTTAGGCCTGAAATGAGGAGGAATTTCTTCACCCAGAGAGTGGTAAACCTGTGGAATTCTCTGCCACAGAGGGCGGTGGAGGCCAGTTCATTAAATATATTCAAGAAAGAGTTGGATATATTTCTTAAGGCTAAAGGGATCAAGCGATATGGGGAGAAGGTAGGGACAGGATACTGAATTTGGATGATCAGCCATGATCTCATTGAATGGCGGAGCAGGCTCGAAGGGCCGAATGGCCTACTCCTGCTCCTATCTTCTATGTTTCTATGTTTCAAAGGGTGGACCAATATCAGATGCAGTCTAATTGCTATTCATCATTGCCACAGGCTTTTCCCAGTTCTTAAAGGGGAGATTCATTGATGCTGCAGAACCTCATTCTCAGCATTGCTGGCTGTGCAGTTGGCTCAGCAAGCAGCAGCAGGTCAAGGAGAAAGAGCCAGAGGGTTGAAGCAGCTGTATTCATGGTAAACCCATGCCACAAGGAGAGAGACTGCAGATTCTGCGATCAAGCATTGGAGACATTGGTGTTCGCTGTGGAGAGACTGAGGGCAGTGCTCTACCCAGCAAGTGGTAGGAGGTACTCTCCGCTGGTCTTCCGCACCATGTGGAGCAAGGTAGCCCAGCACGTCTCGGGCAGTACTGTGGTCCCCAGGACCCACAGACAGTGCAGGAATAAATTTACCGACCCCGCTTGGGTGGTCGGGGTGAGTCAATGCTTCAACAAATGCTACATACCACCATCTGAACCATAGTCTTCACACACTGCCCAAAGCACCACATCCCCAGCACTCACCCACCAACAATCTCTACCTACCACTCACACCCACATCTCACACCTTGCACACAGTGACAGCTATTCAACTATGGCAGGCACATCACCCAAACACATTGCTCCACACTCACTCACACACTTTCCTTTCTCATGCAGGCCAAGGTGGCTCACAACAGGAGGGAGCAGGAGTGCACAGGCGGGGGACAAGCTGACACCCAACCACTGTCTGCGTTGGAGAAAACAGTGCTGCAGATTTTTTTTTTAAATTTGCTTATGGGATGTGGGCATCGCTGGCAAGGCCAGCATTTATTGCCCACCCCTAATTGCCCTTGAGAAGGTGCTGGTGATCCGCCTTCTTGAATCGCTGCAGTCCGTGTGGTGAAGTGCTGTTAGGGAGGGAGTTCCAGGGTTTTGACCCAACGACGATGAAGGATCGGCGATATACTTCCAAGTCAGGATGGTGTGTGACTTGGAGGGGAACTTGGAAGTGGTGGTGTTCCCATGCGCCTGCTGCCCTTGTCCTTCTAGGTGGAAGAGGTCACGGGTTTGGGAGGTGCTGCCGAAGAAGCCTTGGTGAGTTGCTGCAGTGCATCGTGTAGATGGTACACACTGCAGCCACGGTGTGCCGGTGGTGGAGGGAGTGAATGTTTAAGGTGGTGGATGGAGTGCCAATCAAGCGAGCTGCTTTGTCCTGGATGGTGTCAAGCTTCTTGAGTGTTATTGGAGCTGCACTCATCCAGGCAAGTGGAGAGTATTTCATCACACTCCTGACTTGTGCCTTGTGGATGGTGGAAAGGATCTGGGGAGTCCGGAGGTGAGACACTCACCGCAGAATACCTAGCTCTTGTTGCCATAGTATTTATGTGGCTGGTCCAGTTAAGTTTCTGGTCAATGGTGACCCCCAGGATGTTGATGGTGGGGGATTCGGCGATGGTATGAATGTCAAGGGGTGGTGGTTAGACTCTCGCTTATCGGAGATAGTCATTGCCTGGCACTTCTGTGGCGCGAATGTTACCTGCCATTTATCAGCCCAAGCCTGAATGTCGTACAGGTCTTGTTGCATGCGGGCATGGACTGCTTCATTATCTGAGATAATTGGGCGCCAGGTGGTGGGCGCCATGGCCACCGGCGATGTTGACCCCCTTGGGGACAACAACAGCATGTTCATCCCTACTCCTTCTTCTCACGTCCCACTTCCCTCCCACCCCACAAGCGTTTCGCAATTTCCAGCTAATCATGCTGTATGCATGCATTTCTCCCTTCCTGAATCCCCTCCCCTCACCTTAACCTGACTCTTGTGCCTTTATGCTTTCAGATAATGAGCAAGCACCTGAGCAGCCTGTTCCTGAGGGTACCATAGAGAGCGAGGCGGGAGACAAGAATGAGGAAGAACATACCAAGTCACTGCATGTCTCACCCGCAGGCACCAGCTCAGGCACTGGCACTACACATTCTTTAGAGGCTAGTACTGTAGCGAGATCTGCACAGGGTGAGGCGCCGGGGACAAGTGGGCTGCAGCAAGGCCAGGGGGAAAGGGTAGCTTGGGGGCCAGCTCCCCGGAGGGCGAGTTCGCACACGAGTTCTATTGTATAGGACTCAGATGAGGACCTCAATGGGGAGGCGTTTAGAAGAAAGGTAATGGGCATGCACACGGAGATGATAGGTGCAATGCAAGGGTGCCCGAGAGCCTCTCGGCAATGATGAGGAGTGTGGCGAAGTCCACCTCCAACATTGCACTCGGCTCTGCGCACACCATGGATCCTATCATTTCCAGTCTGCAAAGGATGGTAGACTCCCAGAGAGACCATGGTGACCCAGACCTGATGCCGCGTGTGATGGGCAATCTAATAGCTTCCATTGCAGCACAGGTGGAAGCGATGCAAGGTCTTAGTGCTGTAATGCAGTCTATGCTTGGTGGCATCCAATCTCAGACTGCTCTCATGCAGTCTCAGCTTGATGCCACGCAAGCTCTGACTGCTGCCATCGTGGCCAAGTCTACCACCGTCGATCCAACAGATTGCTAGGGATGCTGAGGTGCTGCCCCGGGGGAGTGGCAGTGGGTCAGTGGAACAGGAACCTGCAGTCCTTTCTCAGGATGACAGGATTTTGCTCCCACCACTGCCACTCCACCATTGCCCTTGTTGCTGCCTGTCCTCCAGTCTACAGCCGGGCCATCCCGGCCCAGAGCTGGTTGAGGGTGTCCTGCAAGCCCATCTGAAGTCTCCCGCACGAACACTCAGCAGCCTTCCACCAGCCCTGCTGCAGCCACTGGGCCAACACTACGTAGGAGCACTAGAGTAGGCAAAGGCACAGTAACGAGAGGCACTAAGGGATTGCACAAGGGTGAATAGTTCATATTGTGGTTGTAAATATGTGTTCACTGATTATTAATAAATTTATTAATTCAGTTTGGATGATTTTGTGGTGTCTCTCATTTCAGCTTTGTGCTGTGATATGGCCTGCAACAGGGATCGAATGATGGGGATGTGGTGAGCAAAGGGGGTCTGGGGCTTAATTTATTGGAACCACAGTCTGATGAGGTGGTCACGGACCGCCCTTCCGGAAGGCCAATTGAATGGCTGCCTCCTCCCTCACTCCTGTTCCTCCTCCACCTCCTCCTCCTCCTCCTCCTCCTCCTCCTCCTCCTCCTCCTCATCTTCCTCTTCCTCCTCCTCTGCCTACTCTCCCTCTTCCTCCTCCTGAGGTGGTCCCGCAATCCCTGGTGGCAAGGGCTGGGCCCTCATGATGGCCAAGTTGTGGAGCATGCAGCAGACCACTACAAAATGGGACACCCGCTCAGCCGAATACCGGAGGACTCCTCCTGAGCGGTCAAGGCAGCGGATCCGGTGGAGAGTGGATAACCCTTGTCTCCGACCAGCCAGCCGCAAGCTTGATGTGGTGGCTGGAAGAGTGGTGGCACACCAGTCTGGCGCAGGATGAAGACATTGTGCCTGCTGCCAGGATAACGGGCACTCACATTGAGGATTCGCTGTCTTTGGTCACACACCAACTTCACATTAAGTGAGTGATAGCCTTTACGTTCGCAGAAGATGTCAGGATTGTTATGCGGTGCCCGCAAAGCCACGTGGGTGCAGTCAATGGCACCCTGCACCATGGGGAATTCCGCTATCCTGGCAAAGCCACTTGCACGCTCGTCCTGCTTCTCTCTGGTGATGGGGAAGGAAATGTAGTTTCTTCTCCTATTGTAGAGAGTCTCTGTGACCCCCGTGCTGCCCCAATGAATGGCGAACTGCAAAATGTTAGCTATGTCTCCTGTTGCAGACTGGAAGGATCCGCTGGCGAAGAAATTGAGGGCGACGGTGACCTTGACTGCCACTGAGAGAGCCGTGGTTGCCCTGGTCTGAGGCTGGAGATCTGGTTGCAGGAGGTGGCAGAGTTTTGTGGCCACCTCCTTGGTGAAGCGAAGCCTCCTAATACACTGCTCCTCGCTTAATTGGAGGTAGGAGAAGTGCTCTCGGAATACCATCGAAGGGTAAGGTCTCCTGTTGAGAGCCCTGATGGCCCTCCTCCTCCCTCTGGACACATAGATACATAGATACATAGAAGATAGGAGCAGGAGTAGGCCATTCGGCCCTTCGTGCCTGCTCCGCCATTTAATGAGATCATGGCTGATCCTTTAATTCAGTATCCCGTCCCCGCCTTCTCTCCGTAACCCTTAACCCCTTTTGCCCGTAGAAATATATCTAATTCCCTCTTAAATATATTTAATGAGCTGGCGTACACTGCCCTCTGTGGCAATGAGTTCCACAGGTTCACCACTCTCTGAGTGAAGAAATTCCCCCTCATCTCTGTCCTAAATGGTTTAGCCCTTATCCTTAAATTATGTCCTCTAGTTCTGTTCTCACCCGCCAAGGGAAACATTCCTTCTGCATCCAGTCTGTCTAGACCTGTCAGAATTTTATACACTTCTATGAGGTCCCCTCTCAATCTTCTAAACTCCAGTGTGTACATCCCTAAACTACATAGTCTCTCCTCATAGGTCATTCCCGCCATTCCTGGTATCAGCCTGGTGAATCGCCGCTGCACCCCCTCCATGGCAAGAACATCCTTCCTCAGATGAGGCGACCAAAACTGTACACAGTACTCGAGGTGTGGTCTCACCAGTGCCCTGTACAGCTGCAGCAAGGTATCCCTGTTCCTGTATTCTAACCCTTTTGCTATGAAGGCCAGCATACCGTTTGCCTTCTTGACCGCCTGTTGCACCTGCATGCTCGCCTTCAGTGACTGGTGTACAAGAACACCCAGGTCTCTCTGTACTTCCCCCTCTCCCAATCTATTGCCATTTAAATAATAATTTGCCCTCCCGTTCCTGCACCCAAGGTGGATAACTTCGCACTTGTCCACATTATAGTGCATCTGCCATTTATCCGCCCAATCGCCCAGTCTGTCCAAATCGCTCTGGAGCTTCCTGGTCTCTTCCTCTGAGCCCACCCCACCTCCTAGTTTAGTGTCGTCTGCAAATTTGGAAATGCTGCATCCGACTCCCTGATCCAGGTCATTAATGTAAATTGTGAACAGCTGGGGGCCCAGGACAGATCCCTGTGGTACCCCACTTGTTACTGCCTGCCATTCAGAAAATGAGCCGTTTATTCCAACTCTCTGTTTTCTATCTGACAGCCAGTTCCCTATCCACGCCAAAACTTTCCCCTTTATCCCATGAGCCTCAATTTTCCATGCTAATCTTTTATGTGGGACCTTATCGAAGGCCTTTTGGAAGTCCAGGTACACCACATCTACTGGCTCTCCCCCATCTATTCTACCAGTTACTCCCTCAAAAAATTCCAATAGATTAGTCAAGCACGATTTACCCTTTGTAAATCCATGTTGACTCTGTCCTATCCTGTCCCCATTTGCTAAGTGCTCCGCTATTTCATCCTTAATGATGGACTCCAGCATTTTGCCCACAACTGATGTAAGGCTTACAGGTCTGTAATTACCTGCTTTTTCCCTACCCCCCTTTTTGAATAGTGGGGTAACGTTAGCTACCCTCCAATCCATCGGCACTGTTCCCGAGTCTAATGAATTCTGAAAAATCATCCTTAGTGCATCCGCTATCTCTAGGGCCACCTCCTTCAGTCTTGTTCCAGTCTTTCTCGCTCCCTCCACCGTAGATCCTGGAGGGCGAGGTCGACTGTCAGTACAGCCCCCATTAATGTAACCAAGTGTAGCATTTGATACTTTTTAAGAATAAATGTAACTACTTTTTAGTTACCACAGCACTCCTGATACAAAAGAACCTTTAAATTCCTGAATTAAACTGTTGCACAATGTCAAATTGACAAGAAAGCACTGAAACTCCACTATCCTGACAGCTGTGACTCATTTCTTATGATCCCTTTAAATAATGTCCCTGGAGCCGGCTTCCGCCTGCTTGATGCCTCCTCTCCCTGTCGCTGTCTGGGCGAGGTGCTAAGGTAGGTGGCGAAAATGAATTTTGCAGTTTGTGCGCCCACTGACGTCAAGATCTGCCTGGCGTTGAAGTCCCCTGCAGTCCCCTGCAGTGCAACGGGGGGTCCGGATTTGCTGTGCTTCACTGGATTCTCCTCGCCCCGGCGCTACTGAATTTTTCCCCCATGACCTCTGATGGCTGAACGAAGACCATCCAAACCTATTTCTCTTCCCGCCCCTGCATCATCATCTCAAGAGTCCCCCCAAATGCCCTTCCATGGCCTCTTCCTTATCGACATGCTGCCCCTTGGCAACATCACTAAAAGCCATGGGGTCAACTTCCCCAGGTATGCCAGTGACACTCAGGCCTGCCTCTCCATCACCTGTCTTGATGCCTACACTACCTCTGTGCTGTCAGAGTTCTTCTCTGACATCCAATCTTGGATAATCGGGCTGTAATTTCTGCCGGCTAAACATTGGGAAGACCAAAGCCATCATCTTTGGCATTTGCCACGAACTCTGTACCCTTGTCACTGACCCCATCCCTTCCATGGCTACTGTTTCACACTGAATCAGACTGTTTGCAACCTGTTTGACTCTGAGCTGAGTACCTCACCGCCTATTCTTTCCATCTCAAAGACTACCTACTTCTACCTCTGTAATATCTCCCGCCTCTACCACTACCACAGCCCATCAGCTGTGAAACCATCATTCATATCTTTCATTCATATCCAACCCCCCCCCCCCCCGCCCTGTTTCTGCACCTGCTTAATATCTGTTACATCTCCAGCTTTTTCCAGTTCTGATGAAGGGTCCCAGACCTGAAACGTTAACTCTGTTTCTCTCTCCACGGATGCTGCCTGGCCTGCTGAGTATTTCCAGCATTTTCTGTTGTTAATTCATATCTTTGTCATCTCCATCTTCAATTACTCCAAATATTATTGGAGGTACTCCAATCCGCCACCCTCCTTAAACCTTAGCTTATCCAAATCTCTGCTGCCCATATCCTATCCCTCACCCATCACACCTATGCTCACATTGACTTCCTTTCCCCATGCCTCAAATTTAAAATTCTCACCATTGTGTTCAAATCCCTCCGTGACCTCACCCCTCAATATCTCTGTAACCCCCTCTCCGCACTCTCCATTCCTCTGGCTCTGGCCCCCTCCCTTTGTCCCATCATTGGTAGTCATCAGTCATGGGTTCAACCATCTAGGTCCTACTCTCCAGAAGTCCCTCCCTAAATCCCTCTGCCTCTCCATTTCCTCTTCTTGTTTAAGTCCCTCCTTAAATCCACCTCTCTCCTATACTAATGACAAAACTTTTGGTCATCCCTCATAATCTCTCCTGCTTTGGCTCAACTTCCATTTACTCTATACCATCATATTTACCCATTGTCATAGTAGGTGAGTAGCTGCCAACTCTTGTTTGAGTGACTACAATAAATCTTTTATTGTTATTCTGCCTGTTCTACTCAGTGCAATTACAGCCACTTTGTGGTGATTTAGTTTCCATTGATTTTCTTGGAGCAGTAGGGATCTGTTGTCTCAACTATTGTTGGTTGCGTCGGTCTGGAAGAGTGTCTGCATTCAATTCCTGGTAGTATAGAGGCAGCTAGGTGCCTTTGTACCCTGGTGGGAAAATGTAGGGATACTTGTATCTGGCCAGCAGAATCAAATGTGAAAAATGAATTGTGGACTAAATCTGAAAGTGAATCCAGAAGAAAAGCATGTTTTCATTACTAGCTGGTATGATATTGGAAATTACATAGACTTTATACATTATAATGCATTCTAATCACTGTTTCAATTATATTGATATTAATATTGCTGTTTCAATTTCTCAGGGCTAAAATAAAGAGCATATCAGAAGTTTAAATAAAAATAATAGTATCAATACATTGTGATATAAATCAAATGCAATTTGATGGACCCTTTTTCCTGCATTACACTGCATATAACAGGGTGACCTTTTTAAGATATTTACAGAATGCTATTAATAAAAGTGCCTATAACTTTATCCAATATACTTATAGAGGCAGAATGTCAATGCCATATCTTAAAAAATGTCAGCGTCAAAGTTAGCTTTTTTTCCACTTTTGTCATCCTACTCTCCAGTTCAGTGGCTCTTTTCCCTGCCATTTTGAAGATGTAGAAAATGTAATTTTATAACCCATAATATATATCAAACTCATGCTGCATTCCCACAAGGTTATCTGATGAATGTCATTCCAATCCTTTACAATAAATTCTCCATGGGAAACAGAATAGAAGAAATACAAAGAAATTGTGAACTACAGTGAGAAAGATTCATAAAAAGGAACAGATCAAAATGTGCATAATTATTTGAAAAATAAAAGGAGGAAGAGTTGCAGTGACCATAATACATCAATATCCAAAATCTACTGGTACTGGTGTGTGCAATGTGAATATTTTTAATTCAGTACAATTTGGATAAAAGACTATCTTTAGGCCTGGGGTCTGGGAGCAGAGGAGTTGTTGAAGCTGGAACGTGGCAGCATTGAGCGGGGAGAATGGGACCTTGCAGCCATAGGACATGAGAGCAGCAGAATCCAAGCGTATAATAGAGGAGTGGCCGAATCCAGGCCCAGGATGTCTGGGGGAGGGAGGGCAGAGTATGTATCCAGAACATTGGAAGAGCAGAGTCTGGGCCCTGGATGTGGGAGCGACAGAGATCAGGCCTGGGAAGTGGGAGTGGCTGAGATGGTGACTAATCAATTGTATTATGAAACATACATATAAAAATCTGCAACGGAATAACTTAAATGCAATATAAATTTATAATGCACTTCATGAAATTGTTATTGTTTTGGTGGAGTGAGATGATGGATCTGAGTTCAAGTTATGATGTTTTCTCTAAATCATGGCTATTGCATTGCGGCGCTGGTATTTACATATGGCGTTTAGTGGTTTTCTAAGATCTTCTCTTGAAGAGGATGATGATTCCTATCTGCAAGAGATCATTTTCAGTGCGTATTTTACTTTATAGCAGGGTTCCAGTAACTGATCAGTAATTCAAATGTGGTTGCAGAAGGGGATTCTAATGAGAAAGCAAAGAATCATTAGTAGTGAGGAGGTCAGCACTGAGAGAAGAAGACTAAGGTTACATAATGGCCCAGAAATTCAGGTCGGAGGCTTCCCGTGGGTGCAAGCCCCTGACCTGCACTTGCCTAGCGCGCCTGTCATTGTGTTGTGGGCCCGCATGGGATTCCGATCCTGGGCCTCCTCCAGCTGCCGGCGCGCAGTGCTTGCATATCCCAGGGGTGCAGTTAGTTCGAAGCATCCCCTGGGATCACATGGGCCATGGAGAGCCAATCGTAGCAGGGACTCTCCATTCATAAATTTGACAGGAAGACCTGTCAAATCTATGAATAGCGATCGGCCCCAAAACCTAACTAAAACTTCAAATAATTTTTTTTTTTAAATCACATTTTTAAAATAACTATAAATTACATAAAATAACTATTTTAAACAATAATTTAAATTTTTGAAAAAATTAATTACAGTTTTTAACGGGGCTAAAAATAAACTTAACTTTCTTTAAAGTATTTAAAAATAATAAACCTGTGGAAATTTTTTTTAATTTTACTTAATTCACCACTTACCTTGTTAAAAGCAGGCCTTGCGCCTGCTTTTTAAACGCGCAGCTGCTGGAGACTTACCCTCCTGGAGAAACCTGTAAAAAAAACGGAAGTTCCAGGCGTATGTGCTGCCTCTCCGGCGCACACGTTCGACCTGTGAATCCCTTCCTTCAAGGGAACGGAAGTTCCAGTTTCCAGCGCATGCACGAAACTGGCACTTTTGTTGGCCCTACGCGTGAGTACACAGCGTCTACTCACCCGTGGGGACCCGAATTTCTGGCCCATTATTGTGGAGAGGTCTGAGATGCTTTGGATGCACAGGGGCTTAAAATAACAATCGTCAAAGCCCAGTTTTGCAAATGGAACAGAGAGTGAAGCCTCATATGGAGAAGGTTGTTGGAGGCTATTGGAAAAAGAGCTAGGTAAGATTTTTTTCATCAGAATTCTTTAGTTTCATGTGATGATTATGTTCAAAATTTTATTTTTAGGATTGGCTGTGATAGGAAACCAACATGGCCATTTCAAAGGATGTAGAAAATTGTTTTTCAGGGATTTGATTGGTCGCTTTTGTGGTGGTTGCTGCTTGCTCATTGGTTTCTATGCAATGGACACTTTTGCCTTATGGATGTGTTCCAGATGCAAAACTTTTAATGATATAGATTTTATTCTGTTCTAATACAACGCATTTGATAGCATGGGATTGGCAGGTAAGTGACTGGATTTTGATTTTAATTGAATTTTCAGCACATTCATAATTGATACTTTTAATACATAACTCAATCAGGATAAAGCCAGAGAAACTCAAGAAGGCATGTCACTGAGTATGATAATTCACTTACTATATGAATCTGTGTTAAGGAACCAGACTAATCTACATTTTTTTCACTATTGCTGGGCCCACAATATTATACATCAGAGTTTCCATATTGTATGATGACCTAAAATGAGAGAATGGCTATGATAATTCAGTCATGGAATTCTGCAGAATTTGTGGTACAAATAACTGCTGTTATACACATTAAGGACTTTGAGTGCAAAGTTTTAAAAAATTCACACATTCAACATCAATTTTTAAAATGTTTTAAATCCAAAGAAGTAAAATTTAATTTGGCATGGCATCAAATCCATTTGTACAGTTCTTTTTAATTAAAAATGCAGCCCTTGCTATCAAAATTTAGAGAAGAGCCTTCATCTTCCATTCCTTTGAGAACCCGAGTCTAAAAAATTATGATAATATCATATTGCCTAACAGCCTTTTTCAGCAGAGTCAGTTTTCATGGGAAATCGCGGTAGCTAGTCAATCAAGGTACATTTTAAATAGTCAATAACCATAGCCTAGAAATTACTGTCTGTGTGGTCTTTGAGGGTTAACTGTAGGTTACTAAAGGTTTTGGGGAGAATTTACTCCAGCTGGTTTATATACAATTTTGCTGTTTTCATTCTGTGGGCTAAAATGTTGGCTTTTTCTCCTGCGTAATGGGTGAACCAATGATGAGGGAATAGCAGTAATCCTGCAAATCAGCTGTGAGCTACAATTAGAAGGCAGTTAAGCACCTGAAATAGCAGTGAGAAGGCAAAGGCAGCTGTTTAGTCACCAAATTGCTGCAGAATTGTACATTATTAAGCAAGAATAAACAGTTTGGTAGGTCAGATGCTGCAAACCCTTCTACAAGGACTTGGGAAGAGCAAAATACACAATTTACGAGTCTGATGGCTACTGCTTCCCCAGAACTACATGGGGAAAATAGCTTCAAGTATGCAACACCAATCAATCGCCACAGTCTCATCTATGACTGAGTTACCTGCAAGACCCTCGCAAGACAGCCAAGGGAGGACCCAGACCACCAGGATCCCAGCAGGCTGCCAGTGAAATCCAGCAGCCAGTCAATACACTTATATCTTGCGCAAGGGATTCAATTAAAAGGAATAGTAGGTTAGGTGTCGCACATCTGCAACAAAGAACAAGCACCAAAGGGCAGCATTGTGCCAACGCAGACCTCCACCTTTCACCCGATACATAATAGAGGGAATTAATGGATTGCATTTCACTTGAACCATATGTTGAACCTTTTTTTGTCTTTGGTTACAATATAGAAGGAGGTCAGGATAAGATGGCAATAGGCTGTATTTGAAAAACAGAGCATAAATGTGTGGAACAAGGTGGTTTGGGCATATTACATAAGAACATAAGAAATAGGAGCAGGAGTAAGCCATTTGGCCCTTCGAGCCTGCACCGCCATTCAATAAGATCATGGCTGATCTTCTACCTCATCTCCACTTTCCTGCACTATCCCCCATATTCCTTGATTCCCTTAATATTCAAAAATCTATCGATCACTGTCTTGAATATTCTCAATGACTGAGCATCCACAGCCCTCTGGAGTAGAGGATTCCAAAGATTCACCACCCTTTGAGTGAAGAAATTTCTCCTCATCTCAGTCCTAAATGGCCGACCCCTTATTCTGAGACTGTGACCCCTGGTTCTAGACTCCCCAGCCAGGGGAGACATCCTCCCTGCATCTATCATGTCAAGCCCTGTAAGAATTTTGTATGTTTCAATGAGATCACCTCTCATTCTTCTAAACCCTAGAGAATATAGGCCTAGTCTACTCAATCTCTCCTCATAGGACAATCCCCCCATCCAAGGAACCAGTCTGGTGAACCTTCGTTGTACTCCCTCTATGGCAAGTATATCCTTCCTCAGGTAATGAAACCAAAACTGTACACAATACTCCAGTTGTGGTCTCACCAGGGCCCTATATAATTGCAGTAAGACGTCTTTACTCCTGTGCTCAAATCCTCTTGTAATAAAGACCAACATATCATTTCCTTTCCTAATTACTTGCTGTACTTGCATGTTAACTTTCAGTGATTCTTGTACAAGGACACCCAGGTCCTTCTGAACACCAACATTTCCCAATCTCTCACCATTTAAAAAATACTCTGCTTTTCTATTTTTCCTACCAAAGTGGATAACTTCACATTTCTCCACATTATATTCCATTTGCCATGTTCTTGCCCATTCACTTAGCCTGTCTATATCCCCTTGAAGCCTCCTTGCATCCTCATCACAACTTACATTCCCACCCAGCTTTGTATCATCAGCAAATCTGGATATATTACATTTGGTCCCCTCATCCAAATCATTGATGTAGATTATGAATAGCTGAAACCCAATCACTGATCCTTGCAGTACCCCACTAGTTACAGCCTGCCAACCCGAAAATGACCTGTTTATTCCTACTCTCTGTTTTCTGTCCGTTAACCAATCCTCAATCCATTCTAGTATATTACCCCCAATCCCATGAGCCCTAATTTTGTTCAATAACCTCTTGTGTGGCATCTTATTGAATGCCTGTTGAAAATCCAAATACACCACATCCACTGGTTCCCCCTTATCTATTCTGCTAGTTACAACCTCAAAAAAATTCTTAACAGATTTGTCAAACACGATTTCCCTTTCATAAATCCGTGTTGACTCTGCTCAATTCTATTATTATTTTCTAAGTGCCCTGTTACCACGTCCTTAATAATAGATTCTAGCATTTTCCCTACTACTGATGTTAGGCTAACTGGTCTGTAGTCCCCATTTTCTCTCTCCCTCCTTTCTTAAATAGTGGGGTTATATTTGCCACCTTCCAATCCGCGGGAACCATTATAGAATCTATGGAATTTTGGAAAATGACAACCAACGCATCCACTATCTCTATAGCCACCTCTTTCAAAACCCTAGGAAGCAGGCCATCATATCCATGAGCTTTATTGTCTTTCAGTCCCATTAATTTCTCCAGTACTATTTTTTTACTAATACTAATTTCTTTCAGTTCCTCATTCTCACTAGACCTTTGGTTCTCTACTATTTCCAGGATTTTTTGCGTCTTCTTCCGTGAAGACAGACACAAACGCCATGATTTTCTCAGTGGTGTCGGGATGGGGACGGGTCAGCTGGTTTCCGGGTTCCAGTCCCATCCCCAGCTGCCTCCACTCTGCAGATGTGATTTTCCCTTGATTGGCCTTGTTAAGCCCGCCCTGTGAAATCTCTTTTTCAAAAAGTGCCCCTTATTGGACAGATCTGAGCGCACATTGAGAAGTGTCTTACTGAGTTCCAGCGATTGTTCAGTCATAACACCCCACCCCCATTATAGTGATGTGTGTGCATGGAATGCCTTGGACATTAAAGGGATGCTTCACGGTGCTGGTGTGGGATGGTGTCAACCTGGCGCATCATGTGGCAGCCAAGGTTTACAGCATCAAGGGAAGAAAGTCTGGCCATGGTGATGTCATCGCAATGTTGTCAGGGGCTGATGCCCTGTGTCCAGTGCAGCATCAGGTGATGGTGGCGAAGGTTGGTGATGTTGGTGTTGGGGATGATTGTGGAAGGATTCAGAGGACCAAGGTCTGATTGTTTCATTGGCTCCAATGTTGCTGGAATAGATGGCAGCTGCAGGTGAGATGACAGAAGTGATCTGTCACTGGTGAGAGAGGTTCTCCCAATGAGGTGGCACTGGACATACAGTTGGATTTAAAAACTTGTAAGCTAAAGAAATCTGTATACGTATTAAAAATGCAGTAACCAACATTTTCTGTGCTCTGAAACTCACCATGGCGTCCTTAACACCACTTCTGCAGCTGTCATCTTTTCACAAACATCAG
This sequence comes from Somniosus microcephalus, assembly GCF_052327205.1. Classification (NCBI taxonomy): domain Eukaryota; kingdom Metazoa; phylum Chordata; class Chondrichthyes; order Squaliformes; family Somniosidae; genus Somniosus; species Somniosus microcephalus. The sequence goes on along the minus strand of NC_140994.1, from coordinate 47,885,442 downwards.
TCCAGACTCACAACACACCACACTTACCTGGCGTGTTGTCCGGACGTTGTAAAACCTGACCCAGAAGCTGGAAAATCAAGACCCTGAAAATTGCTCACAAGTACCTGTTAATAGGCAGTTAATTGCCTTTAATCCATTTCCCACCGCTAGGTGTTGGGTCCATTCACAAATCGGGGACCCGGCACTTGGAAAGGTTGTGTGGAGGCAGGATGGTGGCGGGTTCGGAACCCGCCAACAATCAAAATGACTTTAACCTCTGACCCGCCTCCAAACCCGCCCTCTGAGCGCTGGCAAAATCCCGGCCAAAGTATTTGTTTAATTTCTCTGCCATTTCCTTATTCCCCATTATAATTTCTCCTGTCTCAGCCTGTAAGGGACCCACATTTACTTTTGCTAATCTTTTCCTTTTCATATACCTATAGAAGGTTTTACAGTCAGTTTTTATGTCTCTCGCTAGTTTATTCTCGTATTCTATTTTCCTTTTCTTTATCAATTTCTTGGTCCTCCTTTGCTGAATTCTAAAATCCTCCCAATCCTCAGGCTTACTACTCTTTTTGGCAACATTATAAGCCTCTTCCTTTGATCTAATGCTATCTTTAACTTCTCTTGTTAGCCACGGTTGGACCACTTTTCCTGTGGGGTTTTTGTGCCTTAAAGGAATGTATATTTGTTGTAAATTATGTATTAATTCTTTAAATGCTAGCCATTGCTTCTCTACCATCATACCTTTTAATGTAGTTTCCCAATCTACCTTAGGCAATTCGCCCCTCATACCTACGTATATTTAGGAGGTGTTGTTTCCCATTATGGGAAATAATGTAATTATAGTACTTGCTGGAAGAATTTTGAACACCAGTGTTCCTTGCTACATTGCTGGTACCGCTGCTAATTCTTCATTGGCATTTTTACCTTCTTACTCTGCATGGTTTCACCATTCTGACCATTGAAGTGGATGCTGAGACCTCTTTTCAGCATGCAGAAGATAACAATTATTTTGGAAACCCTAGGAATTGTGCTGTAAGGCTGTTCCTGATCAGTCCAGATATGTGAAGTATGCTTAGTGGTACCAAATGGTACGTTTGACAATTCTGGTTTTTTTATTCTGATTTTTTATCTTATACATCATTGTATTATGAACCCAACCACATTCCACACTGAGATAAAAATGCAGGACCAAATGGCAATGTGGACATCGCAAGTGACCCTCTGATCTCTAGGAAAGCTAGTAATAGTGTAGAATTGTGTTCTCTATTGAATTGCTATCGGTGGACAGTGGAAAAATGATGAAGTCGCCTGCCTAATTTATTAATGCATTGGAAAATTCCTTAACATGAGATGTGGACATTGCCGGCAAGGCCAGCATTTATTTCCCATCCCTAATTGCCCTTGAGATGGTGGCGGTGAGCCGCCTTCTTGAATATATAACAACTGAGTGGCTTGCTAGGCCATTTCAGAGGGCAGTTAAGAGTCAACCGCACTGCTGTGGGTCTGGAGTCACATATAGGCCAGACCAGGTAAGGACGGCAGATTTCCTTCCCTAAAGGATATTAGTGAACCAGATGGGTTTTTACAACAATCCTGTAGTTTCATGGTCACCGTTACTGATACTAGCTTTTTATTCCAGATTTATTTAATTTGAATTTAAATTCCCCAGCTGCCACGGTGGGATTTGAACTCATTTGAACTCACCGGATCATTAATCCAGGCCTCTGGATTATTAGTCCAGTAACATAACCACTGTGCTGCTGTACCCCATAGCATGAGCCCATCAGTTTGCTTTGTTCCATGATTGGCGCATGGTAGAAGAGCCTTGATCTTATTTTATTGTTCCTCTCTTCACTTCTCAAAAAAGGGGTGGCACAAATGAAGGCATCACGAGAGTTTTTGAGCTTCCTGCGCTGGCGGTCCTACACCATGAGATACATTTATGAGGACATGCTGGGAGCAAGGACCTTCGCCTGGAAAATCACTGCAATTTTCAAATGAGAGTTGGCAGCAACCAAGGTTCCCTTCCAGCAGTGCTCACTTGCAAAATGAACCCAACCACATTCCACACTGAGATAAAAATGCAGGTGCAAATGGCAATGTGTACATTGCAAGTGACCCTTTGAATTCTGAGAAAGCTAGCAATAGTGTAGAATTATGTTCTCTATTGAGTTGCTATTGGTGGACAGTGGAAAAATGATGAATTCACCTGCCTAATTTATTAATGCATCGGAAAATTCCTTGATACATCACTGGGCAGCAAACCAACTGACACTACCGATATCCCCGTTGTTAAAAGAAAACCCAATTCATAAAAGTTGAGGGCCACATCGACTTTGACTGCCATGATCGGTGCCATACGAATGTTACCTATTGAGTGGAGGTCTTGGTGAAAGCACAGATACAGCAATGTCTCTTTGCTGAACCTTATCCTCCTTAGGTACATTTCTATTGTCATTAACAAATAGCTGTGTTTGGCACAGGAAACTTGCTGTATAGCAGATTGGCAGGACTTGACATTATAAAGTGTGCCACTTGGCATCATGGACAGCCACTTCCTCTTGCTGGTCCTCCTCTGCCAAAGAATCCAATGCTAGCGGAAAACTGAATGCAGGTAAGAAAAATAGGGAGGTCACATATTACTTGGAAAATAAGAATCTAAATGGGGTAGAGGAGTAAAAGGATCTTAGAGTACAAATATGCAAATCACTAAAAGTATCAACATAGGTTAACAAGGCCATAAAAAAGCAAACCAAGCACTAGGGTTTATTTCTAGAGAGAGAGAATTGAAAAGTAGTGAATTTATGCTAAACTTGTATCAAACCTTGGTTAGACCACACTTGGAGTACTGCGTATAATTCTGGTTGCCATATTATAAAAAGGATATAGAGGCACTGGAGAGGGTGCAGAGAAGATTTACAAGAATGATACCAGAAATGCGAAGGTCAGGAAAGGATGAACAGGCTGGGTCTCTTCTCTTGAAAAGAGAAGGCTGAGGGGTGACCTAATAGAGGTCTTTAAAATCTTGAAAGGTTTTGATAGAGTGGATACAGAGAGAATGATTCCACTTGTGAGGAAGAGCAAAACTAGAGGCCATCAATATAGGATAGTCACCAAGAAATTAAATAGAGAATTCAGAAGAAACTTCTTTACCCAGAGAGTGGTGAGAATGTGGAACTCGCTACCACAGGAGTGGTTGAAGAGAATAGTATAGATACATTTAAGGGGAGGCTAGACAAGCATATGAGGGAGAAGGGAATAGAGGGTTATGCTGATAGATTTAGATGAGGAAAGACGGGAGAAGGCGCGAGTGGAGCATAAACGCCGGCATGGACTGGTTGGGCCGAATGGCCTGTTTCTTTGCCGTTTATCCTATGTAATCCTATGTCACTGTAAAATCCTTGAAAGTGAGAAAGAACATGGAACTCTCCTTCAAATGAAAACTCTAGCTTTGTCTCTGCAGCTTCTCCCTTCACACCTCTTTGATGTGAGTAACATAAATACATTTTACCAGTAATGCATTACTACAGCAATATGAGCAAATTCCCTCTTAAGTACCCAATATGGTCACTTAATTGTTGTATCACATACTTTGGCCTAGAAATTCATTGACGCCACTTTTGGGGCGCTAAAGTGGGGCGTCCGCTAAAGTTTGCGTCCGCCGCCAAATCTAGGCCACTTCTCCGATATTCATTAGCTTCGCCCTACTAGTTCGGGCGAGCGCTAAAACTGCTGTTGGACGCCTCTCTTTGGGCGCTAAGCCGGAGGTGGTGATCGATAGCGCCGAGGCCGGGTGCAGCGCAGGCGCGGCCATCTTGTGACTGACAGCAGACACCCTGGCGCTGGCCAGCTCTTAAGGGGGAAGGGTCGACTGTGTCTGCTGTCACGCCCTGGATAGTGGAGCCCTCCAGCTAGGCCTGAACACTGCTGCTGGACCCAAATAGCGCCTGAAGACATGGAGAAGGCCCGTGAACGTGCGCAGCGCTTCTCAGAGCGTGATCTGAGTGTGCTGCTTGCTGCTGTGGAGAAGAGGCGCCATGTTTTATACCCGGACAATGGCAAGAAGGCGACGGTCCGCGTCTACAGGAGAGCCTGGAGGCATGTCGCCAGCAAGCTGTCAGCCAACAGCGACGTCCCCAGCCCAATGCCGCAAAAAGTTAAATGACCTCACACGCATTGTCAGGGTGAGTACCCTTTCCAATGACCTCCTCATCCTTGCATGTGCACCTCACATTATGGGCAAAGGGACCTGAAAGCTCTAATGGCCAGCCTTCATCCAGCAGCTATGGCACAGGCATGAGCATCAATTGCACATTCTGCACTGAACACACTGGCCAAGCTATTCCACCATGGGAGGCAGTGCACAGCAGATCATGGCGACACACTGGCCAGGCTATTCCACCATGGGAGGCAGTGCACAGCAGATCATGGTGACACACTGGCCAGGCTATTCCACCATGGGAGGCAGTGCACAGCAGATCATGGCGACACACTGGCCAGGCTATTCCACCATGGGAGGCAGTGCACAGCAGATCATGGCGACACACTAGCCAGGCTATTCCACCATGGGAGGCAATGCACACAAGATCACGGCGACACACTGTACTTAGAGGCCGTCCTTTCTCTTGCAGGCCAAGCTGGCGAATAATCGCAAGAGCCGGACTGCGACCGGGGGAGGACGACCCCATATCCAGCCACTCACCGACCTGCAACATCGCGTGGAGCGCCTCATGGGTCGCCGGGTGATTGGGCCCGTTGCATGTGGAGATGCCGACCCTGTTCTGGGAAGCAATGGTAAGGACATCACCTTTTGCACCTCTCTCGTCCCACTTGCGCATCAGATCTACATCCTTTGCCACTGTCCGACCAATGCGCTGAATGCCACCACTCATGCATCCCGCACTGACGCCCTCTCCTCACTCTAAAGCTACTCTTGTGCCTTCCTGCTTTCAGATGGTCAAGAGGAGGTCCCTCAACTTGCCAGTGACAGACCCTCCGAGGAGGAGCAGGAGGAGGAGCAAGAGGAAGGCGGCCCATCAGGGGAACCCTCAGCCGCGGCCACCCAGGCCAATGTAGGGGACACGTCATCCGTGGAGGGCAGCGTGGCGGAAGTGTCGAAGGGGAGGGGAGCTCCTGGGACCTGCGTGCTGCAGAAAGGCGGGAGGGGGGTGGAAGCTCGGCGGCCTTCTCCCCAGAGGGGGGATGCGTCGGAGGGGAGTCCAATTGCTGGGCCCAGCGGCCTCCAGCAATGCAGGAAGGGTCGGCCAGCTCGGCGGCCTTCTCCCCAGAGGGAGAGTCCGGCCTCCAGTCAGGAGATGCTCTTCGCCGAGGAGATGGAACGCCTCAAAGACTTGTCCGCGGACTCGGAGCGCCGGCACACGGAGCTCATGGCGGCAGTGGCACGGTTGCCTGAGTCCATCGATTCCCTCTCTCGGAGTGTGGCCGAGTTCGGGCCCTTAGAGGCCACCAGTCGGGCGGAATACCGGGCAGATCTTTCAGCGACTGGCCAGGTGATTAGTGGTGCCGTCCAGTCACTGGCTGCTCTGCTGCGGTCAGTGAACAGGTCAACACGGGCACTCACTGCTGCCACACTCGCCGTGTCAGCCAGGCATCGCCAGGGCACCCGGCGCACTGCAGCAGCACATCGGTCTGTCCCTCGGCAGATTGGTGCGCATGCTGCAGTGCTGGCCCGGGCGAGTGCCAGTGTCTCAGGCGACCAGCGAGCGCCTGCCATCCGCCAGCTTGCCGCCATTCCTCCAGCCGCCACTGCCACTCCCCCAGTGGAGCTGCCAGGAGCTGCTGCAGCAACTGATGCTGGCCAGCCACAGCTGCAGCAATCAACAGCCGGCCGCTCGACGCCCAGACCTCGACTAGGCCGACCCCCAAGGGCATCTGCCGTCACGACATGTGCCCCTCAGGAGCCTGCCCCCAGCCTTGCAGCAGGCAATGGCCTTACTTTGAGGCGGAGCAGCAGGGTGGGCAGGGGCCACCCAAAGATGGCCAAGGCATCGCCCTAGCGGGCCAAATAGTCGAATGTGTGGCCATTTCTGTTTGTTTCTTGAGGCCGAGAATTGGATGTTTGTTTTTTGAAGGCCGATGATGTGATGTTTGTTTTGGACGAAGGCCGAGAATGACGGCCATTTTAGTTGCCCTATTTTGTTAATCCTCCCCAGGTTGTGGGAGCGAGTAATGTGTTTGAGTGTTTTTTGGGGGTTTCCTCTGTTTTTGGTTTTCATGTGGGAAGGGCCCAGAGTTTGTACAATAAAGCATTTTATTTATTCACATTGTCCATGTTTGATCTTTGAAGTGTTTGTTGCCTTAACCGGCTGAGGGCTTGCGGAGCGGCTGCAATCATGTTCTATCATTGGCACAAGCCATTCCCCGACAGGGGGCCTAGAAGTGACGTTCAATAAGCCGACGACGGGCGGCCCTTGGACCTTGTGCGTCCCTCCTGGGCTGGTACTCCTCGTCCTCATCGTCCTCATGCTCCTCCAGCTCCTCCTCCTGAGGTGGTGGTCCAACGTGAGGTGGCAGTGCCTGAGTCCTGCGGATAGCCAGGTTGTGCAGCATGCAGCAAACGACGACGAATTGGGAGACTCGATCCTGCGAATACTGGAGGGCTCCCCCGGAGCAGTCGAGACAGCGGAACCGTTGCTTGAGCACGCCGATTGTTTGTTCTATGAGGTTCCTCGTCGCTTGATGGCTCTCGTTGTATGCCTCTTCAGCAGGGGTCGTGGGCGCGCGGAGCGGGGTCATGAGCCAGGTACACAAAGGATAGCCTTTGTCCCCGATAAGCCATCCTCTTGGGGGAGGCTGTGCCTGGAACATGTCAGCCACAGTTGTCTGTCGCAGGATAAAGGCATCGTGGCTGCTGCCTGGAAAGCGGGCATTGACAGCTAGGATGCGCTGCCTGTGGTCACACACCAGCTGTACATTGAGGGAATGGTAGCCCTTCCGGTTGCGGTAATCCTCGGCATGCTCAAGAGGTGCCCGCAAAGCCACATGCGTGCAGTCAATGGCGCCCTGCACCATGGGGAAGCCCGCTATTCTTGCAAACCCCACTGCACGCTGCTGCTGCTTGTCCAGGGTCATGGGGAAGGAGATGAATTGATATCTCCTTCTGAAAAGGGCTTCGGTCACCTGGCGGATGCAGCAATGCACGGCGAACTGGGAGATGTTAGCGATGTCCCCAGTAGCGGATTGGAAGGAGCCGGAGGCATAGAAGTTGAGAGCCACCGTCACCTTCACTGCCACCGACAGAGACGTCCTGCGCATCAGCTGTGGCTGCAGATCTCTCTGAAGCAGCCGGCAGATGTCTGCAACCACCTCCCTTCGGAATCGCAGCCTCCTAACACACATCGCGGCAGACATGGTCAGATAGGAGGTCTGCTGGCGGTATACCCTGCGTGGGTAAGGCCTCAGTTGGCGACGCCTGTTGCCCCCTCTGCGTCTAGCCAGGGCTGCCACTCTCTCACGGCGTCTGTAAGCCCTTCTGGCATAAGGCTGAAATTCAGCGTTGCCACCCAATGCAGCCCCCATTATATGCTGGCAAACACTGAGCTCTGAATGAAGGCTAAGATAATTGGTAAGCTCTGGCCTGAGCCAAAAATACCTGTCCAAGTGTTGGTCCAAACCAGTAAACTCTCCTCCTTGGTCTCTGTCCAAAAAACCGTTGCACAAGAGTGAATGCTGCAAAATGGCTGGCCTTTATACTGCTGGGTAAGTGCCCTTTAATTAGCGCTCCCCCCGGCCTGGCTGGCCTGTGTACTGTTCCACTTCACAGTCGCTCGGGACGCCCGGCACACAATGGGCCGGCGCGAGTGAAGTTCCGGTTTGGGGCGCACAAAGGGCGTTGCACTATTATATGACGTCATGATCTGCGCGCGCAGCAGGGCGCGCGCTAAGACTTTGCGCCGGCGCTAAATGTGTCCTGAAGTTGGGGAGAGGCGCAGATCGCGCTGCGCCCGGGCGATAAGCGCCTAGCGCTCGAGATCTACTCCCCCTAAGGCGCTAACGGTTGGCGCGCCCAACTGAATTTCTAGGCCTTTGAGTATATTTGTGCTAGCTCAGTATTATCCATCTCCAGCATTATTGTTCAGTATAGGAATACTATGCCGTACTCCCAGCATTGCTTTAAGCCGACAACTTCTAGGCTCATGAGAGCATTTGAAGATACTCTTGCGTTAAAACCTTGGGCTGGATGTTAATCTGCAGGAGTGTGTGGGTTTGGGAGTGGGTGGTGGGTTAAAACCAGCAAAATTGAAAGCGCATCGGGAAGCTGGATCCAACCCGCCAACTTCTGCATTTCACTGCAGTGCATTAAGCTGCGTGCAAACAACCCCCTTGGGAGAGGTGGGTTGCCAGTAAATATATGTTAATCGCTTAATTAGAGTGATATTGACATGGGGTTTTAAAATGTAACTTTGGATCCACAGATTTCCCGGGCTTCCTGGAACTCGCCAGTGAAAACAAGGTGAGAACACAGCGGCAATTGAGGAGGCCGAATCCATGTCAGGGAAATATGCCAATAAGTACTCAGTACTGACAGCTACTTTCTTACCTGCCTGTGGGAAAGGGTTTGTTCACACTACTTGTACTGAGAGGTCACTTTACACACTTTGGAGGCTCTTTCAACATTTTGAAGTTTCTTCAGCACTTGGGATGTTTCATCTATACTTCAGAGGTCTGATTTATCAGACCAGCATGAGTGCCGCTTATGCTGCCTTAGATTGGACGTCAGATGACGACCAAGATGACCGTCACCAGCAGCAGTAACAGCACCAGCAACAGCGGCAACAGCAGCCTATTGGTCACAGGCCTGTAGCTCCACAGGAGAGAGGGGAGCAGCAGAGAGGTGCAGCTCACTGGAGGCTATACCCGGCACACAGAGTCTACAGGCAGAGGATAAGCTTCCTCAACATGTCTAAACACCAGTGACTCAGGAGGCTCAGGGTGTCGCATCAAGTGGTGGCAGATATTTGCAGCCTGGTGGAACAAGACCAGCTGCCAGCTGGATCTGGTGGCCACGCTTTACCAGTGGCTATCAAAGTCACCATCGCCCCTAACTTTTTTGCCTTTAGATCCTTCCAGGGCTCTGCCAGAGACATTTGCAGGATCTTGAAGTCAGCAGCACACAAATGCATAAGATAGATGACTGATGGCTTGTTTGCCAGGGTTGATAATTATGTCAATTTTGCCTGTGATGGCACCAGTCAGAATGAGCGGGCACTTTGATTTGCAGCTCTGGCTGGCCTCCCACAGGTGCAGGGCTTCATCGACTGCACACATGTCGCAATTAAAGCACCCATAGATCACCCAGGAATGTTCATCAGTCATAAGGGCTTCGATTCCATCAATGTGCAGTTGGTGTGCAACCACAAAAAATTCTTTATGCAGGTGTGCACAAGCTTTCTGGACAGCTGCTATGATGCTTTCGTCCTGCGGCAGTCCACCCTCCCAGATGCCTTTGCACCTGGAAGCAAGGTTATCGGCTGGTTGCTCGGAGACAAGGGATACCCACTTAAAACATGGCTGATGACGCCTCTCAAAAACCTGAGGAATGAGGCCCAGGAAAGCGGCAATGAATGTCATATGACAACGAGATGTGTCATCGAACAAGCCATCAGCATGCTGAAGATGCGCTTCAGGTGCTTGGACAGATCTGGAGGCGCCCTTCACTGCACACCAGCCAAGGTCTCCAGAAAAGTCGTGGTGTACTACGCTCTGCACAACATTGCCCAGCAGACGGGTTTGGACCTGCAGGAGGACTAAGGCGCAGACCACAGAGCCTCTTTGGAGGATTCGGAGGAGGAGGAGAAAGACGAGGAGGCGGAAGATGATGAAGGCAATGCACCACCAGCAGTGCACATGGGTGCCCTGATTATTGTGAGATTCACTTAGGTTCCAACAGTGCACCCATCTCACAACATTGTGCAAAGGCCACATTTGCTGCCCTCACCCCCACCCCCCACCCCATCCCACCAATGCCACTAACACAAAGTCTGCAAACAACTAAGCATCTTTTCACATCCCCGCCTTGGTTGCCATCAATTCAGGTCTTCCCATTCATCATTAAACAACTGAAAAGGCCACTTGTCAACCAGCAACCAAGAGCTGGATTTTCTCAGCCCCGAGGAGGCGGGCATGGAGGCGGGACTGTCGGTAAAGTAGCAGAAAGTGGGGGCAGATGGCAAACCCGCCCGCATCCCACCTCCGTGCCCTTTTGCCAGGAGGTGGGAAGATGTGCTGCTCCGGGTCCCGTCTCCTGGGGGCGGAAAAGGGATTAAATCCTTTCAACTGCCTGTTAACAGGTAGTTAACAGGCATAAAAAAGGATTAGTGCCATTTTACCTTCTCAGGTGAAGGCTTCCCGACCTCAGAAAACCCCGTCGGGTTGGAGGAGGCGTGAAGGAGGTCTGCGGGGGTCGGAGGGACCTGAAAGTAAGATGTAGAGGTGAGTGATGGGTGCAAGTGTGGAGTGGTAAGTATGGAAGGTAAGTGTTAAGTGTTAAAAAATGTTCACTTACCTTGTTTTCTTCTTACAGCCTTCATCCGCTCTGGATTGGGAGACCCGACATCTTCCTTGTCAATTTCATAGTCTGGCAGTTGGATCCTCTGACCCAACAGCCATCTGAAATCTACAAAGTTAAAAGGTTTGATGAGTCCTGAACACAAGGACTCATTGAACTACAGAGAATGTCAGTGTTTGACAGCTTCACAGAGCTGTCAAACACTGACATTTCTTCTTTCAAGAAGTCTTGACAGATAACACATCAGACGTTGATGTGCTCTGTCAGTGACTTCCCCCCTAATTGGCCTGCTGAGCCCGCAGGGCGGGCTTAACAAGGTAAATCAGGGGAAAATCCCTCTGCTTGGTTAGAAGGTGATGGAGGCGGGACACTGACCCGACAAGCAGCAGTCCCGCCTCCAACTCGTCTCCATTGAGAAAATCCAGCCCCAAGAGTGGGCAACACGGGAACGTAGTGCTGAAGAATAATATTTCAGTGTATCAAATTAGCAAACAAGACTTAACAGTACAAAATGTATAACACGCCCATGTGCATACCCTTGTGCAACTGCAAATCTTTACTCTTCATTTTCCTATTGTTTCTACATGCTGCAACCCCTGTGGCTTCATCAGAGGTTGAGGCAGGCTGCTCACATCCCTGCTCTGACTGTTGAGTTGCTTTTGGCTGACATCCTCTGGGTTTGGTAGCTTGTGAGGGCCCCACCAAAGACTGCTCCACCTACACCTGTGCAGGGGCAGACTTGGCCATTGGGACAGGAGGAAGCATGTTGGGTATTGACTGTGGGTGGGGGGGCGGAGGGGGGCAACGGGTGAGAAGTGGAGTCCCCACTTCCATGTCCCGTTTCGCCATCATCCCTCTCATGGCCCAGCTGCAATTCCCTGCAACCACTGTGCTAGAGAACACTTTCCTGCAGATCAGTGGGTCGCTGAAAGGCTAAGGCTAGGGTATTGTTCATCCTATTTAAGGTGGCATCCCTTGTTGTAAACCCTTGTTGAAGGCCTGCATGAACTCATTTGATTTCCGCAATTTATGCTCCATGCAGTTTGCCACTCTATCCGTTGATGAAGACATCATCGCAATGGCCTGCGACAGTATCCCACTCATGCTTGAGATGGACTCCTCCAATCTCTCTGCAATCGTGCACAGTGTGCTTGGAACGCCTGTAAGTACATCGCACAATCTCTCCTGCTGCTCAGTAAATATGCTCTTCATTGACGGTCCCTGGGATACAGCATCTACGCCCAGCTGAGCAGAGCTTGGAGAGGGCTGCGGCATCCGACGAGAACTCACCACAACTGTCCCTGATTCCACCATCAGCTCTTGCTCACTTGTGAAGTACGAGTCACCATGTGAAAACCCAACTATCTCTCTAACTAGTCCCACTGAAATGCGAGTATCTGAGCTGGTGCATGGTCTGCATAAGTGCTGTGACGGTGCATCCTCAGAGGGATTGAGCTCCTCTGAGGAGTTGGCGGCAGCAGCGACCTCAAACACCTCCTGTGGGATGCATGAAGGCCCTGTGAGAGATAAAATACCTGATTGAGTACTGTACTGGCAAGGTAAGAATGTTTGAAGTTATCATTATGCACATGATTATATTTCACTCGCTGTTGCCATCAAGTCAATATGACTGAGTGTTGTATGCCATGTGGCTGTCTGATATTTAATTCTGTCACCAGGTTGCTGGGAGGCCCCCCTCTCCCCATCTCCAATGGCCAGGTTCGCCAAGACGCTGCTGATCTCCCACGCCTCCTCCTCTGCAGCTGTTAGTTGCAAGATGGCTCGAGGGCCACCTCTGGCTCGCTGCCTCTCCCTGGTGTTCTGGGCTCTCTCCTCCTGTAAGGAGGGAAAGAAGAGATCTATGAGTGACTGTAATGGCATGTGTTCACCCGATAGATGGAGAGTATTTGTTGAGGGTGACTATGAGGGAGAGATATGACATTGCATGAGGATGAGGGTGAGTGTCAGTGGTGGATGGATAGATGGGGATGTGAAGAAGTGCATAGACAGAGAGGAATGGGTGCACCTGCAAGGTAAGTTGGTGTGAGGCGTGATGTGATGGAGTAGGCTTGAGAAGGCAGAGTGAGGGGGTTGGGGTGATACACACATCAGGATGTAGGGCAATGTGCCATTGCTCTCACCTTTCCTGCCCTGCTTATGCCATTGAAACGCTTCCTGCATTGGATCCAGGAGCATGGCACTACCCTCTTGCTGCTGACCTCCTGTGCCACCTCTACCCACGCCTTCTTATTTCCCCAGCTGGCTTCTTTCTCCCATTGCTAGGGAACAGTATCTCCCTCCAGGTCCTCACAGTCCCCAGCAGCTCTTCCAGGGAGGCATCGGTGAGGTGGAACGCAACCTTTGACTGTCTACCTTCCATGGCAACACTTCTTTCTCTTCCCAACTCCAACTGCTTCAACTTGCATGTTTGGAGTGTTCCTTTAAATACTGGCATTGAGATCGCGTTATGTGGGTCGTCATCATACCCGCTGACCATAATTGGACAGGCAACCCGAAAATCAGATATTAATGAAGTGGTTGCGTTAAAAAGCCACTGACAGTCGCGCTTCACATATTTCCGATTTCCCACACGTTATCGAGTCTCCCTGCTCCCAGTGCGTCTACACATTAAAATACAGCTTCTTGTTTCTCTTCAGTTAACTAGGTATTCAGGTAATGTAACAAAAAAACAGTAAAAGCCTAGTACATGTATGTCACAGTGAAGATGGCATCAGTTTTGTTTGTGAACATACATGTAATTTGGCCACTAATGTGCAGACTATTCAACAAACTCAGGGATGTAATTTTAATTGAGAGAAAAAAAAATGTCAGCTACTCTTTCAAAGTGAACCAGCACACAGGTAATATGCCAGTGTTGTCTTAACTAGTTCACTCTGCATATATAAAGAGAGCACAGCTGTGATGCTAAAGGCACGGTTTCCAATCTAAATACCAAGCTAAAGGAATTTGATTTAGAAGTAGCTGGTTTTTCAGTGGTCAATATAGATGAGCAGGTGATTCCTAAGTTTAACTAATCTTGAAGGTCAGGTGGTGCCAACAGATTGGTGCTCACATATAGTCTATTGATTATTGAAACAATTCTTCAGCTGTTCAGACACATTACAACCTGATAAAATGACACCGCGCGCTGGTTACATGTGGATTCAAGTCTTGCACAATAATGCGTTATTGTCAGGCTCTATGAAACCCAGCTTGTTCCGGCTGCAGTTCTTGGCTAGTACATTTATCAGTCGCCTGGCTAATAGATTGAAGATCAAAAATACACTGCAGTGCTTGTTTTATTATCATAACATTGCCAACTGTTTTCTGTAAAACACCATCTGAACACTTGGATCAAGTAGAGGTTCAGTGCTGAACCATGCCAATACTGGTTAGCTCGATGATAAGTCACCGATCCGTCATTTACGTGTAATTGATTTAAATGATACTATGGTTATAATGTACTTTCCACCAATTGGATATCTCCATAGACTGTACAAAACATATAAAGATGATAAATGCCAGTGTGTGACATCATGTTGAAAGACAAACACATGTCTGGCATCCTGTTTAGTTCACAACAATCTATTTTCAAGGGAGCCATTAGAAGTGATCCCCAAGTCTGAACAAATCATGAGCAATGTGAAATGCATTTATTTAATAACTAGCTGGAGTGCCCGGCGGTGCCGAGGGTTTTTTGAGGGCATGTTGTTGTTGGAAGAGAGAGAGAGAGAGACTGGGGGGAGAAGAGAGAGACTGGGGGGGAGAGAGCGACTGGGGGGAAGAGAGAGAAAGAGAGAGAGACTGGGGGGAAGAGAGAGAAAGAGAGAGAGACTGGGGGGAAGAGAGAGAAAGAGAGAGGACTGGGGGGAAGAGAGAGAAAGAGAGAGAGACGGGGGGGAAGAGAGAGAAAGAGAGAGAGAGAGAGATGGGGGGAAGAGAGAGAGAGAGACGGGGGAGTGAGAGAGAGAGAGACTGGGGGTAGAAGAGAGAGCCGGGGCGGGGGGGGGAGAAGAGAGAGACGGGGGGAAGAGAGAGATGGGGGGGAAGAGAGAGATGGGGGGGAAGAGAGAGACGGGGGGGAAGAGAGAGAGAGAGAGAGAGACTGGGGGGAGAAGGGAGAGACGGGGGGAAGAGAGAGAGAGAGACTGCTGGATTTAGTTCGGGATTAGCCTGGAGAGAGAGGGGGGGAAGGAGCACCTCAGGCCTGGCCCGATGGACCCCTGCGAAGGAAGGAAGGAAGGAAGAAGGCGAGCTCTCCCTCCCTCTCCCACCCCCTCACTCTTTCCCTCCCTTACCCTCTCTCTCTCCCTCCCCCTGTCTCTCCCTGCTTTACTCTCTCTGCCTCCTTCCCCTCTCCTCTCCCTCCCCCCCTCCTCTCCCTCCCTCCCCCTCTCCCTCCCCCCCTCTCCCCCCTCTCCTCTCCCTCCCCATCCCTCTCCTCTCCCTCCCCCTCCCTCTCCTCTCCCTCCCCCTCTCCTCTCCCTCCCCCTGTCTCTCCCTGATTTCCTCTCTGTCCCTCCCTCCCCCTCTCTGTCTGCCTTTCCTGAGAGCTCGGCCGGTGCGCAGCCTAGCGCGTGAGGCCCGGCCGGACTCACCTTAGCTGAGGTCACGCTGAGGTCGCGCTCCAGGCCGCCGCTGATGTTGACGCGCGTGCTGACTCCCGCCCCGCCAGCCTTTACTAAGATGGCAGCGATGGCTATGCTCGGCTCAGTCCCGCGCTGCCAGCCTTTACCAAGATGGCGATGATCGTGGGGCGGGCCCAGCGGGACGGGCAGTGCCTAGCTCGGGCGTGGCTGGTGAGGAAAGGCCGAGGCTTAGAGGCCTGCAGGTGGGGTAACCCTCCAAGGTTGCGGTGCCCGGCGGAGGCAGCAAGTCAAGAGGAAAAAAAAGGGTGAAAGGTAGGAAAATTAATTAGCTTAGAAAAAATATTTACAAATTAATTTACTTTTTTTTAAAAACAATTTCCCCTCCACACACACAGAAAGTGGGAAAAATAAACACACAGAAAATGGGAAAAATAAATCAATAGTTAGAAATCAAGATGGTGGCCACTCACCTCAGCTCAGAAGGATTAGGCCCGCCCACACACACAATGAACCCCCCCCCCGTGATGCACCGATTGGTCAACCATCACATCACTCAACGCTAATGAGTGGAATTTTGCCATTTTTTGAACCTTTTTTGTATACTGTCAGAACAATGTTTGTCTGACCAAAAAGTAAATATGCCTATTAGACTCCCCTAATGATAAGCTTTCTTTTGATATAACATGCGTGTCGGTACGCTCTATAACTTTTGAGTGTATAGCGGACAGACAGACAGACAGACAGACAAACAGACAAAGAGAGACAAACAGACAGAGAGACAAACTGCTTTATATATATAGATACTTTAAGGTAGGATAAATTTTGAACAATTCTTTTAGACTGCAGTAAACTATATGCTGATAGGTTATTAATATGGTGCAGCCTACGTAACCCATCATATAAATCAGTATTGAAGTCCAAAATTTTAAAAATGGTAAAGTCCCAGTTGACATTATCAGTTAGGACATCACAGCATGGATTCTCCTCTTCAGGATGGTACTTCCGCCCGCTCCTCTGTGTTCGTCCTCATCACCAACTCATTTTCCTCGGTCGGGGCTAATCACAAATGTAAGACGAGCTTCCTGAAGGATTCCTGCCTTCAAGAGGGAGCCCACCAGTAGGGCGGGGGGTGGGGGGGTGGGGAGAAGATTCCCAGCGGTGTTGCAGGAATGCCACTGCAGCACCAGAAGTTCTGACAAGGGACCTTATAAGGGCAGAAGTGCCCGAAGATTGGAACACAAACTCCCACTGAAGGCCTTGACTGATACCGAGGCCTTCATCAACCTCTGGGATGGTATGGAGGGAGAACCCCTTTCTCCACTTTAATAGCCTCAGAGCACCACATCTCTTACTTCAGTTCTCCCATGCCATTGGGAACACAAACATTAACTGCTGGCCTTACCCTTTTTACTCTATCTTAGTGCAGACAGCTAATCTGTTCTTGGGTATTGGTTGAGGAATATATATTGGCCAGGACACCGGGGAGAACTCCTCTGTTCTCCTTAGAAATAGTGTCATAGGATCTTTTACGTCCACCTGAGAGAACAGACGGGGCCTCGGTTTAACATCTCATCCCAAAGACGGCACCTCCGACAGTGCAGCACTCCCTCAGTACTGCACTGGAGTGTCAGCCTAGATTTTGTGCTCAAGTCTCTGGAGTGGGACTTGAACCCACAAACCTTCTGAGTCAAAGAGCGAGCATGCTACCTACTGAGCCACAGCTGACACCAATGTAGTCACTTGTGCACCAAACAAAAATGGAATGGTAGAAAAACCTATCATTCCATAAATGTGGAAATGGTTTAAGACCTATGCTGAAAACAACATGATGCATTCATTCTGAATTGTGCCACAGCTCTTTAAAAGAGAAAGAAATGGTCAGCCAGCTCTTCGGAAATATCTGCAACGATGCCTACAGACCGCTCTGCACAACATCTATATTCCAGCAGAGAATGGGTACAACAGGACACATGGAAAACTAGGGCCCTTGCTCAGCAGGTGCTTAAGGTGGTAGAGCAATATTTTTGATATTTAGAATGGTCGTGGCGGGGGGAGTGGTAACATACTGTAGAGAAACTCTGCTGAACTATAATAATGCACTTTTTTTGCCGCAGACAAAGGCCTGACCACAAACTTAGATGAGGAGCTGCTGCAAGGCATGGAAGTGGAAAGGATAATGATGTACAGTAACCAGCAGCAGCAAACCGGTTACTGCAGATAGAAAGAGAGATATGTGAGGGTCTCATTGTCCACGTTTTGTAGTAAGGGTTGTACTTGACTATTATTACCTTCTATCGGGCATATATACAATCACACTTGCTATTTCCTTTCTTCTTCCAGAGACCACACATATTCTGGTACATTTGGACAACTAATTTCTCCACACCGGTAGTATGACACTCTGCAAGATATAAAAAGTGAACAAATATTCGAAAGTGCTCCATTGCATGTGGTGTATGTGTTTAATATACTTTATGGTTGCATTTGCCCTTTGTGTGTCACAGAATCACAGAATCACAGAAACCTCACAGTGCAGATAGAGGCCATTTCGGCCCATCGAGCCTGCACCGACACATATCCCACCCCCGATCCCCGTAACCCCTACACCAACACATATCCCACCCTATCCCCGTAACCCCACGTATTTAATCCCCCTAACACTAAGGGTCAATTTATCATAGCCAATCAACCTAACCTGCACATCTTTGGACTGTGGGAGGAAACCGGAGCACCCGGAGAAAACCCACGCAAACACGGGGAGAATGTGCAAACTCCACACAGACAGTCACCCGAGGCCGGATTCGAACCCGGGTCCCTGGAGCTGTGAGGCAACAGTCATAAAGTTCTTGTTGGTTGTGGATGTGCCCAGTACTAAGTCCCCACCCTACTTGAGAGAGTAACAATGGTGAATAGTTGTATAGCCAACTGACAAATTGCATAGAGATATAGAAAACCTATTACTGCAATCTGCAACTAACCCTGATACTGTATACAAGCATCTGAGCCAGATAGTCTTTGCTGCAGTTGTTGTAGGCTTGTTGCTTTCAGAGGCAGTGCCTTTGTCACTTGTGCAGGGTTACATGATGCCAACTGGCTGCTCCTTTGCTACTCCACAAATTCTACTGCTGGAGGGAATCTCCTGTGTCCATTGATGTGTATAAGTATAGAACACTGATCATCTATGAGTTCCCTAAATCCTTCCCTCATGGTTGCCTGTAACCATTCTTGAAGCGAGTTGAAGCTGACCATGACCATCTTGGAGTTTAGATGCTAAGGCCTCAGCAAAGCAACGGGAGTATTCTTAAGGGATTGTCCAACTGTGTCTATAGCCTGGAGCTCTCTGCTCCAGATACTACTCATCTAACTCTCACTATGTTATCCCTTCATCACTAGTACATTATACCTCATCCTGTGTTTTTACTTCAGCTTCACTATGATCTTCTTGAATATGTATATCTGTGCTGGTGTGGTTGGTGGTAGTTGGTGTTCTGGTGAGGGGTGACCTTTGGATGCACCTTATAAGCCATTAGCTCCTTGCTCTGAGAGCAGAGTACATGATGTTCAGAGTCTACTAATATAACTTATCCGAGCCCTACTTCTAACACCTTTCAAAAGTCGCTATATTCTATTTTTTTTTAATGTAATTGATAGCTATATTATTTCATTATCTCTATTTAATGGATTCTATTTATTAAATAATAAGCTAATAAAAACATTTACGGGATTTCAAGTTTATTACATTACCCTCATTGACCCATATGATAATACCAGCATAAGACATGGGCCTAGAAATTTGTCTCGGGCGATGGCGGTATTGGATCGACCGCACGTTATACGCAGCGCCTGATAGTCCATTCCATTGCAGACAATGAAACTGAACATCAGGCGCAGATCAGATCTGATACCGCCCGCTTTGCGCCACTGCCCGAAACTGGTTGAAAAAAGGTGTGTTTTTGTAGACAAAATATGTATTTCAGCCATTGTCCATTTACAGGACAATTTGTTCCTTTTTAACCAAATATTTAAAATCAGATTTTACAAAATCATGTTCTAGGACATTTAGCACTATTAGCTATGATATACCTAAAGAATGGAGTGAAGTAAGTGAGAACTAAACTGCATTAGTAATAAGAATTATGCATTTATACTTATCTCACCTTATTGTAGGAAACAGAGGTCATTCACCAAATAGCAGCGTGAGGCTATGTCCTTAATTGTCTTTTTTCCCATACGGTAAATTTCAACAACAAAAAATTTCCAGTTCAGTATGTGTCACTGTTATAACGATAGATTCCCTATGGATTCCCGGAATCCTTTACGGAAGACTCTTGGAGATTTATTACACAGGAACATCAAGCATGGTTTTAATATACTTCTCATTTGAATCAAATTGACACATTTTACATTCTTTTAAACATAATGAAATTCCCTTACAACACATCATATTATAAATGACCTCACCATTTGAATTTATGATATAGGTCCAGCCTATAATTCAATACTCAGTGGCAAATATTTTAGTTTTTAAAGTTTTAAAAGAGAAAAGGATTAAGTATGTTATGGCTCCCCACACACTGGCTCCATGGACATTCCTAAATTTAAACTAAACATGAAGCTGAAATGCATGGATTGCAAGAATGTGATGACATAGGTACTGACATAAATCACAAATATATTAACTTTGTTTATTAGACTAAAATAATATTTCTCAAATACTTTTACACAAAGATTATGACCAAAGGTGACAGCCATATTATGTCTGAAGACTTCAGGCAGCTTTATGGGCTATAAGAATTTTGAAGTGTATGCACAACAAATACCAGTTTGTTCAATGCTATGATAACTAATTGAGCTTATCTTGTACATCTTTAAGGTGTTGTTCACTTCCCAGTAATTGCATGTAATTTTTTCCTAATTTTGAAGCCTGTAATTTGGCATACTCGTAAATTAGTATGTCATAATGAGTGTAAATGAATTAGTGGTTTTTGATGAACTGATTGTGTGGCATTTGTGAATGTGTATTTTGCATAGGAATCTAAAACTCATTTAGCATAAATTATGCTGTGCTATACAAACAAAAAAGACAAGGTGAAGGGCTATTAGGAGTATCCTGTTTCTTTAATTTAATAATGGTCAGAGAAGGAGTTTTAACAAGAGACGTGCTATATTTTCTAGAGGAGGAGGATTTATTGGTTCATACCTCATATGATAATGATACATGCTAGCGCAGCCCACCGGCTCATATAAATTACAAAATGATAACCACTGAGTGACTGGGTTGAATAGCAGCCTTATTTTTAGTTGCCGTATATAATAGTTTTTTTTGTCAAGATATTTTATCCTACCTTATAGGTAAGAGCAAGGGAAATGACCGGCTTAAAATGGCTTCTTGATAAAGCCGTTTAAGCTTTTGCAGTGGAGGTTGATTTTAGGAACGTACAGCTTATAGAGGATTTGTGTAACTACACGCTACCGTAGGGTGCTAGGACATGGACTTCTGCATATGATTTCCTACATAGCAAGTTTTCAATCTCAGCTGGAGCATTAGGTGGCCTCTAAGAGAAGGCCGAGTGCTTTTCCACAGCGAGTGAGGGAAATGGGAGGGCGAGGGGGGTCAGTTGACTAGTTCTCTCTTGTTTGCCTACTAGAAGCCAGTTACACAGCAGCGTTGGCCAAGGCCTAAGAACAGTTCACCTGCCTGCCCAGACAAGGGAATTGTTTGTGGTGAAGGGATACCTAACTGATGGGGAAATAAGTAACAAAAAAGAATATCATTTTTTTGAATACGTGAATCATGCATGCTTATGTTCCTGACCCCTGCTCTTTGCTCTCGAGTCCTGGTTCTGTGATTGGCAGGGACCTCGAAGTAAAGCGCTGAGATCAGCAGCACAAGTACACAAACCATGCATTTCCAAAATTGACTTCTGCTGCAAAAAGCCTGAATATCTTCACCATGGATAGTGTGAAGAGGGAATTTTTTAATAGGTACACCTTTTTAGCCCCTGACTATAAAATGGAAACAATATCAGGACAACTAGTGGGTAATGCAGGTTTAATTTTATTTGTACTTTTTATTTATTGCTAAATGCACTTATTATCATTTCAGGTGAATTATAAGGTTATAAGAAAAAAAAGTGAGGCACACAAAATATGTAATACAGGTGATCTTCACCAATGGAGAGAAAATGTTTGCCATTTTTCTACTATTATCAGAAGTTTGTTTTCAACTTTTCTACGCATTATATTTCTATATATACATATTTATAAATATAGGTAATACAAAAAAAAGAAAATTCTGTGAATAATGAAGCTTGAAATCAGTATAATCTGAAAATAACGATGTCTTCTGTGGTTTCAGCTTTCAAGTGATTTTCTGTTAAGAACTAACCATTTGTTATTGTATGAAAGCTATACTGGCCATTCAAAATAACTGCCTCATTGCATAACGTTTAACTGAACCCTATGTAAGTCAAAAAAAAATCTTTTGACCAAGACCGGTTGGCGTTTTGGATTCTTTAAACAGGTCCAGCTCTGGGCCTTGGATAAGCAGACCTCCCATAGCAGACATTAACTGGTTGAGAGGCACTTTGGTATGTAACGAAGGGAACAATACTGGGAAAGGAGCCAAAGTAGAAATACTGGCGCCTGGAACCTAGGGATTTGCCTCCTAGTAATATTACGAGTTGAACTAGGCCTAGCAGTTCTGTTAGGTTGGAAATGGCATACTGTGATCAATGCCTTTGCCAAAGGGATTTAAATAGAGGGAAAGGCTGGCAAGTAACATTTTTCTACAGTTTTCATACTGTGTGCTGAATTGAACACAGGAAATAAAAAGAGGAGGGGGTGAAAAACTGCAGTCTATTAATCCAGGCTACTTCATGAGTCCAACCTTCAGCTGATTTTTTTTTTTATTTTCTGATCGTGCTTTGCCACCCAGAAAGCAGAGACATAAAACAGAAAGTTAAAACTGCTGTCATTCAGAGAAAGGCACGCAAACATGAAATTATTGACATGAGCTCTCAAAATGACAGCAGTAGAATTGTGCAGTCGAATCTATTCCCTAAGTGCCTGAACCATATAATGTTCTTATTAATTCTATTTGGAATTGTTAAAATAAGAGAGGTTACAGGCTGAAGAAGAGACCTGGTTTCCTCATGAATACTTACCTTGCTTCTTCCCCGGTGTCCTTGGACTGTCATCGCCAACCTTTGAAGCTGTATCTGATTATCCATGCAGCAATTAATCATAATTAAGCAGGGCTGAGAATTGGAAAGGTAGAAGGAGGGTGGCTGCAGATCTGGCATTCATCCTGAGCAGTTTCTGTTCCCTTTTGGCTTGCGGACTACTTGTTTGGTTCCATGTTTTGAGAAAATGACCCCCCTGTGATCTGTCCCATTTGTGTTTTGGTAATCTTGGCTGAACTTGGTTCCAAAGCACTCACATTTGTGCTATTTCCAGACAGGAAAGAGCTGGAAATAAATTACATTCTCAATGCCAAGTGACTTGAATTTTGTCTAATTAAACATTCAAAACAATGCATTTCAGAATAAAAATTCCACCAAAACACTTGCGTCACTATTAAACATTGCCACGGATTATAAATACAAGATTGCGCTATTTAATTTTCTCCGTGTATATTTAGTTTATCTGCTATTTCTTTTAATCTAATTTGTTCCAGAATAAAATTTAGGTTAGGAAGCAGAGGAAAAAGTGTCTTGATATAAATAAATAACTATCTCACATAGCTTTTTATTATTTTGTGGCGCTGCTACTTTTAATTCAAGGAGCATTTATTCCACAATGACATTTATATTATATTTGTTTAAGCACAGGGTAAAACAAATAAATGCCTTATTGAATATACACAGGGCAGAAATATTTCTTTTTTTTAAATTCAGTTCTAAATTGCGCAATTTAAATTTTTGAAATAATTTACCCTAATTTTCACGATAGTCTGGTTTAATGTATGTTTAAGTCATTAAAAGCCTGAATAAATGATAATTTATTACAATCAGCGACAATGTGAAACTTGCAGATTGGTCTCATCAGTAATAAGAAATTAACAACCAATGGATAAAAAGGGCTCAGTGATCCATTATAGAAAGGTTTTCCTGGCCCTCTCTGGAGCTGTATCACAGAGAAAAAAAAAATCTTTAAAAATGCAATTGTTAATGCATTGTGATGTGACAGCTTTTAGAAATCATAATGTTTAAACAATGGCAACTAATTCTCTAACATAAAAAAAAAATTGTGGTTGCTTTGTAGATTGCACTCATCAGCTTTGCAGTTTTCATAAAATGTACCGGTTTATATTATAACTAAATAATACATTGAGAACT
The DNA here is from genome assembly GCF_052327205.1 of Somniosus microcephalus. Taxonomy (NCBI): domain Eukaryota; kingdom Metazoa; phylum Chordata; class Chondrichthyes; order Squaliformes; family Somniosidae; genus Somniosus; species Somniosus microcephalus. Next base: position 47,862,001 of record NC_140994.1, on the reverse strand, counting down.
GTAGAGAGCTACAGATGAGAGGTGCGTGTCGAAAAGTTGAACTGCTGACAGCAGGGATTTACGCAGAATTAGCAATGTCAATATTGTGTCTTATCACAGATTTTAGTTTCTTAATAATATTGATTATCATTATTTCCTTGTCTCTTACTGTCCCGCTCATAGTGGGAGTATGGCCAGGGGCCTCTGAAATTAACGCTGTACAAATGAAATGGAGGCTGGGAACCAGGATTAAATCAAAATGAATTTTAAGCAGTAGAATATAATTGCAGCTGTTTTAGGTATAAGGTTTAATAGTTAATTTGATTAGAGATTGGCTAGTTCATTATTTAATTAAAATATATGCTCATCAGATAATGCACTCTGGCTAACCTTTTCATGAGTTTCTGCTATTTAATAGCATATACAGCGTTACCTGAGGGAATAAACATAGACAAAACACCGACACTTTTCTGAATGAAGCATATGAAGTAATGATGAATTTCTATGGTGGTTTGCTAGAAATTCATATCAGGTCCATGAGCTATAATAAGCACAGTAAGCATGTATCTGTTATTTTTTCCTTATAAGGTGTTGAGATCTGAATCTCTTATCTATGTATCATTTAAAAATCTTTCAGAGGCACAATTCCTGTGAACAAACTGTTTCACATTGTCATGATTTTTGGTCACAATTTGTAACAGCATTTACATTGGTTAATGCTGATTTAGCAATTTACATTCAGTTTTATGCCAACTGCCACAGCGCAGTTACAGACTGTGACCACTAGGTGGCTCTATAGAGTGGGTTTCTCTCCCAACTCCATCACCATCTTGTATTAAAAAAAACTCTTAAATTTATCAAATGACTGTGGGCAATGCCATGGGCAATTTTCTAGTATTTTGTGAAAAAACTGTGTTCAATGTCATAACAAGCTTACTTGTTATAAGAAGCATCATTATTAATGCTCCAAAGGTTTTCCTTGCAAAGGAATGGTCATTGAACTATTTAATGAGTAAAGAAGTGGGCATAGTCCTGCATACATTTAGGTCCTGCCCCACCCTCCAGCCCTTCTGGACAGAGATACTGAAGCTATGACGGGCCTGACTACCATTCTGGACTCAAGTCCACACCACAGGACAAGGAACTCCTACCACTCACTGGCTCATAAAGATCTCACTCCTTGCAGCAAGAAGATACATTCTCCCTGTTGTGGCACACTCCAACACCTCCCACAACAAATGTGGTCTAAGGACATGTGGGACATACACCAATGAAAGCAAATAATGTATGGGCTGCACATAAAGGTAGGGTAACACCAAAAGATATATTGGCCTGGATTTTGTGGTCAGCGGCGAACAAACGGCCCTCATCGTTCATTACGCTTACAGCTGCTCACAGACATTTTGTGGGCTTTTGAGCAACAACTTATGGTCATCGGGAGTCTGATACAGTGTGGCGCCCTCTACAGGGGATCTGGGACCTGTGTGAACAGAGCAAGCAACTGCATGTCCTCTCAACCAATCAGTTTGAAGAATCCTTACTGAGGCTCGCAGTGTTTAAACCAGGAAGTGTAAGTTAGAATATTTATTTCAATGTAAATTCATGTACAGAAAGCAAAATCAAGAGAGGGAAAGAAAGATGGGTTAAACAGAGAGATTAAAAGAGACAAAGAATTTAAAAAAAAATATCCAACAATAATTAAAATCTGAAGGAATGAGACTCTGCACTTGTAAAAGTAAATTTTCAGTGCCAGAGAGGTTGTTTGGCAGTAATTAAGACTTACGACGCTGTTAAAATTTAGTTACATTTGAATGGACAAGCCCTAACTTTTTCTGGCATGTTTAGCGGGTATCTAGTGGGTTCGTACTGCACCTTCATGCCATTGCATGTGCTTGAATGCCGAATCTCTTGGCGAGATACTGTTAGAGCAAAGCTTGTGGAGGAGCAGGGCTACTCGGACAGCAATGTGCAGACGCTGGAAGTTGCTGTCCGATTTATTCCTTAATAACGGTGAGCACTGATAGCTCACCATTATTCTAACCGCAAAATCTGGACCATAGTGTCTGCCTCTCATCCACCCCAAGCCTCCACAACTGAGGATACAGGCATCACTACCTTATGCAACCTCGACAAGCATCTGCTGTTGTCATAATCTATTGCAGTGCTCTGCACCCCTCCCCCTAGCAGGCCCCTAGCACCTCCTGACTAGGCCTACCATGAAGTACCCCTCACCCTCATGTATAGATTTATATAACTATATATGACCATCACTGCATTTACCTGCCAGTATTGTCAAATCTTTATTATAACATGCACTACCTTATCAAACCATATCCTGACTGAACATCTATACTCCTTGTATAAAATAACATTTTTAAAAAAGCAAAGAAGTGATATTGTTATTGTGTTGTCTGGTTTTTAAAATGACACTACTGAGAGTATAATTACCAAACACTATTAGAAACTGTGTCATGTCAAATGTGTCTGGAGCATATGAATATAATATGTTCATTACACAAGACACAGCTATGACAGAATGTGTAGTAGAAGAAAATGGAGAAAGATAGCCAGGCATGTAAGAAGGACACAGCAATATTTTCTAATTTAACATGAGGGACTTCAGTTGAAAGTAATGTCATCAATAGAGATTTATGCATTGTGTGAAGCAGTTGGAATAAAGCTGTTATGGTTCTACTTGCACATGTGAATTGCAAGAAATTATTTATTTTAAATGGCTTTTCAAATGTGTTAATAAACAAATGATCAAACCCGAATCAAGATTAATCAATTGTATTGTACACAATATTTAGGGAAAGTATGAAGTAACAAAAATTGAAAGGTTGCCGAAAGCGTAACAACTGCCAAAGATTTTATATTGTCCTTGTTACCCATTTTTGATCACGTATAGTAGTACAGCCTGTAAGGAATACGATTGGTCCCACCCTATAAATGTAGGGCATACCATAAACATCAGCAACAGGAGTGTATTGTAGCAGATGTGTGCACAGTGCCTTCAGAGAAAACAATCTTTTGCATATACAATGTAAAAAGTTATTTAAGACCGGCACAGTTTACTTTCTGAAAGATTTGCATGCATTGGGGCTTATCATTCAATCAAAAATCTTAGTGGTATAATAAAGAGCTTGGTGTAGTACTTGCAAGTCCTATATTGTTGCAATGTCCATTCATTCTCCTTTAGTAACTATATTATGACAGTGAAATCCAATTTACTGGGAATTTATAAAGCAGTAATAAGTTTTTTGTTAGATACAAAGTTGAGTTGTCATCATTAAAATAAAAAGATGTTTAACTTTCGGGATTACTTGCATGAACTCCAGAATGTGGCTGGATTCAGGAAGCTCCTGATTCCATGAGCCAATCTTTATTTTTGTTTTTGATACACACACTGAAATAAGCATCAGTATTACAATAATAAAGTTAATCCAATCTCACAATATTTATTGTAATTACCAAAATTAGACATCTAAACCCCAATTTCATGTTAAAAAAAAACTCAAAACACTTTACCTGTGCTCACTCTATGATCACTTGTTTCCCTTTTACTTGCACCTATTCCCTATTTTTTTCATTTCTATTTATTCTTCCTCTTCTAGCCCTTTTTTGGTATTTATTTTAACTTTAAAAGAAAATTACCTTTTGTTGTATGACTCGCTACTCTCAACAATCCATTTTGAAGCTGGGAGCATTTTTTTTAAAGAATTTTTATTATTGAAAACCAATGGTAAAACCTTTTTAAAAAAAAAAAAGATGTTGTCATGCCACATCTTTGATGTGAAACTCAAATCAAAATTAGGAATTATTTGTCATAGATAAGTAAAAATGTTGAAGGTCCCAAAGCCTGACAACCCCTAGAGAAGTAAACTCATTGGTGGCGTGCAAAGGTTTAACATTATGTAAGGATATTGCATAGCAGGAAGAGTGAGTTGGAGATAGGCTACACCACTGTAATGCCTATTCTCCAAATCACATTCTTTTTTGAGTGCGGTTCCCTGCTGGAAGTGAAGGATCAGTGAATTTACCCCTTTGTGTCTTGGAGTGACATCAGAGTGGAGTAGTACGATTTGATTCACTACAGTCTTGTTTTCAATCTCATTGTTGCTGTGCAGGGGTGGGTGAAGCAAACAACAACAACTACTTGCATTTATATAGCACCTATAACATAGTAAAATATTCCAAGGCGCTTCACAGGAGCATTATGAGACAAGCATTGACAACGAGACACATAAAGAGACATTAGGACCAAAAGCTTGGTCAATGAGGTAGGTTTTAAGGAAGAGAGAGAAGGAGAGAGGTTTAGGGAGGAAATTCCAGCGCATAGGGCCTAGACAGCTGAAGCCACGACTGCCAATGGTGGGGTAGGATGCGCAAGAGGCCAGAGTTGGAGGAACGTAGAGTTCTCGGTGGGTTGTAGGGCTGGAGGAGATTACAGAGATAGGATGGGCGAGGCCATGGATGGATCTGAACAAAAGGATGAGAAGTAGAGTTGGTGAGGAACTGTATGAAGTGTAAGTTGTTTTTGATCCTAGCCCAATTGCTAGACGGATGGTTCGAATCGTCCCCGCCTTACGAAAGTTCTATACCCGGGAATTATTATTCAGAGTGTAAATGGAATAAGTCACGGACAGGAATGCTTCGGGGAAAATCAAACTTATATTTATTTGGTCTAACATATACTGGCTAAAACATGCACTACTAAACAAAATCACTGTCTCTGTGGAGAATAAAATCCAGGTTACAATCAACATACATACAGTACAAAACTGGGGACTATAACAAGCAGTAATTCCCTTGTTGCTATGGTGGACTCTAACTCCACCCCTACCAATGAATTATCCAGTCGCATAAACCCCTTCGCCTGGCTGAACCAAACAAAGCTCCCCCCCAGAATAGCCCAAAAACTTTACTTCTGAGGAAAACCCTGAGCCCCTTACAGCTCACCCAGCTTGCCTGGGATATTTGGTTACCGGCTTGGCTCGATCGCTTCACTCAGCGTCTTCTTCCTCTGGTACTTCTTCTTAAGTCGATCTTGGTGGAGCGAGGAAGCGAAAGAGAGAGAGAGAATGGTGGAAAAGAATCTATCTTTTGTAGGAGTCTGGCCACCCCTATCTTTCCCACCAATCTTTAAAATCCTTTTGTTTCTAAGCACTCCGGTGCTTAATCAGTGATGGGTTGTCCTCGGACCCCTGAGTATTGGATTAATGGCCCTAAGTCTGGGACATATCTTTCGGTCTTTGTGTTGGGGTAAAAACTGGCTCCTTTTCGGCTGGCTGAGGCCAGTGGGTTCATTGTTCTGCTTCTCTTCTGAGATGGAGGTGAGAAGTGCTTTTGCACATTAGAGTGGCTTCAAGTTCAATGGCCCCTTTCCTTTTTCCAGGACTGTCGGGCGAACCCATACATTCTGGATGACTGACAGTTCATTTGTCACGGCCAACTGCCATGCGTTCTCTGGAGTTTTAACAAACCAGTCCCCCACACATTTGCACAGGGTGATCCCACCACAGGGAAAATACCCTCAGCCCATAAAGTCCACAAAAATATTCTCGACTGAGTCCATTCTTCAAACAGAGACTTTGCGATCTCTTCAGAAGGAAATGTTACATTAATCTTGGAACACATTGCAATAGCATCAAAATAACACTAAGGGGGAGAAATTCGGTTGGTTAGCGCCTCCGGGGGGCGCTAACGACTTACCGTCCGGATGTGGCGATATTAGCGCCGCCGGCGAAATTAACCTGGCGGTTTGCGGTAGCAGTAAACACTACCACCATGATCTCCTGTGCCCGGAGATCATGACATCATCCAGCCGCGCATCGTCCTGGACCAGAAATTCATTTTACATAGAAACATAGAAACATAGATGATAGGAGCAGGAGTAGGCCATTCGGCCCCTCGAGCCTGCTCCACCGTTTAATGAGATCATGGCTGATCATCCAAATTAAGTCCCCTGTCCCTGCTTTCTCCCCATATCCCTTGATCCCTTTAGCCTTAAGAAATATATCTAACTCCTTCTTGAATATATTTAATGAATTGGCCTCAACTGCCTTCTGTGGTAGAGAATTCCACAGGTTCACCACTCTCTGGGTGAAGAAATTCCTCCTTATCTCTGTCCTAAATGCCTTACCCCTTATCTTTAGACTGTGACCCCTGGTTCTGAACTCCCCCGCCATCGGGAACATCCTTCCTACATCTAGTCTGTCTAGTCCTGTTAGAATTTTATAAGTTTCAATGAGATCCCCTCTCATTCTTCTAAACTCCAGCGAATATAAGCCCAATCGACCCAATCTCTCTTCATATGTCATTCCTGCCATCCCAGGTATCAGTCTGGTGAATCTTCGCTGCACTCCCTCCATGGCAAGAACATCCTTCCTCAGATAAGGCGACCAAAACCGCACACAATATTCAAGGTGTGGTATCACCAAGGCCCTGTACAACTGCAGCAAGACATCCTTGCTCCTGTACTCGAATCCTCTCGCTATGAAGGCCAACATACCATTTGCCTTCTTAACCGCCTGCTGCACCTGCATGCTTACCTTCAGCGACTGGTGCACAAGGACACCCAGGTCTCATTGCACTTTCCCTTCTCCCAATCTATTGCCGTTCAGATAATAATCTGCCTTCCTGTTTTTGCCACCAAAGTGGATAACCTCGCATTTATCCATATTGGGCAGATGCATGGCAGATGCAGTATAATCACCCAACCAAATCATACTGGAGTTTCTCGGCACCCTCCCCACAGCACACACGCCCACCCAGCTTTGTTTCATCTGCAAACTTGAAGATATTACATCTAGTTCCCTCGTCTAGATCATTAATATATATTGTGAATAGCTGGGGTCCTAGCACCGATCCCTGCGGTACCCCACTAGTCACTGCCTGCCACTCGGAAAAAGACCCATTTATTCCAGCAGACCCGTTTTGCCCCCTGCCTCAGCACCTGCCGTTAGGAACGACAGGTAGAGGAGGCGGTTTGCAGTTGCCTGGGAGCTATTTAAAGGTGTGCACTTCCTGTTTTTTTTGTCGGCAAACAATGCTGCCTTGTCACTTTGACAGAAGCAGACAGGCGTTTTGACCCATTTGAGGTTTTCCTGCTTGAAGGAGTTTTGCTCCTGACAAAAATTTATCAGGTTCGTTTGTCATACTTTTGATACCGCAACATTTCCAACACTTAATGGGGGTTGTACTGGCATGGGACTTCGCCCTCCATCTTCACCGTCTGATGTAGCAAGAAAGATTGGAAAATGTGACCAGAGGGAGGAGGGCCAACAGGCCTCTCAACAAGAGACCTTACCCTCCCAGGGTATTCCGGGAGCAATTCTCCTACATTCATCTGTCAGAGGAGCAGTGCCTTAGAAGGCTCCGCTTCAGCAAGGAGGTGGTCACAGAGCTTTGCCACCTTCTGCAGCCAGAGCTCCAGCCTCAGCTCAGGACCAGGACGTCTCTCTCAGTGGCAATGAAGGTCACAGTCACTCTCAATTTCTACACCAGCGGCTCCTTCCAAGCTTCAACAGGGGATATTGCAAACATTTTACAGTTCGCCGTCCATTGCTGCATCGGGAAGGTAACAGACATTCTCTACAGAAGGAGAAGGGAGTACATCTCATTCCCCATGACCAGAGACAAACAGCATGAATGCTCATGTGGCTTTGCAAGGATTGCCAGCTGTCCCATGGTTTAGGGCACCATTGACTGCACCCACGTGGCATTGCGGGAATCTCATCATAATGCAGAAGTGTTCCGCAACCACAAAGGCTACTATTGTCTGATTGTGCAGTTGGTGTGCAACCACAGACAGTGCATCCTCGCTGTCAATGCCCACTATCCTGGCAGCAGCCACGATGCATTCATCCTACGTGAGACTAGAGTCTCAGCACTGTTCCACCCACCACATGAAGCTTGCAGCTGGCTGCTCAGAGACAAGGATTATCCACTCGCAACCTGGCTGATGATACCCCTCCACCACCCCAACACTCCTGCTCAGCATGCATACAATGACAGCCATAGTGCCACCAGGTACCTGATCGAACAGACTATCAGTGTGCTAAAGCAACAGTTCCGTTGCCTTGACCGCTCTGGAGAAGCCCTGTAGTACTCCCCTGATTGAGTCTACCTTTTCATTGTTGTGTGCTGCATGCTGCACAACCTGGCCATTCTGAGGGCCCAGCCATTGCTACCAGGGATTGCAGGTCCACCTCAGGAGGAGGAAGAGGGACTGGAGGAGGAGGAGGCAGAGGAGGAGGATGAAGAGGAAGAGGAGCAGCACCAGCGTAGGAGGGAGCCACTCAATCTTGCTTCTACAAGGGCCTTTCGTGATCACCTCATTACACAGTGCTTCCAATAAATGAGATAGCACGTGGCATGTGTAAGATTCGAAATTTTCCGTAATTTAATCACGCAACAAAACAGGGTTAATAAGACAGTTTATTGACCAAGAGAAAGCTTGTACAGAAAAACCTTTGATAAAAAGGGGCATACAAAATGGCCGCCGGACCTCGTGATCAGTTTCTGGGACCATTTGATTTCTGTTACTGCAAGCCAGACAGGCTTGTGGATTGAGGACAGTAAGCCCGCGAAAGCCAGTATCGGGAAACCGAAACTCAGGGAACTGAGCATACATATTAATTGGATTCTAAGTACAAGACAGTTTCAGGTAACAGGATGGGGCCCATCAAGAAATGGGCGGACAATTGAATGAACACTTAAACCCATTTACTGTACAAAGGAAAGACCGTTTAACAGCCATCAAGGACAATCTCCAGACCGATCAATATGCGAACCGAGTTACCGTGACAAAGTAAAAGACATTATCGACCAGGAAGGCCAGTTAAGCTATCACCGGCTCCCGTTACAAGACAAAGCGCCCCTGCAGAGATTTCTGCCCGCCAAAAATATTACAAAGACTGGACTATGATTTGGCGGGAGATAAGACTGTCCCAAAAAGGTATAACTATGGATTGAAAAGTCCATCAGGGGCTTAACGCTTCAGAACTTCGTCAGGAGCTTCGGAACTCAAACGGTTCTTCTACGGTACGCTTCTTCTGGAATTCAAGCTTCACCTCGGGTTTTCATTTCTTCAACGCACCGGGACAGACTTTCCGGTTAAGACAGCACTTCGGTTTCGGGACGTGGTCGATGTTCGGCCAGGCAAGGCTCGGCCACGACGAGAAGACGACGAGGGTGGCCCGGGTACTTTTGTCGGGAGATCATCAATGACCCAGGCCAAAGAAGAAGACACCCTCAGGAAAACCGACGATCCAGGCCGGAGAAAAAGGACATTCCGGGCCTAGCCCTCCAGGGCCTCAACATACCATTCAACCAGGAATCGGTGACTGAGTCTTCCATGGACATCCGGTTCTTCAACAACTTTTAACGGATTCAGTCATGACGAGCGCTCATCGAGGCTGTGTCCGCTGCCTCATCGCCTGAGAGAGAAAAACAAGCTGCGCCAGAAGCTTCCAAATCCACGTGACGACGGAAAGCTGTGCCAAAAGGGCTGTGAACCCCCTCTTTTGCAAATCTGAAAGTGGTGAGCATGATTCCGAGTTCCTCAAGTCGAAACGTAGTCTAGGTCTAGGGGAGGGGGTAAGGGTAATCGTAATGTGTTTCCCCTTTTACGATGTGCCGTGTGTTCCCCATTTCCATAGAGTTAAGTTTATAGATATGTGCATGCTTGTAGTTACATTAATCTGTGCTTATGACATGTATTTTATAATGCTGCAAACTGTTTAATAATAAAAGCATCCATTTCGTGCTATTCAACCTGGTCTATTGAGTTTTTCTCTGCACTACAGTTCCCTGCACCTAAGTCCAAGGTCTAGAACCGTAGGGGAGAGTGGGTCGAACCACTCAAGGGTAATTATTGCACGAAGCCTGGTAGGAGACCAGAACGAGCAAGAGAAACCCCCTACGCATGTGCACAGAACAACCACATCATTACAGCCAGCTCGCAGCCACTATCACCAGGCAAAGCACAAATGAGAAACATCACAAAATTTGCTACGTCGAAATAAACATTTATTATTCTGCACAACTCTCTCTTACCAAACACAACCAATAATAAACACACAACAATTTATCAACAAACACAACTGGTTCTTAGCAAACGGAACTATTTCTTACCAAACTGAACAAATATATTTGCAAACACATCAACTTTTGTACACACACCCCCTCCATTTGCTATTAACATTTTATTTACTGGGCCTTCCTCAATGATTTCCCTCCCCTTTGCAATTCCCCCTCCCAACCCTACTGCTCCTCCATAATGTTGCCCCAGTGGCTGCAGCAAGGCTGGTGGAAGGCTGCTGAGTCTGGGAGCCAGAGACTGCAGATGGCGTTGCAGGGCTCCCTCAACCAGCTCTGGGCCTGGAGAGCCCGGCTGCAGACTGCACCAACTCAACATGGGCAGCAGCAGTCTGGAATGGCTGGGTTATAGGCTGTGGCAAGTGCAATGGCGGAGTAGCAGTGGTAGGAGCAGGAATGCTGTCATCCTGAGAGAGGACAGCACCTTCTTGCTCGACCGACACACTGCCACTCTCCTGGGGCAGAACCTCAGCATCCGGAGCCATCTGCTTGAGCACAGATTGCTGGCCTGCTGCGGCATCGTGAGATCCCCAGTGGACAGTGGACGACCCAGCAATGATGGCAGCAGTCAGCGCTTGTGTGGCATCAATCTGAGACTGCATGAGAGCAGTCTGAGATTGCATGCCAGCAATCACTGACTCCATTACAGCACTAAGCCGTTGTGTTGCTTCGGCCTGTACTGCAATAGCTGCTGCCACCTCACCCATGACCCGCGGTACGGGGTCTGGGTCCCCACGGTCTCTCAGCAAGTCAGCCATCCTCTGCAATGTGCCAAGGATGGGCTCGAAGGTTTGCACAGAGATGAGAGCAATGCTGGAGGCAGACTCCTCCACGCTCCTGGCCAGTGCATCCATGCTCTCGGGCACCCCTGCCATTGCACCCAGGAGCCAGGAGCCTGTATGGTCATCGCCTCGACATCGAGTTCCTCACCTGAGTCCTGTGCAGCAGAACTCGTGTGCGAACTCACCCTCTGGGGAGATGGCCCCTGAGCTTCCTTTTCCCCATGGTGTTGCTGCAGCCCGCTGGATCCCAAAGCTTCACCAACATCAGAGCCATTTCCTCTGCTCCCCTCCAGCGACCGCATCACCCCATTATTGGACATCTTGCCCTCGGGAGACACAGGCAGTAAGGCTCCGGCTTGGTGTTCCTCCTCCTCTCCCGCATTGCTGCCACTGGGAGGCCGAGGGACAGGATGGTCAGATGGTGGCTGATTATCTGAAAGCATTAAGACACAGAGTGGATTTAATGTCAGGGGAGGGGGGCAGGAAGGGAGCAAGGAATGGAGACAGTATACTTAGATGGAAAGTGGGAAGAGCTTGTGTTGTGAGGAGGAAGTGGTATGAGAGAAGAGAGAGTGGTGATGAACATACCGTTGTTGTCCACAAGGGGGTCGACCTCTCCGACTGCCACAGCGCCCACGACCTGGCCGCAATGTTGCTGTGCACTCGCTCCTCTGGCTGTGTGAGGGGGTGCAGCACCACCTGATCTCCCGTGCGTTGCTGCTCCCTCCTGCTATGAGCAAGCTTGGCCTGCAAGAAAAAGGACAGCGTGTGAGTGAGTGTGCAGCCATGTGTTTGGCAGATGTGCCTACCATAGTTGAACAGCTGTTAATGCATGCAAGGCATGAGAGGTGGATGTGACTTTTAGTAGGTGGGCCTAGTTGGTGGGTGAGTGTTGGGGATTTGGCAGTTTATACCGTCTGTGCACAGAGTGAGGTTGAGATGGTAGGATGTAGAGGTTTTTGAAGCATGTACTCACCCTGACCCGAGTGAGGTCGTTGATCTTCTTGTGGCACTTGGGTGTGAGTCCTGTGGACCAGGCTTCTGGCCGAGACATACTGGGCCACCTCCCTCCTCATCCTTCTGAACCCCTATGGCAATGGCCTCCTGCCAGTGTCTGGGAACAGCATGGCCCATCAGCGTTCCACAGCTGTAACCAGATCCTCCAATGCCTGGTTGCTGAACCGGCGAGCTCTCACCCTGGGCCTCTGATCAGCCATTAGATTTGTGGTTGATGGATTGCAGCTCCTTGCAGGCCCAGGTCACAAGTAGCTATGATCAGAGTGAGGCTGTGCAGCATGATTGAACCTCCCCTTTATTAACTGGAAGGCGCCAGTCTGTCTGAGTACTTGTGATTGACAGCGCCTGAACTTGAGTAGCGCTCTGCGGTTGCGCCCTGCTCCCCAACTTCAGCGCCCTAAGAGAAGTGTGTAGTGCTTGATTTAGCGCTCCACTTCCCTCTTGGGGCACTAAAACGGAATTTCATGGTTGCCGGCGCTAATTAGTGCAGGGCACTAATGTTTGTGCCCGGGCGATGTTAGCGCCCGAAAATGGTTGATACTGTATTTTTCCTCTTAAGCCTTAAAAAAAAATGTTAATACCAGGGAAATGGAACTCTTCCATTTCCATACCCGCCATCCTGTGTCTTCATGCTTGAGATTACGAATCAGTGCCAAATTAGAGACACTTTTGTTCAGTCCTGACAGGGTCACTGTTTTGTAACTTTTGGTTGTCAGTGAAGAGCAGTATTAACAAGGGTCCTGAGTCCATGCCATCCAGCTACCCACTCAGATACATGAGGGTAGGGCTCAGGGGAGAAGCACCTGCTAAGACACTGGCAGCTAACTGCTTAAAGCCTCACAGAAGTTTAAAAGACACAAATAGTTAAATTTAGGAGACTGTGAGGTGTAGTGAGACTTTCAATGTCTGCAACTGAGATTCAAATCTAGCTATTTCAAAGGCCAAACTCCTAGGGGGGAAGCTTTAATCTAACCCGCCTGGCAGGAAACCGGTGGGATCGGATTGCCCGCACATTTCAAGCCCCACACAATTTTACTTTTCACTGAAGCCAGTCTAAAGTAAAACCAAGCAGGGTGCTCCTCCCCTGAGCCACGACCGCCATGATCCTTTGTGTGAAAAAGTGCTTCCTGATTTCACTCCGAAATGGCCTAGCTCTAATTTTATGATCATGCCCCCCTTGTTTTGGATTCCAACAAATTTTTCTGTATCTGCACTATCAAATCCCTTTATCATTTTGAACACCTTGATTAGATCACATCTCTCATCATAATTTAACCCTTTAAGCCGCGTTATCATTCTGCACTGGATCCACTGCAAGGCCAAATATCTTTCCCAAATATCTGCCCAAAACTGAAAGCAGTACTCCAGGTGGGGTCTGACCAAGGCTCTGTACAATGAAGCATAACTTCCTCACTCTTGGGGGGCAATTTTGCCAGCCCTGTGGAGGCGGGTATGGAGGTGGGACTGCCGGGAAAATGGCAGAATCTCCATGCCATCTTCCCAGGAGGCGGGTAGCTGTCCCGCGCCGGGTCCCGTTTCCTTGGAGGTGGGAAGGGATTAAAGTCTATTAACTGCCTGTTAACAGGTAGTTAACAGGCAGAAAATAGGATTATCCCCTTTTTGCCCTCACAAGTGCGGGCTTCTCGAAGGCTCCAAAAAACGCCAGCTCAGCAAGGCGAGTACTGGGTCTGCGGGGGTCGGCGGGGTGCAAAAGTGTAGTGTGAAGGTGAGTGATGGGTGCAAGAGTGGAGAGGTGAGTATCTGAGGTAAGTGCAAAGTGTTTTTAAAAGTGTACTAACCTTTGTTTCTTCCTGCAGGCTTCAGTCGGTTTGTATGCGGAGAGTCTCGGACCTCCGTGTTGCAGATGAGAGATGGCCGTTGCATTCTCAGATGCAACAACCATCTCAATTCTGTAAAAGAAAGAAGTTTGATGAGGTCTTGCATACATTGACAGGCTCTGCAACCGGCTTTCCCTTAATTTGCCTGCTAAGTCCGCTGGGCGGGCTTAACAAGGTCAATCAAGGGAAAATAGCGTAGGTTGGCCATGAATCGATGGCGGCGGGACATTGACCCGACAAGCAGCAGTCCCGCCTCCAATGCGCCCCAGTCACAAAATCGCCCACTAGTGTTCCAACCCCCCTTGAGATAAAGGCCAACATTCCAAAGCCTTTCTAATTGCTTGTTGTACCTGTGCACTAGCTTTTAGTGATTAGTGTTCATGGCCACCTAAACCCCTTTGCTCCACCACAGCTCCTAGTCGCTCACCATTAAGAAAATGCTATCATTTGTCTTTCTCCGATCCAAAGTGGATGACCTCACACTTCCTCCATTGATCTCCATCTGCTATAGTTTTGCCCATTTACTTAATCTTTCTATATCCTTTTGTAATTTAAGAACATAAGAATATAAGAAATAGGATCAGGAGTGGGCCACTCAGCCCTTCAAGCCTACTCCACCATGCAATAAGATCCTGGCTGATCTTCTACCTCAACTCCACCTTCCCACACTATCCCCATATCCTTTGATACCCTTAGTATCCAAAAATCTATTGATCTCTGTCTTGAATATTCTCAATGACTGAGCAGCCACAGCTTTCTGGGATAGAGAGATCCAAAGATTCACCACCCGAAGAGTGAAGACATTTCTCCTCAGCTCAGTCCTAAATGGCCGACCCCTTATTCTGAGACTGTGACCCCTGGTTCTAGATTCCCCAGCCAGGGGAAACATCCTCCCTGCATCTACCCTGTCAAGCCCTTTAAGAGTTTTATATGTTTCAATGATATCACCTCTCATTCTTCTAAACTCTAGGGAATATAGGCCTAGTCTACTCAATCTCTCCTCATAGGACAATCCCCCCATCCCAGGAATCAGTCTAGTGAACCTTCTTGATGCCCTCATGTACGCAACTTAATATGCCTTGGAGCTATGTCAGCATGACTGTCCACCACATTATTTTGGTCCCTGTACCACCCCATTTTTAAGCACAAATGGAATGGTAGCAACATGAAAACTGCCCCCAATGTCAATATATAGGTCTGGTATAACATAGTTATATGCAAAGTATCAAACAAATTTAATAGACAGAGGAGGTGTTTATCCCATCAGTCTAAGTTAGATTTGAATCCCAGTTCCAGACGTGAAAGTGCCGTCACTACTACTACAACAACTGCTACCATTACTGCAACAACAACTTCTAGAGCAGCTTTAATGCAGCAAAATGTCTCAAAGGGCTTCACAGAGGCTTAATCAAAAGATGGATGCCAAGCCAAAATAAAGAGAGATATTAGGATAAGGAAAATGCACCTCAGTCACTGAGACTGTCATTCATGACTTTGGTTTGGGCTGTTTCGATGCTGTGAGATGGCTGAAACCTGATTAGAGAGATTCTGACAAGAAGTTGCAGGAGAGATGGACATGGACTTGGAAGGCGACTACACCTCACAATCTCTCAATTTTAACTACTCGTGTTTTGTTCTACCTCAGAAATCACGCCGAGCTAACTGAGGAGAGTGGAAGGGTGGAACCTTACCCTTAAAGACTATTACCATAAATGGGTAAGCGTATCTGAATACAATAGCAAAATACTGCGGATGCTGGAAATCTGACACAACAACAGAAAAAGCTGGAAATACTCAGCAGGTCAGGCAGCATCGTGGAGAGAGAAACAGAGTTAACGTTTCAGGTCGATGACCCTTCATCAGAACTGGAAAAAGTTGGAGAAGTAACAGATATTTAAGCAAGTGTAGGGGCAGGGAAAGGGGGGAGGGGAGGAAAGAACAAAAGGGAAGGCCTGTGATAGGTTGGAAGGCAGGAAAGATTAAAAGACAAAAGGGATGATGGTGCAAGGCAAAGGAGATGGTAATGGGATAAGTTAAGAAACAAAAGATGACTCTGGATGAGGTGTAAATGAAAATGGCAGAATCATCAACAGTTGCCATGTGAGAGAGAAAAGAATACATAGGGGCCGAGGTTATGGTCTGAAATTGTTGAACTCGATGTTGTGTCCAGAAGACTGTAAAGTGCCTAATCGAAAGATGAGGTGCTGTTCCTCGAGCTTACGGTGAGCTTGGTTGGAACAGTGTAAGAGGCCGAGGACGGAGAGGTCAGAGTGAGAATGGAGCGGAGAATTGAAGTGACAGGCGACCGGAAGCTCAGGGTCACGCTTACGGACTGAACGGAGGTGTTCCGCAAAATGGTCACCAGTGAAGCATATCAGAATATCTTACTTCATGGCTTGACCTTAACCATCTGCCCAGCTATAGTTATTGATAATGTTTGATCTGGTTCAGTACTTGCAATAATGCATTTAGAAGCATCCTCCACTTTTACTTTTTATTCTTCCAAAATAAGGCTACAAGTCACCCTGACTGAGGAATTATCCCTGTTTACAAATCCATCCACAATCAATTGCAAGCCACGTTTACACTGGCATTGACAAACCTTGTCTCGATGTCTTTGTGTCGCTTGTAATTAGACTAGAAAATTCAGTTAACTAGAAAAGCAAAAATGATGATATTGCAGGCATCGAAATAGCTGCATATCTATTTATTTTAATTAGGCTGTCTGAAAGTAGCCAGGTGGTAAAAGTTGAGATGCCGTTTAATTTGTCTAGTCATTCAGATTTCCATTGACAACCATGTGTGAAATTACCAGAGATGCGCACTTAAGTGAATGCAAACCCATAGTGACTCTAATTAGACCATTTCAAGTTTATTCATAAAGACACAAATTTAGTCTAATTTGGATCACATCAGGTTTTCCTGTAATATATGCAACATCATATTCCATATCCCACTACCAGTTTCCCACCATCATGGCACCTGGCATCTGTAGCTGGCGCTGCATCAAAACCGTTGTTATTTTTATGCCCAACGGTCTAGAGGGACATGTCAAATTCCTAGCAGTCTAGTTGGGGACATCCAATCCTTGATCATCTTATGTGGGGAATACTGCGCCTGGCAGTCTATTTTTGGTGTACGTCAATGTTTTCTGGCAGTCTGGGCAGTATGGAGGTGAAAGTCACAGTGTTGGTGAGTATGCATCTGATTCACAATGGTCTCATGGGCGTTAAGATTGTGTCCCTTTTCACTAGTGGTGTAAGAAGGTGTGGACATCGGCTTGCAGTGTCATTCATACAGAGTAGATTTTAATAGCCACCAAAATATTAATAACCATCAGACTTATTCTTACTGCACTCTGACAATTGTCATTATTGTAACTCCCCATTCTTGGGAAAAGGGAAAATAATGATCCAATGTACCGAGAATTTTCTTTGCTAAGCAGTATAATGGACTTAATGAACAAATTTCTTTTTAGCTTTACATAGAAATTAATTAAAAAAATTATCTGATATAATGAATGAATGGTATATAAAAAAATAATGTTTAATATCAATGCTTAGTTCCAGTTACTTACTTCGATCAATGTATTTCAATGGAGCAATCAATTTGTTATGCAGATCCTTATATGATCATTTAAAAGAATTGGGAAGGCAGACATTTTGTTTTATAAAGGAATATAAATTTAACACATGGTTAATGGAGGCACTGTATAAAAGAGAGCATAAGAAGTAAAAACATTTTTACAATGCTGGGGTGGTGGTGGGGGGGAAGGAGATCGACAAAGGGTTAAAACAAATGATTCCGTTTGAAAGACTGGGATTACAGTTTGTACACGAAGTAAAGTTGAACTAGGAATTGTACTGAACAGAGGGAAAAATGAAAGAAAACAGTTCATATTAAAAATGTTGTCTGACTAGAGATTGCATTTACTATGGAGAATACATTTTCTCTTGGACCAATTTTTAAATTAAATCTAATTGAACTAGAACATTTGAACTGAATGCAGCGAATGTAACTTGCATCAGGTGTAGATTGGTTTATCAGTATTTATGAAAAAGCAAAGTACACTTCATACATTTGTTATGAGCGGTATTGTTGTAAAGCATAAAATCTATTTAGACTTTGGTTTCTCATAGTTGAAAACACACATTCCCTCAGTACCAGGAACTACTTACAGGCCCCCTCCCATACAACCACTGGACAATAGGGAATGAAATGCATGTAGTCTCACAGACCACTACCACTGTTAAACTGCCAATCAGGTATATTCACCTGTCTTCCTTCCCCCTCTCACTTTGATTCCCAAATCAAATGTAAATGCATACTGCTGGGCATCTAAACACATACCTCAGATCAGATATATGCTTCATAATGTATTAGAAAGGACCTACCATTCCAGCCTCAGATGTTAGCTACAAACAGACTTTTGGCAGGATATCACCTGCACATGTGAGGATCACAGAATTTTCTGGCAAAGCAAGGAAAATGGCTATGCATATTTGTTGTTGTGTTACATTAGAGAGCTTAACAACAGGGTGCAGCCACAGGCAACAGTAATGAGAACACGTGTCACACAATGTTTCCTCTGGTGGTTGCTGGGAGAGCAAAAGACACGGGGCCCTGGACTTACTCTGTGGCATATCAGTGTATGAATGCCTAATGCATTCAGCTGAAATTCTTTTACTTTAGTAGAGGTGTTAACCCATTTATTTTAAACAATCTGTGGAGAACAACATTGTCAGCAAAAAAAGCAAAATGATTTCCGATGGCTTGGAGGTGGCAGGTGAGAAGTTGGCTGCTGATAATGATGAGAAATAGATTGGAGACAATCACATCTCCTTCAAGGCCCCCTGAATAGATGCTTTTATAAAAAGATGAACATCCATTTATCATGATCCAGTGTCTGTATCCTCTGAGAAAGTCACATGTCCAATTCAAAATTTCACCAGGTACATTACAAGCGTCCAGTTTCAGAATGTTACAATAACCTGTAGTTTTTACTTGATTACCTTCAGGGTTTAGGGAGCAATTTACAGTTTTTTTTATCTTAGAGGTTTTACCTGTGGTGCTTGGCCTCCCTCAGGATAGTAATTAAGTTTGGAAGAGTCCATAACAACGCAAATTGTAGATGGTCGATTAGAAGGAGCAAGCTTGATAGACACCTGTTCAGGGAGCGGACTATGCAAAATTTTACAATGGGAGTCCCTCCCACTAATTTGAATTGGGTACTAGCTCAGGAAAAGCTTGCCCAGAGAGCTTAGCTTATAGCATACTTAGCTGAGGAGAGCATATTCCAACCAAGGAGCAGTTCTTAAGGGCGGTAGCTTGCCATAAAAGGTAAGGTTATAGTCGTGGCATAAAAATGGATTCATTGTTCACAATGACACTGATTCTGTTGAGTTGGAGGTTCTGCTGCAGGAGATGTACCAAAGAAGGTTGGCCCTATTTAGAATTGAAGCACAAGTGTCAACTGCATGGAGGAAGGTCCTAAGACAAGCTTCGGCAAGACAGAAACCTCCCGTGGAGCTGACAGGCAAAAGCTCAATTGATCTTGATTTTCAGTATGAATACAGACCGTGAAAGCCGGGCCTCATGCCTTCTGACTTCTTGGGTTTTAAGCATCAGAAAAGTTACCACAAAGGATAATTGGCTTGTGGCGGCCAAGCATTCATAGCGACGTTGCCCTTTGATCCTTTGATGTCGGCATAAATCGCTCATCAGAAAATCGGGTGCCTTGCGATATCAGTCGCATAAGGTCAGACGCTCAATTTTCCAAATTGAAGAGGACAATGATCTAGAGCTGTTACAGTGTGAAATGAGACAGAAATGGTTGATAGCTGAAACAGATGAAAAAGATGAGCAGCTGATACTTCAGATAGGGATTTGAGAACCGAAACAGTTGTGAAATCTAGGCTGGTAGATTTCCCAAAACTTAACTCTTGAAGGCGTTTATGTTCTTGTGTCTGATTTTCAATTGGCTGACTGAATTTTTCATGCATGTTTCAGAGCCTCTTTGAGAGCCACAGTTTGGAGTTGTTCTTTGACTTATACCTCAAGAGGGTTGCTGATGAGTTTCTTTTTGTATTTGGACAAAGGTTTGAGACATTGCTTGGAGATATGTATC
This sequence comes from Somniosus microcephalus, assembly GCF_052327205.1. Taxonomy (NCBI): domain Eukaryota; kingdom Metazoa; phylum Chordata; class Chondrichthyes; order Squaliformes; family Somniosidae; genus Somniosus; species Somniosus microcephalus. Next base: position 47,842,157 of record NC_140994.1, on the reverse strand, counting down.
CCTATCCTCTTCATTGCTGATCTATATAATCTAACAAAGCATATTTGCTTCCTGTCCAATGCTTTAGCACACCTCTCATTAAACCAAGACTGTGAGCTAATGACAATGGGTAGCTGCTTTGATTAAATCTCACATGCTGAAGTATTAGATAGGGGATCGGATTTTCAATTCATGTGCTCACCAGCCCATGATTCCCACCCACCACTCACACCCCAACCCCGCCCCCAACCCATTAAAGTTAATGGGTGGAAAATCACGAGCTGGCGAGTGCAGATGTGCAAAACCCAAGCCATGATTGGCTTGATGAAATTCTAAGTAAAATCAGCGCCCTGAAATTCTGATCTGGGTTAAGGTATAAGTGGGGTGGATCTCCACTCAGGGGAGCCGAAAATAGGCCAGAGCCTGGTTCCACTGAGATTTCGTCCCATTGGCACCTTGAGAAATTCCATGGGGAGCGGATGGTTGAATATTCATGTGGCCGCCCAGCCTCATCCTGCATGGGAAAAGTGGGTATGCCCGAGGGAGTTCCTTAGCTTCCCTAGGGGAATACACTTTGTAAGCCTATTATAGGCCTCAGTGGAACTAATGCCAGCTAAAAGCTGGCGTGGGCCCCACTGAGACCCATGAAAGGTCTTAAGATTCCTTCAGCTAATGATAATCGATCCCAGAGGCCTTCAGGAAAACTGCCCATTAATTATTGTTGGGCTTTTCCCAGGCCACCTTTCCTCTGTCAGTGCAATATGGTATTGCTCTGACTTTGTTGCTGGCAGATGGACACAGGCACTGCTGATACGCCTTTACTGGATATGGTGCATCTTACCTGAATATGCAAATGACTTACATTACCATAATTTGGGATAGGGTCTGGGTCTGCTTACTTGGGTGGATTTATAATTCGCTCTGCCGTATTTTTGCTGGCAGAATGGGACGATCAGAATTTCGGGGCCTAGATCTTCTGACTTGTACATAAATGGGCACAGTGGGTTACAGCACTACCTTAGAGACCGAGATTCAAATTCAGCCCAAACTGAAGGATGGAAGTCTGCAAGAGTCCGAATCAACCGAGTTCGGGAAATAACAAGCCAGTTCCAAGTGGAAATGAATCCACAGCACAAAACTGTCCATAATTTATGGGTGTGGTCTTCAGACAACAGGATTATGGCACACGGTTGGAGCAGTATAACAGAGGGCTTTATCCTGCACTTAACTTGTTCTCTACCTGACCTGGAATTACTTGAGCTAACAACAGAGTGCAAAACTGAAACTCATCAATTCTCCGCTAACATTATCTCTCAGCGTAATTAGTCTAAACTATTAAAAAATAAGAAGAATGCCCTGGTGAACTAGTTAACTCTTTCAAAACAGTGCTGAACAAAGTCATTTAGAAGTCTTTAAGACTACAGGGTAAATTTTCATCTTCACTGCCTGGCTGGTAATCTGGCGGAGCGCATTGCCCACCTATTGCAGAACCCATCTGATGGTCGTTCAATTGAAACCAATGGAATTAAATTTGGGCAGGTTCTATAATGGCCAGGTCATCTACTTTGCCAGATTACCACCCAGGCAGTGAAGACCAGAATTTTCTTTCTTTGTACCGACTGGTAGCACCCATAATCTCTCCTGTTCCTCCACTCTCCCTGGCTTTCAGTGGCCAACAGATGGCTTTATCACAATTATTAGGGCTGTTAATGCATTTAATAGGTGCTAACAGACCTTGTTCAGTGTTTTTGTGCCACTAACCCGAGCACCACAAGGAGCTAAATATTGTCCAATGGAGGGCAACCTGGGATGCAGCAGTTGGGCGCTCATTTTTTGCCGTATTAGTAGCATTACCGGCAGAGGAATTTGTCCAGAATCATAAGCAAGTAATTACTTAATGATGCAAAAGTAGGGATAAAATTTATGACATTTGACCTGAAACCATCTAAGAACTCTACATCCTGACCTTATATGATTGGAAAGGTTTTTGGTACGTATTTTGTGTTCATCTAGGCAAGAGGTTTTATTGCTGAGAAGTGGAAGCATTATCCCATTTCAGGCATATAAAATCTGATTTTAACCCTGCCAGCCTCTCGGAAACCGGGCGGGCAGTTAAGTGGCAGGTGTGACTTATTCACACCAATCCCACTGCTTTCTCATGGGTTCCGATATTGACCTGCTCTTCTGAACAGGCGAGAACACCCACAGGAAGGTGGGGGTGGGCGGATAGTCCTTCTTTAAATAAATATGCAGATTGGGCTCTGATGATGTCATAGAGCCTGACTGCAATTTTAACTGGAGGCTTGTGTGCGGAAGCTGTTGTGGCCAAACTGGTGGCATGAGGAGCTGGGGCCAGAAAAGGCCCAGAAAGGTAAGTGTTTTAAAAAAAAAAATTGCACCTCTGGGCACCACAAGGAACCCTTGGACTCCCCTTGGACTCCCCTGTCCTGGGTTTCTCTCCCCCTCCCCTGACTGCGATGCCCTCCTTGTTAAGTCTGTGTGTTATATTGCGAATCACTACACAGACCACAAGAGTAAACTTAAACAGGACTTTACTGGTTGAAGGTCAGGGCGGAACTGCCCAATAAATCATTACACAGCACTTAGATACCGGTGTGGTCACCACCGGTATTACAGTATACAGCAGCCAAGATAAAGTAGTGCAACTCTTAAAATAGTTCCCTTAAAGGTAGAACGGTTCTCTTAAAGGTGGAACGGTTACATACACTACAATCCTCCCTTTTTAGCTTAACAGTATATGTTCCCCATTAAACATAACATCATAACATATATACACAACTTCATGTGAAAACAGTTCACAGATTCAGTCTCTGCGGTGGCGCCTCCTGCGCTTCCTGATTCGGTCCGGATAACGCCTCGGTGGTGTAGTAGTTTTCGATGGTGTAGTAGGTTCTTGTTGCTGGGGTGACTCATCTAATAGTCCTTCACTGGACTTAACAGCTTGAACTTCCGTAGCTTCAGAACCAGCTTGAACTTCCGTAACTTCAGAACCAGCATTGCTGACTTCTAAAAGCTCGAGTACCTTAGGACGTTTTTCTACTTCCAAACTGATTTGACTCAGTTCAGAGGGACCACGTGCGTGACCTGGTAGAGGTGATAATGGTTCAGATGGGTCATCATCTTCTGCTTCGTCTTTTCCTTTTCTGCTTCTTGGAGACTCTCTGGGCTCCACTCCCAGCTGCATGCACAGTTCCTCCTCCTCTTCCTCCTGTTGCCGTATTAGCACCACCATCTCCCGGTGTTTCTTAGACTTTTTGTGATTCTTCATGGTTTTTGCACTTTGGAAGATTTCCCCACAAGCTGGGCAGAACAGGTCGTGGTAATATTCGGTGTCGTCCTGAGCTAGGCCAGCGAGAGGGTCTTCTGTTTCCTCCATGCCCAGCTGGACGTTAGCCAGCTTTTGTTCCAAATCCAGACATCTCTCCTGAAGAGACTTCTTCATGTGTTCAGCTTCATCCAGCTTTTTCTGGGCTTCCTGCAAGTCTTTTACGAATGACATCATTTGTGATTTCAATACTTCAACTTCATTTGGAGATTGATTGATCGGACTATTCAATCCCTCTACTGGATCAGCTGTTTCAGCATTCTGTTGTTCTACATTGACATGAGTCAGCGTACTCTTGGCATCCAAGGGCTGCTCTGCTGCAATCTTCTCAGTCTGTGTTGCAACCTCAGCTATTTCAATAACTTTTGAGAGCTCCGAACCCCTTCCCTTTGAAGATTGAAGCTCGTGTTCAAGTTTTTTCCATTTCAGAGTCTTGTCCCTCAGCATATGAAGGAGTTGGCTGACCGTTAACTCTTCTGACATCAGACGTTTCCCAGTATCGTCGTCATGTGTTTTTGACGTATAGGCTGCAGGGCTGTTTGTAACCTTGCACTGGGGCTCCTTTGCTGCTTTTAATTCGCCATCATCCGCAGCCTCCACCATTCGAATTTCAACAAATGAATCGTCCGGTGATGCTGCACCCAACTTCAGTAGGAGCTCGGAATTCATGGCAACCAAATCAGCCTTTTCTGCCTGCAACCTGCTAACAAGCGCCTTCAGTTGCTGAACATCTTGCTCCACCAGATTAGAGCATGCACCTTCAGAAACCGAGTCAGCTTTGATTCGTTTGGCCTCCTCGCGCAGACGGTTTGTGTGTTCCTGCTCCATTTTCTCCATCAGCTGCTTCTGCTGTCTTTCCAGATTCTCCCACTCTGTGTCAAAGAACTTTTTTGTTGCATTCATCTCTTGCTCAAAACGGCGAATCATTTGTTCTAATTGCTGTTGTAGTTTGAAATGGAGTTGAGTTCGAGCCCGGTGTTCCTCAGAAATGTGCATGTCTGTAGACTGGACAGACTCAGAATTCTCTGTCAAACTATGTTGTTGTTGTTCAGTGGAATTCTGTTCTGATACTTTGTTCTCCTCTGAAGCATAAGCATTTATGCACTCCTTCGTTTTTCCATCATTAGTCTGCAAGTCCATTTTAGACATGTCTTTTGCACATGGGCTGGTCTTACCATCATCAGTTCCAGAGTCTGAGCTGATTGTCTTCACCGAGTTGTCACTCCTTATTGCTTTTAGGGAGTGCCAGTCCATATTTATTTTCCTGATCCACTCCCGTCCCAGAAGTGGTGGACCTCCCTCAGGTAGTACATATAAGTCCATTCCTTGGTGTTCTTTGCCCTTGTGTCTCACCTTGACTTTTATCTTCCCGATGGGGTATACTCTTTGCCCCGTGTATGTCTGCAATACACTCTTGGTATCTCTCAAGGGTATATGTGAGAATAGCCGCTTGTAGTCCCTTCGGTTTATGACTGTTAGGGCTGATCCTGTGTCCAATTCCATTTTCACTTGGACTCCGGCTATCTTGAGCGTGACCCAGGTAGTTTGTAGGTCAGCTTCCTTACTCACATTGTGAATTCTCAGACTACCCAGTTCCTGGCTGTTGGAGTCTGAATCCGCATTCTGTTCATCCGAACTCTTCTCAGCCACCTTATGTACCTTTCTGCACTTTTCCTGCGGTGACTTTTTGTTGCTGGTCTTCTTACCTGACCGGCATATGTTAGCTATGTGACCAAGCTTGCCACATTTTCTACATTCCTGGTTTTTAAACCAGCATTGGTTCTGATTGTGTGTTGTCTTTCCACAACGATAACATTTCGTTGTACCCAAAACCATTTGATCTACGCCGAGTACCGCTGCCTTCAGCTGCATTTCCGCCGTGCCTCTCGCTGCGGCTTCGTGCGATGCTGCAATAGAGACAGCCTTATCAAGTGTAAGATCATTCTCTTCGAGCAGTCGCTTTTGTGTTCCTTCCTTTGACAACCCACACACGAACTTGTCTCTCAGTGCCTCTGTCAGATTTTCCCCAAACTGACAGTATTTCGCTAGCCTACGCAGTTCGACCAAGTATTCCGCGTTGCTTTCCTCTTTCAGTTGCGTTCTCGCATAAAATTTAAATCGTTCCGCTAACATCAGCGGTGTGGGGTTCAAATGATCCTTCAGGACAGCAACAATATTAGCGAAAGTCTGATCCGCCGGTTTAGCTGGTGATAGAAGATGCTTCAATAGCCCGTATGTCTTCGCACCCATTGAGTTTAGTAAGGTTAGTGCTTTAGCATCATTTGATATTTTATTTGCCTTACAATATATCTCTATGCGTTCTACATACATGGCCCAATCTTCCACATCGGGATCGAAATCGTTGATGTTACCACGCTTAGGCATCTTCACAATCTTTTTGAGAAACAACAACGAAATTTTTCTTTAACTTTTTTTTCAAAAATGGCGGTTTCCCGCGCTTATCTTCTTCCCCGCCTCCGAGAATGGCGGTTTCCCGCGCTTGTCTTCTTCCCCGCCTAAATGGCGGCTTCCCGCGTTTCTTCCTCTGGTGGGAGGGGTAAAGCTTTGCCCTCGGGCGACGACCGCTGGCTTTCGGGGTTCGCAGCCTGCGCGCCGGCTTCAGTTTATTCTGAAAGCGCGAGAACAGCTGATTGAGTTCCTTGTTCCCTTTCCCGACAGGGGCAACCGGGCGCTGGGGACAACCAGTTGGCGGCGGACAGTTCCAGCTCTTGGTCCTTTGCGGAAAGCTGCTGTAAGCCGCTGGGCGGAAATCTCGCTCGGTCTCCCTCGCTCGGTCCCGTTCTCCCTCGCTCGCTCGGTCTCCCTCGCTCGCACGGTCTCCCTCGCTCGCTCGGTCTCGTTCTCCCTCACTCGCTCGGTCTCCCTCGCTCTCCTGCTCGCTCGGGCTCTGTCTCTCCCGCTCGCTCGGGCTCTGTCTCTCCCTCAGCGGTTTTCAATCGTGCCTCCCAGCCCCTCTTGCAGTCCGGTCCTTTCCCCCCCCGGCTGCGGCTGAGTTCTCCGCGTTTTTAAAAAAAAATTCTTTTCTCCCGCGCCTTTCGCTGTCCCGGTCACTGCGCCTCGTGGCCTCGGTAGCTGCCCGGCCTTTTTCACCGGTCGCGGTCGAGCTTGCTCTCGACGCTGTTGCGTCTCCCAGCCCGCTTGCAGCCCGGTCTCTCACTCCGGCTGCGTTTGCATTCACCGCGGCTTCCGTGCCTTACGCTGCCCCAGTCTCAGCGCCTCTGGCCCCGACTTCTGTCCGGCTCTTTTCCCCGGCCGTGGTCGAGTTCTCCGCCCTTATATCCTCCGTTTCTTTATTTTCTCCCCTACTCACAGTCAACGTGGCCGACTTGCTGCTCGTCGTTGATCGGCTCACCCACCACCATGATAGAAGGGACGATCACTGCCTGTTGCTGATGGAAGGCTTCGTGTCAGAATTCTTCCTTCTTCCTTTGCTCTGCAGACCCGAGTCTTCTCTCAGCAGAATGACGAGGGCGGATGCCTCTTCTCGACGCCCGTTAAACTGCCTTGGATGTATCTCTGCCGCAGGGTAAGATCAAACTCGTCGCCACTGTTAAGTCTGTGTGTTATATTGCGAATCACTACACAGACCACAAGAGTAAACTTAAACAGGACTTTACTGGTTGAAGGTCAGGGCGGAACTGCCCAATAAATCATTACACAGCACTTAGATACCGGTGTGGTCACCACCGGTATTACAGTATACAGCAGCCAAGATAAAGTAGTGCAACTCTTAAAATAGTTCCCTTAAAGGTAGAACGGTTCTCTTAAAGGTGGAACGGTTACATACACTACACTCCTGACCCCTTTCCAACCACTTACCTGAGTGCCGGAGACCATTCCTTCGGGTCCAGGTGGCGACCTCCTCCCGCCCATTGGCCAGCTACTGCTTCCTGCCAGGTTCGGGCGGGAGAGTGATGAGGGCCTGTGCAGATGATTTCCCTGGCTTCATGCTGCAGAGGGCTAGATGGTTTGCCGTCTGCCTCAGACCCCTGGCCACTCGACCCCTGGCCAGGAGTTAAAATCGATGCTCTGGTGACAGCAACAAAGGTGTGGAGATGCCGGAGTTGGACTGGGGTGGACAAATGTAAGAAGTCACCCAACACCAGGTTATAGTCCAACAGCTTTATTTGAAATCACAACAAAGATTAGTGTCAGACATAGCATGAATAAAGGCCCTTATATAATTGACACCATTTCTAATAGGTGTACAGTAGCCCCATCATCATCAGCACACTATAATTTAAAGGAGCTGAACTTCACACCTGCAGTGGCTTCCAGGATCTAACTTCCTGGGTTAACTAGAGTAGCCATCAAAGGCATGGCACGCACAGGGCTGCTTCCTACTTGCCCTCCAGTGAACTCAATAGGGTCAAACAACACGATAGTAAAGTAAAAAGGGGAGAGCAGCATTTCAAGGTTGAGGGAACCTGCTGAGGGGTACTGATGGCTTAGTGTCCTTATAAAAGTGACTTTGGATGGGTCTACCCTGGTAGCCTTTCTTAGCTGCAACTTCCGAAGCACCTCCTGCTGCACTTGTATGATTTTTAAAATTCTCAGACCATCTGATTTGTGCCCTCTCTGATTGTGATTGGCAATTAGATTTTTACCCAATATTTTGGGATACAGTACGTGAGTAATTTGAGACATGGCGTATGGTAAGTGTAGCATGCTTGGGAGGAACAAATGACTTCGGACCTATGGTTCCCAAAGCTTTCCACCACTGGGGATTGTCCTCATCTCATGTCTGGGTCTGTTGTAGACTAATTGATAGAGATTGATTGCCATGATTAGACAACTCCATTATTGTTGTATCGTGCAACTACCATAGAAGACGAACGAGATGGACTTTGGTCTGTGTTCCTATGTTTTCCATCTCTGTTTTTAGTGAGGTAAATTTGTGATCATTTTTTTCATGCAGTTGTGACTAAATTTTGATAGACTTGTTGAATTTGTGTGTGTTTTGAGGGGTACTGAGAGGAAATACTTTGTGTAAACTGGTGAGTTAATCAATGTTGTATGGAACAGCCACTTTAAGTTTTCACTGCTGGTGGTAGAAAGTAGTGCTGGCTGTGATGTGTGACCACAGACAAGGCATAAAACATACTCTTAGTGAAAGCTTTCCACAGCAATGAACAAATTTTGCTTTTTAAGAATCAAACAAATTGTTGAATATTAATCAGTTTTAAATAATCTTCATACAGAACTTCAATTTAACTTATGTTTATAAATCACAGAGCTAAAATTTAATTTAATTCATTTTTGTTGAAAATAATCTCTCATAGTTTAAGCCATGAAATCAACCTTTTACAGTGGGAATTCATATAACCCATATGCTTTCATTTACTGTTATCTTTTTTTTTCCATAGACATCTGGGATTAAATAGGAGCTGGCACGGTTTCTAGAAATCCTTTCTACATCTGTGAGAATAAGTGTTAGTGAATTTATTTACTTTAACCACACAGTTTAATATCTTTAAGCACTTTTTGTGTTTAAACTTAAAAGCTTTCTTGACAACCAAATGATTTCTTAAAGTTTTAGTATCCTGTTCCTTAAGCTTATATTTAAAACTGTAAAATTAGAGTATTTAAACATGGAATGACTCATTTTAAATTTCAGAAAGAGTCTTAAAAGGAGTGGTAGATAATTGTAAATTAACACCCTGGGCGTAATCTTGGGTGAGCATTTATTTAGATAGTTCAGTATTATCTAACTTGAAACATTGATTAATTGGATGTTATATGTACATATGTTATGTTATGTTTAGTTAGAATTATAAAGGAATGCTAAAAAGTTTCAGAGAAAATAAAATGTTGCAAGCTTTCACCATGTGTCCTTTCTTAGGAGAGAATAATAATTATACAATATGCAATGTTAAAATAGATTACAGGAGACCTGCTTATAACGCTGATGCTCCAGAACAATTTCAGAGGGCCATTATTGACAGACGATATCAATGCCTACATTGTACTTTCAATACAGGAACAGCCATCTCTCAATATGACCAATATTAGTTACAGAGTAGTCACAGGCAGGATACGATTATTGCCATCAGATGAAGCAAAGACTATTACAGTAAGGGTAAGTGACCAACAGACCATTAGGTTAAGTGGTTAGGATTGTTATCTGCAGCTGTAAAATGCTTTAAATTCGTATGTATGATTGGACAACATTGTAGCACTGAAATGTAACCATTACGGGCAAATGACTGCTGCACTGCTTTAACTATAATAGAAATCAAACCCACAGTACTGTGATGTCAGCTCTTTTTCATGTGAAATTGTAAAATTTCTAAACTATATAAGAAATTAAGGAATGAAATTATAAAATGCATAAAACTCAAGTAACAGGTATACATAAAATCCAGTTATTTTATGTGCAATCATAAAATGAAATTATAGAATGCATAAAACTAAATTTACACGAATGCATAAAAAGTATAATCAAAGCTGGTGAAATTTTGCCAGTGCTCTTGCTTTAATGTTTGCGACAGAAGTAGTTGCACTGTGTGTGCAAGGTCCAAGTAACGTTGTTGCTTTTGTTCACGCTCGGTTAGTGTGTAGGGCCCAGTTTCCCAAATGATAATAAGTATTTTAATAGTTTTCCCATATTTTAATGTTGGCTCCTTATCTGCAATGTCAGCATTTTGTCCAAGTCTTTCTGACAAGGTTAACACCCACAGTCATTTCCTGTTATGCCTCATACTGACCATGGTGGGCTGCTGTATATTTTCCAACGCCCACTGTTCTGTCTCTAGAAGGAGATCATGTCATTAGACACAGACAATGAATCATTATAATTGCTCTAATATGGCAAAACTGCTATGCTGCCTTAAAGAGACCACGTCCCTTTTGCCGACCTATATTTTGTTATTCAAAATAGAACGTTCATTATTGCAATCCACTTAAATTAATGGTTGATGTGAAAAGAATTATGTTAACTGACTAGAAATTGGAAGCCCATTTACAACCAGCAGATTAATTGCTGTTAACTGTTGTAAACTGTGTATTTAATTATTGTAAATATTGTCTTATGTCTATACAGTTCAAATTACACACAGTTGCAATGTGAATCATGTTCTATGTGTCAATGCAATAAGTATTCCTTAACTTTCTTCATAAAACTGAAGTAATGCAGGAGTTTGTTCTCTGTTGTATAGATAAAGGTGCATTAAATGTTCTCGATAAGGCATATGCACTAATAATATAACATCTGGCAAGAACGTTGTATAGAAATAGACTTTGTCACAACCTTCTTACAAGAGACCTGATTTTCAAGAAAGCCTACAAGAGGACTTATGACTTTAGATTTTCTATAACCATTCCAGGCAGGAGTTTTGTGTCTATGCACTAGTAATCCTGCGAGATTTCTTGCTAGTTGTACCAGTCAATTCTTCAGCAAGCAGAGAGCCCTTGTCCACAGAATTATTGCAGCTCCTCCTGTGTATAATTTTCAGCAGATAAATATTCTGCAAATGCCAAACTTCCGTGGAAATGGTTCACATCTGTTTTCACTTCCTCTAAATCATCCGCAAGAAATATTTTAAAGGACAGTAATTGACAGAAAATTATTTTCTGGGAAAAATGGCTGCCAAGCAGTTATATTTGAGGCATCTGCAAGAGAGGAGAAAACACAGAGATTGCTGTAAGAGTAAGTGTATCATTATAGTGTGACATTCTTTATCCTTTTGGTCAACAAACAATAGCTGACCTGTGTAAGGAGCTTAGAAAGCAAGTGAAGGACCGTTACCAGGAACCATGTCGAACTTGAAAACAGCCTAACTGTTGCCCTCACCTTTTATGATATTGGTGTCTTTCGAACTGTGATATATTTAATCTGATCTGTGCATGTACCCCAATACCCTGTAAAAAAAAAACACTGCCCTCAGGATTGTATCAAGATCCATGAATAACATTTCTCCACAATTACTTTATTCTGCCTCATCCCAGATGAATTCTCATGGCGCATTAGAGTATCATATAAGCCAAATTTTACTAACTTTAATGTGCAGTGTGTTTCCTTACTTTCTAACCCTGTGCTCCTTCTAAGTGTTTCCCCAGTGGAAAAATGAAGTCAGGTGGTTGGCTGTTGGGTGTCTGTGTTTCCCGCTAGGAATAGAGGTGATCGTGGTGTCCTTATGCTGAGTCAATAGATAGCCGGTAATTGTAGACATCATTGATATGTATCATACTTGCATATTGTTAACTGAAAACTAGGTGGCCCCCTGATGGGAGTCCGCACATTGTAACAATTACACTTCTCATTGTAGCAATTACACTTCTCTTGTATTCCTTTATTATTCTTTGTCTGAATGTTCTAGAGGGCCTAGAAATAAAAGCAGTTACAATCCCCACAATTTACACTATCCACATTTATCATGGGCAGCTGCCTGTATCAGGCAAATGGAGTTAACCATTTGCTATTTCTACTGAAGTCATTTACAAAGGTGCCATTTAACACATTAAGTGCACCGTCTATTTCGGGCATACTTTGTCATACAAACCTATGAACAATGATGGACAGGGAAAGACCCTCTGGTCCATCCAGCCAGTTACTTTCCTTTTGTGCTCTTCCACTATTGTCGTGTCCTGTTCGATTAGATAAAAGGTTGTTTCCATGAGCTTCCATGCAGTGAAATAGCTCTATTACTTTAATGGTACTCTTAGTCTTACAGTTCCTCGACAAAGAATAATAAAGGAATACAGTTCCCCACCACGGTCTCTAAATTGTCAGACTGCTTGTCCCACATCCAGTTCTGGATGAGCAGAAATTTTCTCCAATTAAATATTGGGAAGACCGAAGCCATTGTTTTCGGTGCTGGCCACAAACTCCGTTCCCTAGCCATTGACTCCATCCCTCTCACTAGCATCGGTCTGAGGCTGAACCGCACTGTTCGCAACCTTGGTGTCATATTTGACCCTGAAATGAGCTTCCGACCACATATCCGCAGCATAACTAAAACTGCCTATTCCACCTCCGTAACATCGCCCGTCTCCGCCCTTGCCTCAGCTCATCCGCTGCTGAAACCCTCATCCATGCCTTTGTTACCTCTAGAGTTGACTATTCCAATGCACTCCTGGCTGGCCTCCCACATTCTACTCTACGTAAACCTGAGGTGATCCAAAACTTGGTTTCCCATGATCTAACTCGCACCAAGTCCCGTTCACCCATCACCCCTGTGCTCGTTGACTTACATCGGCTCCCGGTTACGCAACGCCTCGATTTCAAAATTCTCATCCTTGTTTTCAAATCCCTCCATGGCCTCGCCCCTCCCTACCTCTGTAATCTCCTTCAGCCCTACAACCCCCGGAGATATCTGCGCTCCTCTAATTCTGCCCTCTTGAGCATCCCTGATTATAATCGCTCAACCATTGGTGGCCGTGCATTCTGTTGCCTAGGCCCTAAGCTCTGTAATTCCCTGCCTAAACCTCTCCGCCTCTCTACCTCTCTTTCCTCCTTTAAGACGCTCCTTAAAATCTACCTCTTTGATCAAGCTTTTGGTCACCTGCCCTAATTTCTCCTTATGTGGCTCAGTGTCAAATTATTTGTCTTATAATACTCCTGCGAAGCGCCTTGGGACGTTTTACTATGTTAAAGGCGCTATATAAATACAAGTTGTTGTTGTTGATTGAAGTCAATAGCGGGAAAATTTAAGGTGCTAAACAAGCAGAGGTCCTTAAAATCAATCTGTGTAATCGGCACATTTACAGCTCCCCCCATTTAGAGGCACATTTTGCAAAGTATAAATTAACAAACGCCTAGAAAATGAAAACATTATTAGTAGTGTTGAAGTCCTCAGCAGTCTTATTGAAATTCCTGTTCATTTTTACAGGATAAAGAACAGTGCATTGTTAAAAAGATTGTATATCAAACATCTTTGTTGCTTAGGTTGAGGTCTACCTTGTCACTGATTTTTTTTATCATGTTGCCATTACTTAAAAAAATTGAAGAGTACCAAACGGGGTCAAACTAGACTATGTAGAAAGACTTAGGTCTAGAAATTGGCCTCCTTTGCGCCTCCCAAAAGTGCCTTGGGGGGCAATAACGGGGCGCTCACGGCTTACTGACCGGGCACAGCAAAAGTAGCAACTCCCGTGAAATTCAATGGTGGGGGGTAGCGCCGGCGGTAAAACTTACCGCCTTGATCTCCTGTGCCCCGGAGATCATGACATCATCCGGTGCGCATCATCCCATTACCACCTTGGATCCTAAATTTGCTTCCGCCTCCTGCAGCATTGCCGGGCGTCAGCAACGGCAGCTACAGGAGGCGTTGTCACCTCGGCCGGCCGCTTGGGGAGCGGTAATTAAAGGGATTGGTCAGGTGAGCCAAAATGTTTTTTTCACCCCTTTGTGCTGTTTTTAAAAAAAAAATTCATTGCCGCAATTGATGAGCCCTGCACTCTCTCAGAGTGCTTGGGGCTGCTCCACGCGGATCACGGGTTCCGTCGTCGACCCATCCCCAGCCTTACCTTTAACTGCTGTGAGCATTGGCCCTTCCCTTTAAGGGAGGGAAGGAGCCTGCGAATCCAGCAGCGCTGCATGGAACATTGATCAGCGCTCTGCCGATACTGCCCCTCTCACTCCCTTTAGCTCTCTAAGGGAAGTAGTAGCGCTTGATTTAGAGCTCCACTTCCCTCTTGGAGCGCTACAACTGAATTTCGTGGCAGCCTCTCATCATTGGCGCCTGGCAATAATTTATCCACTTCTGAAGTTTTAGCGCCCCAAATGGGGCTATAATGAATTTCTCCCACTTAGTTTTTATTTTGAGGCAAAAGAACTTGCAATAGATGCTAAAATGAGAGCAGTTTTACTTACTATCCACGGATCTACAAACCACTTGTTATTTAATAGGTTTAACTAGAGGAGGAAAAGGGATGATGAAAGTGTTTCATCAGTTTATGGCACAACTGAGGAAACCGTGACTTTGGTAGGTTGCTCAATGATGCAGTAAGAGACCACTTTGTCTGTGGTTTGAAGGAAATGTCGATACAGAGGAAACTGTTGGTAGAAGACAGACTCACATCTGCTAGAGCTCTCAAAATAGCACTTGGGGTGGAGACTGCTACCAGACATGCTAGCGAGTTATAACTGCTCTAGAGTTAACAGAGTTGATCAGCCATTTTGGAGGTGTGGTGAAAATAATCATCATCCAGACCGACTGTTTTTGTAAGAAGGTTAAATGTCATACGTACACTGAATCAGGCCATTTCGCTAAGTGTTGCCAGAAGCCAGTAGGTGCTGCTTGATTGGAGGCAGGGAGAAGAAAAGAAGACCCCAAGTCATATCATAGCACTGTGAGGAATCAGCAGAAGAAGAAACAATAATCCACTCTCCTTTATGTTGATTCAGATAGGAACCTGAGGAAGAAACTGCACCACAATGCGAGACGGATGAAGAAGAGACACAATTTTCCTTTATATTTCAATACAGGAATGGAGCAAAGGGAAACTGTGGACCCTGTCTGGATAGAACTATTAAATGATAATTCGAATTGGTCGCTGGGGCTGCTGTAACAATGATGTCATAATAGCCGAGGAAAAGTATTGGCAAGTTTCTCTACAAAAAAAACATTTTACAGAAATATTATTCTGGGCACCCATTGCCAGTCCTTGGGAAAATAAACATCCAAGTAAGATATGAAAATCAGACAAAACAATTGTCTGCAATTGTAGTTAGGGGCAAAGTTACCTCATTGATGGAGTGGGCCTTTGGCGTAGCGGTAGCATCCCCGCCGCTGGGCCAGAAGACGTAGGGTTTCGAACCCCGCTCCAGACAGTCCTGGCAAGTGGAGTCGGAGCTCCGGCTCTAAAATTCTGGGTTGACATCCAGCGGGAAACTTGCGTCCGTGGGTGTGGGTGCCCCCCCCCACTCGTATGGGTTGTGGGAGCCCGTAAAACCCTCCCGCCATAGGACTAACCACCCTAATGGCTGGTACGAAGATGGTTATGGTCATGGAAGGAGTGTTAATCACGGCCAGAAATCCTTCCACAACTTCATACAGTTCCCCAAAGGGAACAGTGTGAAGACACATACGACGACGACCTCATTGATGGACTGAGCTTGGTTCCATAGCCTGAAGTTAAACTGGGCCAATATTAAAAAGTCCACCATTCAAAGACCCATGGATGTACTGATGGATGAGTTGGGCCGGTATTTTTCGTACCTTAGTAGGTCTGGTCCCGTGGTGGGTCACGGCCCCGCTGCTGGCACTGTAGAAAATGAACTTACCTTAATGGGGCCTATTAAGCCCGCCCAGCGTGTTACTTGGCCCAATGAGATGGATTGGCTCTGGTGACATTATTCATGATGCGTTTTAAGCTGGGACCATGGCCACATTAAATTTTAAGTTTAATCTAATATAGTGAGTGTTGAATCTTTACTGTACAATAATATAATAAAAGTTATATATGAGTGACAAAGAAATATTTAAATAATATTATCATTAAGTAATATGGTGTCATCTACAAATACGATCAAGAACATAATTTAAAAAGTACATTAATTGGGAAGTTAGTGGTGCTTTTGTCACCAATCTATAGACTTTTGTATCAGTAGCTGGTACAAATCTAAAATGTGTGTGCATAGGTTATACATAAAATTAAGCAGATTTTAACTGTAATTGTAAAGGGGTGAATTTGCAATCTTATGCAAGTTCAGCGGAAGAGCTGCAGAATCCCCGACAAAGTGTAAAAGTGGAGCTTACAATGTGTTTCTGGGATTTCTGCAGCTCTTCCGTTGAAGTTAACAATGGTCAAGTGAAAGAACCTCCGCAGAAATTCACCCTAAAGTCTCAGACTGAAAAATTACATTAGTCATATTCAGGGACTGAAAGCAAATTGAACCAGTGGAATAAGTGATGAGAATGAAATTGTTCTGGTTGATGACTTGATTTAATCTGTAACTGGACAATCACAGTATACTATGAGAAAAACCTGACCAGAAACAAGACAAAAATGTATTTAAATAGTATATGTCATTTTTTATAGTGCAGATCAATTCATTGCAATTACTGTTGAGTTGGAAGGCAACAGCCGAGAATGGCCAGTGAAAAATGTATTTCCCTCACCATCCAGGGTAGCAATTACAACCCTTCAGAAATTTCTGAATTAACATTTACCAGCAGCTTTTCAAGTGAAACAGAATCTCCATCAATCTGTTAGCTGATGTAATCAACATGTTTTTATTTTGGTTTGTTTTCCATGCTGTCAAGTAATCAGCTGCAGCAGTGGCCACGGAACTTATGCCTCAGGTTGACAGATGTGGTTCCCGAGATGCGTGAATCTTGTGGCTATGCTGAAATTTAAAAAGTATGGGGAAAAAGGCTCCTAAGTGCCTGTAAAGGACCTCATAATGATTTCTATTGGGTCTCCCGCTGCTGCAGGCCAGGTCGACTCCACGATGACAGACGCGCCTGTGGGAAAGGCATGTGGGAGCGAGATGACAGCGCGTTCACGACCAGCTGCCAAAAAAAAAAACTTTTCCACCCAACCTGATCATGCCTGCTACCATCACGGAAAATTCAGCCCTATAAGTCCTGTTTCACTCTGAAACCTGGCACAGTAAAGGATATCCAGGTATACCTTAATGTGAAGGAAGGGGTGAAGCCAAAGATTTTCAAGCCCAGAACGGTACCCTATACTTTAAAAGAAAGGAGATTAGCGGAATTAGATCCCATGGAGCGTGAGGGCAAAATTGAGAAAGTCGACCACAATAACTGGACAGGCCTGATCATGCCTGTAGGATTCTCAAAATTAACAGATCCCCCAAAACTCAGAGAAAAACCCTGAAGAAAAAGACTTTGGTCTCTTTTTTTAACCACTTCAGGGTGATAAAATATTGGGCCTAACACAGGGAGATTCAAGGTCAAGAACCAAGATTTGTCATTTTAAAAGGCATGTTTCGACTTGTAAAGAAAGAAAAGGCTGCAAAAGGAAATGGGATCAGACTCTGTAATAGACAGTTTGGGTATTGGAGTTATTCAGTTAATCAAACTGTCTGGGGGAACTGTAAACGTCACTCAGCCCCTATCAGACAATTTACATTCTAACAATAGACCCACGGAAGAACAGCCTCACCCAAAATACAGAACCCATCCAAAAACATGCATAAAACAAATCACTTCGCCAACCTACAAAGAATCTCAGGTCCCACAGGAAACTCAAAGCTTGAGGACAATTCACTACAATCAAGTAAGTGTTCAACAGCTCATGAAACCATCCCGAAACCACTTCACACATTCTTAAAAACTTCAACAGCCCATGGAACCATCCCGAAACCACTTTAAACAACTTAATATTAACGAGCCCGCCAAAATCTAACAATAAACCTAGACTGATTTGGCACGCAGATTAGGAGGCCCCAATTAGTATAATTGAAGGCCTATTTTCTTGAAAGGTTCAGCAGTTCAGTTGGAACAGAGCACAGTTCAGCAGGGTGGGCGTTCAAGAGGTACAGAGGAGTTCAAGCATCTCAAAGCAGTTCTCTCTCTCTCTCAAAGAAGAAGAAGTAACACACCATCGGACACCTCGCGGCACCAAGGGCCCCACGAAACAACCAACCGAATATTACCCTCAGCCAACCGGGTAATATTGGGCCACCGCGACCAACAGAAAACCAACTCAGAAGAAACCGAAGATCCGCAAGTTTTTTTCCACTCTACAAACTATTCTGACTGGGTAAGATTTCATTCAAAAAGACTCTAAGCCCTATTTCTAACCAAAGAAAATTGGGTACTCACCTGATAGATCCAATACACATCCTACCGCATCTGCGGACTCGCGAAGACTGACTAGATACGCATGTGAAGTCCTCTACTGCGTCCGGGGTACAGCAGGCCCCAACCGACACATCTAGCGAACCCCGAAATCGTGAACCAGCTCAACTGTCAAGGAGTCGTTTGCTGAGCATTTTCCCTGGTCCTTTTAGAGCCTAACTTAGCTAGTAAGGTGGAATTGGGAGGGGTGAGATATTTGTCTAATGTAACTTTCCCTCGTGTATGTTGAAGTGTTTCCCCATTTTATTAGAGTGTTATTATTGTGTTGTATTTTCTTTTCTCAAATAAAATTCAAAGTTCTTGCACCAAAACCAGTTGTCTGCTGCACTTTTATCACAGCCCCCAAATAAGTCCAAGGTCTAGAACCAAGGGAGTGGGAGCGATTCAAACCGCTCATAAGTCAGAGGTGAAGCTGACCCCACACACTACCCCCTACATAATGGCGACCGTGGCAGGAGCTTGGCAAAAGGGATGTG
The DNA here is from genome assembly GCF_052327205.1 of Somniosus microcephalus. Lineage (NCBI taxonomy): Eukaryota > Metazoa > Chordata > Chondrichthyes > Squaliformes > Somniosidae > Somniosus > Somniosus microcephalus. The sequence continues at coordinate 47,823,564 of NC_140994.1, read as the reverse complement.
ATGAAGTGGACACTGTTTTTGAGGAGAGAACTAAGATGGAAAGAGGATTTCCTCTTACGTGTTCAGGAAAGGGTTTGAGTACAGGAACAAGGATGTTTTGCTGCAGTTGTACAGGGCCTTGGTGAGGCCACATCTGGAGTATTGTGTGCAGTTTTGGTCGCCTTATCTGAGGAAGGATGTTCTTGCCATGGAAGGAGTGCAGCGAAGATTCCCCAGGCTGATACCTGGGATGGCAGGAATGATGTATGAGGAGAGATTGGGTCGATTGTGCTTGTACTCGCTGGAGTTTAGAAGAATGAGAGGGGATCTCATCGAAAATTAGAAAATTCTAACAGGACTAGACAGACTAGATGCTGGAAGGATGTTTCCGATGGTTGGGGAGTCCAGAACCAGGGGTCAGAGTCTAAGGATAAGGGGTAAGCCATTTAGGACAGAGATGAGGAGGAATTTCTTCACCCAGAGAGTGGTAAACCTGTGGAATTCACTGCCAAAGAAGGAAGTAGAGGCCAATTCATTAACTATATTCAAGAAGGAGTTGGATATATTTCTTAAGGCTAAAGGGATCAAGGGATATGGAGAGAAGGCACGAACAGGGTACTGAACTTGGATGATCAGCCATGATCTCATTGAATGGCGGAGCAGGCTTGAGGGGCTGAATGGCCTACTCCTGCTCCTATCTTCTATGCTTCTATGTTTCTATGAAAGTAAATATAACAAAGAAATGGGTGCTCAGTCTGTTGCACGCTGAGCGTCTGATGGACGCTGTAGCCAAATGGACTGAGAGCAAGGATCATAAAAAGCCTGTGGAGAAAGCCATCTGGTTGGTCTGCTCCCAGCGACAGATCCGGCTTTTAGATAAACACATCGAGGCACTGGCAGAAGAGCTGTGGGAATCAGCTCAACTGTCTCACACAAGGGCTCTAGCAGGGGAAAGCTTATTGGCAGAACTAACCACCCAAAATCAGGAAAAAATGCAGATAGTAGAGAAACATAGAAACAGACAGGAATACTTCCGGTGTCAGGTCACTGAAGCAAAAAATAATGAACTAGTGTTACGGGAAGAGAACGCCCACCTTGCCAAACAGGAGGAGAGGTTGAGAGACGTACTGGCAGCTTACAAGATAGCAAGCACTAGGGGGTATGAGGCGGGAGATCACGGCCCCTGTCAGAAGCAGATCGAAAGTTTGAACCTTGCTCTGTCCAGGGCAAAAGGCATGGTGTGCCTAATAAGCCCAGGTGCGGTCCGGGTGGACATGGAAGTGCAAGGGGAAACTGTTCGGATGCCACCTGTGGCGCCGGGGGACGACCCGGTTTGGCAGCAGGAGGGATGGACGATTTGTGAGGCTGGCAGGGAGTGCACACCACCACCACCTGTGGCGCCGGGTTTTAACTCGGTTTGGCAGCAGGGAGGGGTGGGCGAACCAATGCAGGAAAGGTCGGAGCCGGGGCCGATGTGCCCGGTCTGGCAGCAAAAGTTTGGCCCGCCCGGCGGTGGTGGGGGTCAAGGACCCATTGAAAGCCAATTTATGGCTCCCCACGGCACCCAACAGCTTAGGGCTATGATAAGCCACCTGAGTAAGCTCACCCAAAAGGGGGACCCCTCGGTCCACTTCATGGAAATAGAACAGGCAGCGGGCATCAACGACTGCGATGACTCCGAGATGGTAAAAATGCTCCTTTTCTCCCTGGATGGCAACCTCTACCAGTCCCTCTCTGCAGAGAGCAAGAAAGGGCAGGGCGGGTACGCTGCTATCCGGGAGGAAGTTCTGGAGGCCATGGGTATGAATGATGGTAGTCCCTTCTCCCAGGTGGAGAGGACAACACAGCTAGCAGGGGAGACCCCACAGGCTTTCGCAGACCGACTGTGGCCTGTGTACAAGAGTGCCTGTAATGGGGTTCTCGACAGGGCTCACCTGAATCAGGACGAGCTGGCCCACTGGCTCCGAAGCCTGGTGGCAAACAGCTTGCCACCGTTCAGAGCCAAGGCTGAGCTATGGTTTGACCCGAAAGACCCCCAGGTCACCGAGGAGTCAGTGGTCAGACAACTGACCCTGGCTCACCGGAACAGTAGAGGGACAGAAGAACACCCACCAAAAGGAAAAGTACATGAAATGAAACCTAGTAATAAGAAAGAGTGGCACCAGGAAGAGGGTAACCCTTCCAACATGAAGCGTAACTGCTTCGGGTGCGGGAAGAATGGGCATTAGAGAAGGGACTGTAGGAATCCGTGGAAGGATAACATAGGAAAGAACTCCCCAGCTCCTGCCCCAAAAACTGAAACACCGACCTCTCACCCGACGGTAGATTCAGTCGTAGCTGCGATCCGATCTTTATTAAACGGCCCAGGGAAGGTAGCCACCGCCACTAGTGCTTTAACCCCATCTGCCCCACACAACCCAGACCTATGACTAGAAACAGCGCAGCCTGTCTACCTGTGTCATAGAAACATAGAAGATAGGAGCAGGAGTAGGCCATTCGGCCCTTCGAGCCTGCTCCGCCATTCAATGAGATCATGGCTGATCATCCAAATTCAGTACCCTGTCCCTGCCTTCTCCCCATATCCCTTGATCCCTTTAGCCTTAAGAAATATATCCAACTCTTTCTTGAATATATTTAATGAACTGGCCTCCACCGCCCTCTGTGGCAGAGAATTCCACAGGTTCACCACTCTCTGGGTGAAGAAATTCCTCCTCATTTCAGTCCTAAATGGCTTACCCCTTATCCTTAGACTATGACCCCTGTGATATACCTATCAATTCCTCCAATAAAAGGCGAAGAGTTACGAAGGTGACTAAAGGTTTTTATTGACTAAATAACAGAGCCCACTCTCGTGGGTGATCCGATCCAAGCAGGAGGAATACCAGTCAGTCGCTCACCTTTATACCTGGCCTGGTGGGTGGAGCCAAGGCGGAGTCGGCGGTGGTCATCCCAGGTATAGCAGTGTGGCAAGAGGCGACCTCGTACCGTGATACAATAGTGGTCAGTGATACAGTTATAACGAACAGTGGTGAACAGTGCTAACTACTAACAGTGATACGATAGTGAACGTGGTTTACCACATTCACCCCTTGTTTAGAATTAAGTCCGGCGGGGTGAAGTGTACTACCAATTCTGGTAGGTCAGTCTGTCCGGAGGCTTCGTAAGCCTCTCCGATCGCCGCAGCGGTGGTGTTGCCTTATCCGGTGCTGGTGCCTTATCCGGTGTTGATGCTGGTGTTTGCGTGGTCGGCGAGGGCTCGTGGGGTTCCGGCATGCCGTCTACCTGGGCTGGGGTTGGGGGGGGTGGTGGCGGTGTTTCCGGATCGGCTGAGGGTGCGAGGTCTCGTAGGGAGACAGTGTCCTCCCGCCCGTCTGGGTACGCCACGTAGGCGTACTGGGGGTTGGCGTGCAGGAGGTTCACCCTCTCGACCAGGGGGTCCGTTTTATGGGCCCTCACGTGTTTCCGCAGCCAGACCGGCCCCGGGGCGGTCAGCCAGGTTGGTAGAGTGGTTCCCGTAGTCGACTTCCTGGGGAAAACGAACATTCGTTCATGGGGGGTGGTGTTAGTGGCCGTGCAAAGTAATGACCGGATGGAGTGCAGCGCTGTCGGGAGGACTTCTTGCCAGCGGGAGGTTGGGAGGCCCTTAGACTTTAAGGCTAAGAGGACGGCCTTCCATACCGTCGCGTTCTCTCTTTCCACCTGACCGTTACCTCTGGGGTTGTAGCTGGTGGTCCTGCTTGCTGCAATACCTCTCTCTAGGAGGAATTGCCGGAGTTCCTCGCTCATGAAGGAGGAGCCCCGGTCGCTGTGTATATAGTTCGGGAACCCGAACAAGGCGAAGAGGGCATTCAGGCACTTGATGACCGTGCTACTGGTCATGTCGGGGCAGGGGAAGGCAAAGGGGAAACGGGAGTACTCATCAACGATGTTGAGGAAGTACACATTACGGTCAGAGGACGGGAGGGGCCCCTTAAAGTCGATGCTCAGGCGCTCGAAGGGGCGGGTGGCCTTGATCAGGCTTGCTCGGTCCGGCCTATAGAAGTGCGGTTTGCACTCCGCACAGGTCTGGCAGTTCCTGGTCATGGTCCTGACCTCCTCGATGGAGTAGGTCAGGTTGCGGGCCTTAATGAAATGGTAGAGTCTGGTGACTCCGGGGTGGCAGAGCTGGTCGTGGAGGGTCTGAAGCCTATCGATATGCGCGCTGGCGCATGTCATTCGTGAAAGGGCATCAGGGGATTCGTTCAGCTTGCCTGGCCGGTACAAGATCTCATAATCGTAGGTGGAGAGCTCGATTCTCCATCTCAAAATCTTGTCATTCTTGATTTTGCCCTTCAGCTTGTTATTAAACATGAAAGCCACCGAACGCTGGTCGGTGAGGAGGGTAAATCGTTTGCCTGCCAGGTAGTGCCTCCAGCGCCGTACTGCCTCCACGATCGCCTGGGCCTCTTTCTCGACCGACGAATGTCGGATCTCGGGGCCCTGTAGGGTCCTTGAGAAGAAGGCCACTGGCCTCCCCTCCTGGTTTAGGGTGGCGGCTAAGGCGAAGTCGGATGCGTCGCTCTCCACCTGGAAGGGGATGGACTCGTCCACTGCGTGCATCGTGGGCTCTGTTATTTAGTCAATAAAATTGATATACCTATCAATTCCTCCAATAAAAGGCGAAGAGTTACGAAGGTGACTAAAGGTTTTTATTGACTAAATAACAGAGCCCACTCTCGTGGGTGATCCGATCCAAGCAGGAGGAATACCAGTCAGTCGCTCACCTTTATACCTGGCCTGGTGGGTGGAGCCAAGGCGGAGTCGGCGGTGGTCATCCCAGGTATAGCAGTGTGGCAAGAGGCGACCTCGTACCGTGATACAATAGTGGTCAGTGATACAGTTATAACGAACAGTGGTGAACAGTGCTAACTACTAACAGTGATACGATAGTGAACGTGGTTTACCACACCCTGGTTCTGGACTCCCCGGCCATCATAAACATCCTTCCTGCATCTAGTCTGTCCAGGCCTGACAGAATTTTATAGGTTTCGATGAGATCCCCTTTCAATCTTCTAAACTCCAGTGAGTATAAGCCCAATCGACACAAGCTCTCCTCATAAGTCATTCCTGCCATCCCAGGTATCAGCCTGGTGAATCTTCGCTGCACTCCTTCCATGGCAAGAACGTCCTTCCTCAGGTAAGGCGACCAAAACTGCACGTAATACTCAAGGTGCGGTCTCACCAAGGCCCTGTACAACTGCAGCAAGACATCCTTGTTCCTGTACTCAAACCCTCTTGCTATGAAGGCCAACATACCATTTGCCTTCTTAACCGCCTGCTGCACCTGCATGCTTACCTTCAGCGACTGGTGCACAAGAACACCCAGGTCTCTTTGCACTTCCCCTTCTCCCAATCTATTGCCATTCAGATAATAATCTGCCTTCCTGTTCTTGCCACCAAAGTGGATAACCTCACATTTATCCACATTATAGTGCATTTGCCATGTTTCTGCCCAATCACCCAACCTGTCCAAATCGTACTGGAGTTTCACGACATCCTCCTCACAGCATACCCTCCCACCCAGCTTTGTGTCGTCTGCAAATTTGGAGATATTACATCCAATTCCCTCGTCCAGATCATTAATATATATTGTGTACAGCTGGGGTCCTAGGACCGATCCTTGCGGTACCCCACTAGTCACTGCCTGCCACTCAGAAAACGACCCGTTTATTCCAACTCTTTGCTTTCTGTCCGCCAACCAGTTCTATATCCAAGTCAATACCTTGCCCCCAATCCCATGTGCCTTAATTTTGCATGCTAACCTCTTATGTGGGACCTTATCGAAAGCCTTCTGAAAGTCCAAATACGCCACATCCACTGGTTCTCCCTCATCTATTTTACCAGTTACATCCTCAAAAAATTCCAGTAGATTAGTCAAGCATGATTTACCTTTTGTAAATCCATGCTGACTTTGTCCGATCCTGTCACTGCTTTCCAAGTGCTCTGCTATTACATCTTTTATAATGGACTCTAGCATTTTCCCCACTACCGATGTCAGGCTTACCGGTCTATAATTGGTGTCCCCTTGAAAGACGCGCCAGGAAGAGACCTCCCATAATATGGGGGAATACCTGCGGTGCCAGGTTACGGAGGCCAGGTTAAATGAGCAGGCCTTACGGGAGGAGAACGCAAGATTAACAATGAGAGCTGACGGTTTGGAGAGTCAGCTAAGGGACATAAAAATAGCTCATAAGGTAGGTAGAAGTAGGGGTTATAAAGACTCTGATCACGGTCCCTGCGAAGAAAGGATTAAAAAATTGACCCAAGCCTTGTCTGAGACCAGAGGCATGGTCTGTTCAATGGCACCAGGGGAAACCCGGGTGGAGTGGGACGAGGAGGGTCAGGAAGCAGAGGATAAGGTTAAGGATAGAGATCCTCAGCCAGCAGCTGTGGCAGACGCACAGACCGCACCGGTGGGGGCAGTGGCTTGTGTCACCGGAGAGGCAATCCCACCAATTATTTGGGACTCGGACACACCCCCGGTAGCCGGAGCCCTAAGACGGCCTCGCATGCCACAGCCTAAACTACCGTGGTCACCAGCGTATCAGTTTAAATGGTTCAGCCCCGGAGGGGCCGCAACCCAAAAAAGAATGCCCAAGTTCAGGGATCAGCCTAGAGATAGGGATCCCCAGCCTGCAGCCTTCAACGGTGAGGGACTCACAGGAGAGGTAGCGGTGGGCAAAGAGAATGAGAGGGCTCTCCAGCCTGCGGCCTCAGGCTGCGAGGAATCCACAGGACAGGACAGGGACTCAGCAGCCACACAGAAGGGGGTAGTGTGCTATGGTACAGGAGCGGACACTCCCCCGATCATCTGGGATTCAGGGAAACCCCTAGTTGCTTTAAGAAGGACTCTCCAGGTCCTGCGGTACAGGCCACCTTACGCCCAGGCGTACAAGCTGCCCAGAAGCTGCAGAAGACAGAGGCCGAACAGGAATTAGCCTGGCCGCCCGAAGATGGGCGGTGGATGTACATAGCATTTCTGATTAATGTTAGGTGTTTTTACAGTTTTGGTAGTTTTAGGTTTATTATTATTTAATTATTTTACAATAATTAAGTTTAAATTTACGAGACTCGATCACTTGTCAAGCCAGAGAACCTTCTCGGGACATGGCTATCTGTTTTGTGTATCCCTACAGAGAGGAAATCGGCATGAGGAGGGTTCTGCTCCTGCTCGCCCTGGTAGGGGTGAGCATCGGTGACCGAGGTGATGTGGAGGACTCCCACATTTATGGGTGCTCGGGAGAGAGAGCACCGATCGTTACCGCTGGGGGTGGCGAGCCAGGTGCGGAGGAGCTCACTATTTACTTCCATGAGGGAAGGTGGCCAGGGTGGTTGGGGTCTAACTCTACACAATACTCCAGCCAGACCGGGTTCACCTATGGGGAGGCCTCCATCCCGTGCCCCAGGGTACAGGTCGTTGCTACAAGGGTCAGTGTCACTGAGGGGAAACGTCTTTGTCTTACATGCAAGGGACGGATTCCCCTGGATAGGTGGTGGTGGCTCAGGAAGCTGAGCAGGGACATAGGGGACCGTACAGCCGACTGGGAACGACTGGGGAACGACACCCACCGGACGATCACAGGGACCCAAGGGGGAGTGAGTGTGTGTTGGGATAAGTGGCGGGAGTCGGAACAGGGAATCTATATCTGCATGTGGGGATCAGAGAGCCTGCCTCACAGGCATATCCATCATCTTCTCCAGACAATGGCAAGATACCAGGAAGGTGATGGGGTGGGATTCTAGCCTGCATGCATGCACGCTCCCACACTCCCCGATCCCAGTCAATGCCACCAAACTCGCAGCACGCTCCTGAAAGCCCCTGCCCACGACCCCGACATCACGGACAGTAATAGAGAGGTGTCCTACCACCACCAAGGGACCAGGGAATGGGTTAGTGCTAGTGCCGACCGAAAAGGTACTATACCAGGGGGTACACTATGCAGTAGCTTCAGTTATCCTAAACCTTACCGAAGAACACTTACCTGAATGGTGCCCTAAGGAGACAGAACAGCTATACCAGGCCCTACTAAAAGAAATGTTTAGGAAAATCTACGAATTCGACTTTGCCAACATAGACAAAGCAGAGCTGTACACATTACACGCTGAGCACACTATGGGCACAGGGAGACAAAGAAGGGGGACCTGGAACACTATTTTCACAACCTACGATACAGAATCCTCGGTAATAAATAGCCTGGACGATATAGGACTGCAAACACAAATAAATGGTCTAAAAACCCAACTACGAAAGATCCTAACGGAAGAAAACACAGTGGGAGGCTCAGAGCTACACGAGGACCAAGCTATGACGGTCCATTTAAAGGAGATCATTGCTGAGCTAGAAAGACATGCAAAAACAGTAAATGCACTCATACGGGAGGATAGGAATGCTTCGGATCAGGCTGCACAGAATGAGGTGTGTGTGCTATATGGGGCATGGTTGCTGGGCGAGGGCCGCAGCAACCTGGAGGATTTAAAACAAGATTTAGTCCCCTCCTGGATTAGCAACAAGCACCTCGCAGCCCTCCACCCATTTAGCAATTCGCTGAGCCCGTGTCAGCTCCGACTAGCCTCTGAAGCCTACCCTGTTCCAGTAGATTGCGGGTGTTCCAATCACACTATCATGGGGATAGCAGTGAGGATGCCGGTCATGGGTGGGATAGCCCGACCCGCACCGGTATACAGGGTGGAGAACATTGGGATCATTCAAGGGGGTGCACACGTCCGTTTCGCAGAAGCCCCACCTTATGTCATAAAGTGGGAGCACGCTATGACAGGTACTGACCTCTCCAGGTGCTGCAGCAAGGGTGCACACATAATACTGTGTCCCCAGCACTTGAATGCCTATTCTAGTAGTGCAGGTTTAAAGCTGCTGGCGCACGACCTATTAACTGTACCATGGAGGTAATGGCACAAGGCCATGTTCCCCCACAGGTAGCATTCATAGGGGGTGGGACATATTGTGTCACCACAAGTGCGCCCCACTACCAGCATGGACAGCACATCTGGTGTCCGGTGAGTGACAGCAGTTTCTGCTTTAAACCCGAGGCAGAAGTTCAAGTGGCCCAGGAATGGATTGTCCCCATTCCTGAACCCTCCACTGTTCACCTCACTCTAACTGAAAACATCACCAACCTGCAAAACTATGTCACACATTTCGGCTATGAAATTCCCCCTCTAGCCGAACATCTTACCGCCCTACTAAAAGCAGTTGTTATATCAGAAAAACATTTCTACACACTAGAACAGAAGACAGTCGAGATAGGGGCCAAAATCTTGGATATCGTAGTTCCACCCTGGTGGGATATTTTTGAAAATATAGAGGTCCCTTCTTGGATCAGAATGGCCTCCCACATTTTAGTGGTCTGCCAGCTCTATATAGTTTTCTACTTACTATGCACAAAGTGCAAGGGGAGGGACAGAATACTCCGATCCCAACATGAGAGAGCATGGGACAAGCATCAAAATAAAGTCTATGACCAGGTATGAGACGAGCCTTAATCGTTATTAAAAATAAAGATTGTGACCGTGTATTTTTCTTTTCTATGTATTTACCATATTTTTTTTTTCCAAGTGGTGCAGGGGTGTTGGAACCCCTCCACGCTTGGATATGAATGTAACCGAATTTTCTTACCTTTGTATGTATCTGAACACTACACCTAAAGGGGAATGTGTGTTTTGGGGTTTTAGATAGGTAAAATACAGGGGAAGGTTGGCTCTCAGGGATCAGGAATTTTGCTCACCCAGTATGATACTCTAACAAGTAAAGTATCACAGGGGGGACTGTAGGATTCTCAAAATTAACAGATCCCCCAAAACTTGGAGAAAAACCCTAAAGAAAAGGATTTTGGACACTTTTTCTAACCACTTCAGGGTGATAAAATATTGGGCCTAACAGAGGGAGATTCAAGGTGAAGAACCAAGATTTGTCATTTTAAAAGGCATGTTTCGGCTTATAAAGAAAGAAAAGGCTGCAACAGGAAATGGGATCAGACTCTGTAATAGACAGTTTGAGTATTGGAGTTAATCAGTTAATCAAACTGTCTGGGGGAACTGTAAACGTCACTCAGCCCCTATCAGACAATTTACATTCTAACAATAGACCCACGGAAGAACAGCCTCACCCAAAATACAGAACCCATCCAAAAACATGCATAAAACAAATCACTTCGCCAATCTACAAAGAATCTTAGGTCCCACAGGAAACTCAAAGCTTGAGGACAATTCACTACAATCAAGTAAGGGTTCAACGGCTCAGGAAACCATCCCGAAACCACTTCACACATTCTTAAAAACTTCAACAGCCCATGTAACCATCCTGAAACCACTTTAAACAAATTAATATTAACGAGCCCGCCAAAATCTAACAATAAACCTAGACTGATTTGGCGCGCAGATTAGGAGGCCCCAATTAGTATAATTGAAGGCCTGTTTTCTCGAAAGGTTCAGCAGTTCAGGTGGAACAGAGCACAGTTCAGCAGGGTGGGAGTTCAAGAGGTACAGAGGAGTTCAAGCATCTCAAAGCAGTTCTCTCTTGAAGAAGTAACACACCACCGGACACCTCGCGGCACCAAGGGCCCCACGAAACAACCAATTGAATATTACCCTCAGTCAACCGGGTAATATTTGGCCACCGCGACCAACTGTAAGATTCGCAAAATTTCTGCATCTCCCCGAAGGTTATTATTAATAAAAGGGACCCTGCATGGGCATTTTAAATTAAAAAGGGTACCCAAGATGTCGTCCAGGCCTCGTGGCAGAAAGCCTGTGAGTTTCCAAAATGGATTCTGCAGCGCAGACAGCTTGGGAGAAATCGAAACTAAGGCTGCAGGCTTTCTGTGAAGAGAGACTTTGTATTTTGGAACAAGACAGGACTTTGAATTATGTATTAGGCCGAATTGGAGACAGATCTAAATTCAGTGAGGCCTATAGTTAAAGCCATCAAACAGTCTGCATACGTTATCAAAAACAGATTAACACAGCCATCGAGGTTGGACAAGCCCATCAAGGAACTCTCAGGACAATACAAGTCAATTATTGGACCGGTAACTGTGATTACCAGCCATCTAAAAACCGTCAGTATAGATTGCTACCATTGTTTAAAATAGCCCGCCAAGTTTAAGACAAAGAACTAACCTGATTTGGCGCGAAGATAAGGGTTTTTGAAAAAGGTATAACTGAAGGCCCCGGGTAGCGATCTCTCTCTCTGTTGCTCTTGCGCTCTTGCTCTTGCCCTTGACCCTGCTCTCGTGGCTCCAGCCTCTTGGGCTGCCGCTCGTACTCGTGCCCTGGCCTCGTGGCAGGTTCTCTCCCCGGAGCAGATTTTCAGTAGCCAAAGATACCATACCAACTGCTAGGAAGGGGAGCGAGGCCCAAGTCCACAGCCATCTAGGATGCCCAGGCCGCAGAAAAGGGATGAGATGAAGTTGAGCAGGTAGCCCAGGACGTGTATAGTAGTCTGACGAGACGAGACGAGTGGAGACGAAGAAGACGATAATAACTCGATAAGGGCAGAGCAGGGCAGCGAAAAATGCATCAATAATTTAAACCAAGCGCCTAGTTATAAGCTGACGCTTGGGGAAGAAAGTCCTTAAGGACGGTGAAGACAAACACCTTGAACGCTGCAAATAAACACAGGTGTCCACGCCATAACGAATATGCTGGTGTTCGAAGGATGGGTAGTAAAATCTAAGCAGTAAAAACTGCTAATCACCTCATCGACATAACATTACCGCCGACGACTGCCCGAGGGAGAAGAAGAGGAGAACCCATCGAGACGAGACGATGACGGTAGCAGAGGGGAGAGGGTGTGTCGCAGCAACCGACCCAACACCGCACCCCTGAGGACCACGTGGCGACGAGGTACCTAGAAGGACCAAAAACCCAGACTTCAAAACACAAATTCGTTAACAGTTGGCTTTTATCTTTGGATTGGTGAGCATGAATTCTGACCCCTCATAGCTTAATCTAGTTAGGTATAGGGGTGGGATAAGGATAAGGGGATTGTTAAGATAGTTGTTTTCCCTCGATGTGCTGTGTGTTCCCCATTCCCTGCATAAGTGTAGTTATTTGTATTAGCCTGTAATGTTATAATGACAACTTCCTTTTAAGACTGTATTAATTTCTCTGTTCAATAAAATCTTGGTTTTGCTTGCATCCAAACCACCTGTCTACTCACGTTTTCTGTATTGCTGCCTGTACCTAAGTCCAGTGTCTAGAACCCAGGGGCATGGGAGCGATTCGAACCGCTCACAAAGCAGTCAGGGGCATAACTGACTGGGCGCATGCGCCACTCCACACCACCCCCTACAGAACTGGCGACCGCGGTAGGACACCGGCATCAGGGTTGCGATATGGTAGACAATGGTTCGGATGAGCGGACCGTTATGGAGGAAAGGATTTCTGATTATGTGTTTAGCAAGGTAAATATCACGAAGAAGTGGATCACCACTCTGTTAAAGGCTGGGCGTCCGGTAGATGCAGCAGCCAAGTGGACAGAGGGAAAGGAACACAAGAAGTCCTTAGAGAAGGCAGTTTGGCTGATGTGCTTTAAAAAGCAGATCCAGCTTTTGGACGGGCTCGTTGCCGCACAGGCAGTCGAGTTAAAGGAGTCAGCCCTGGAAATCCAGGATAAGGCTCTCACAGGGGAAAAGTTGTTAGTAGCTTTGCAGGCTTTGAACCAAGAAAGAGTGCATCTAGTGAGAGAACACAAGGCCCAGTTGGAATACCTACGGTGCCAAGTCACCGAGGCCAAGGGAAATGAGGCAAGGTTGTGGGAGAAAAACGCCCGCATGGCAAGGCAGGTTAGGGAACAGGAAGAGAAAGTGCAGGAGGTAAAAGCCGCTTACAAGCTAGCGAATGAACGGGGGTTTGAGGAGGCAGACCACGGCCCCTGTGAAGAGAGGATAGAAAATCTGAGCCGGGCCCTCCGGAGGGCAAAAGGCATGGTGTGCCTCATAAGCCCAAAGGCAGGTCAGGCAGATTTTATGGGGATCGAGGGGAGAACAGTTCCAATGTCACCGGTAGTGTCTAGGGATGACCCGGTTGAGAGAGAGGAGACCTCACGACCACCACACACAGCGCCAAGTTTCAGCGAGGTTTGGCAGCAAGGGGGGGTGGAACCCAGAGTGGAGCCAGAGGTGGAGGCGGAGGTAGAGCAACCCCCGCCCGAAAAGTCGGAACTGGAACCAATGTGCCCAGCACAGCATCGGAGGTTCGGCCCACCCGCCAATGGTGACAATGAGGGACCCCTCCAAAACCAGTTCGTATTACCCTTTAACACCCAGCAGCTTAGGGTTATGGTCAACCATGTCCCGAAGCTTTCTGCCAAGGGAGACCCCTCAATCCACTTCAGGGAAATAGAGCAGGCCGCCAGCATCAACGACTGCGATGACGCTGAGAAGGCCAAATGCTGCTATTCTCCCTGGAGAGCAATCTCCTCCAATCCCTCTCTGAAGAGTGTAAGAGGGGACAGAGTAGGTACGAGGAACTTAGAGACGCGGTTCTGGAAGCCATGGGGATGGATGAGGGAAGTCCTTTCTCCCGTGTGGAGAAGACAGTACAGCTCTCAGGGGAGACCCTGCAGGCTTTTGCGGACCGGTTGTGGCCGGTGTACCGGAAAGCCTGCCTGGGGACGCGGGACCGGGGATTCCTCAACGGGGATTCTCTGACGCATTGGCTCCGTTGTCTAGTGGCGAACAGCTTGCCACAGATCCGGGCCAAGGCAGAAGCCTGGTTCGGCCCCAAAGATCCCCAGACCACAGAGATCACGGTAATTAGGCAGCTCACTCTGGCCTATAAAAACGGTGGGGGAGCCGATGCACACCCAGCCAAGGGTAAGCTGCATGAGGTAAAACCCGGACCGGGTAGGGAGTGGCACCAGGAAGGGAGGAACCCTCCCAGCACAAAGACCAATTGTTACGGGTGTGGGAAGGATGGGCACTGGCGGAAGGAGTGTAAGAACCCTTGGAAGGATAACAAGGGAAAACATCCCACAGCCCCAACCCAAAAGGCGGGGGCAGGGACCCCTTCCGCAGAGGTCGAGTCGCTTTTGGACGCCATGAGGTCCTTACTGACTGGCCAGGGGAGAGTAGCAGCCGCCACCGGTGCTCTCACCCCATCAGCCCCATCCAACCCACAGCCGTGACTAGAGCCGGCGCAGCCTGTTTATCTGTGTTCGCTCCGAAACGATGAGTGGAGGAGACCCATGTTGGAGATGGAGGTGGAAAAAGTAGCGGGGACCTATCTGTTAGACACGGGGGCATCATGCACCGTGGTCTACTCAGCTAACCCCACCACCTCACCTCTCTCCAGCGGGGTCCCATACAGTCTATCGGGGTTCACGGGTAAGGAACAGGCTGGCTCGGTCTCCATCCCGCTCGCCATTCGGATAGGACCGCTCCGCTCCAAGTGGATGTGTGTCCTAATGAATTGGGAAGTGGAGGATGGAAGAGGGGTCCTGGGGGCTGACTTTATCGTAGGTCACGGGATCCTGGTGGATTTGAGGAATCACTGCCTCTGGGGGGCAGGAAAAGTAAAGAACGATGAGATCATAGTTATCCCGGGTAAGGAAGGGAAGGGGACCCTCTGCACCATGAAGCCCAAAGAGGATTATAACCTCGGGCTCATGGTCAGCAACACCCCACCAGAGTTCCAGGCATTTGTGCAGGCCCACCTGGCTACATTTGCCACTCACAAACACGACTGCGGGAGGGTCACAGGGTTTGAGGTCAGAGTAGACGGGGACCCCATGGCCCAACCACAGAAACAGTATAACTTCCCCAGGGAAGCAGAGCTGGACATGGAAGCAGCCATGTCCTCGTTAGTACAGCAGGGAGTTCTGAGGCCGATAGCCACCCATGTAAACTCTCCGTTGTGGCCGGTTAGAAAACCGGACAATTCCTGGAGGGCCACGGTGGACTATCGGGTGCTCAATAGTAACACCCCAGCCTGTGCACCTACAGTGGCAGCAGTTGCCGACCTGATAGGGAGTATTCCAGCATCCGCGACCACTTTCACGGTGCTGGATATTTCCAACGGGTTTTGGTCCATCCCTGTAAGGAGGGAGGATCAGTACAAGTTTGCCTTTACGTTTAAAGGGCAACAGTACACGTGGAACTGCTTGCCTCAGGGCTTCCATAATAGCCCCAGCATCTTCCATCAGTGCATGGCAGACAGTTTGAAGGACTTTAGTCAGCCCGGACAGTTGGTGCAATATGTGGATAACCTGCTCCTGTTCACTGATTCGAAAGAGGAGCATGGCCCACTATTGGCCGAACTACTGGAGCTGTTAGGACAGAAGGGTTTCAAAGTGAATCCTAAGAAGGCGCAGATTGGCCAGCAGGAGGTGAAATTCCTCGGTCTGACCGTGCGCGCCAGAGAAAGGGCCGGAGGTAAGACCGTCCCGGTGAGAAAGGAGAAAAGACAGCCCCTCGAAGGTCCGTCCGGGGCAGCGGGCGAGCCTTCAGCGCAGGTTTTAAAACAGGCCGCTGGCTATATCAACCAGTACAAGCTGTTTCAGCCTGAAAGGGGAAAACAGCCAGTTGGGGTAAGTTCTGAGGATAAAGATCCTCAGCCTGCAGCACGAGCGAGTTCACAGACGACACAAGCAGGCGCTGTGGCTTGCTTGAAGGGAGGGGCCATCCAGCCCATCGATTGGGACACGCCCCCACTCTTCTGGGATCCAGACAAGAGCGAGGGACTTGAGGGCAAAAACCCCTCCCCTAACCCAGGTGTAGAGAGGGAGGGACCTGAGGTCGAAAGCCCCGCCCCGGAGCCAGCCATGGGACCCGAGGGCGGAGACTCTCAGCTCGCAGCAGCAGGCTGCGAAAAGTTACCTGCCCCCAGCCCAGGTTCGGGAGGGGTCAAGCCCAGGGGAGCAGCGGCTCGGGTAAAAGGCCCAGCGGCCAGGACAGCCCCACCCGCCAAAGCCCCCAGAAAGTCCCCGCGGACACCCCAGCCGAGAAAGCCATGGTCACCAGCCCTCCAGTTCCCAAGGGCCGCCCCTCGAGCCAGGGAGAGGTCCAAGGACAGAGGTCCTCAGCCAGCAGCCTCGGGCTGCGAGGGACCAACCGTGAAGGACGGTGTGGTCACGCCGGGGGTAGCGGCGAGCTGCATTCCGACCAGGGATTAGCCTGGCCGCCCGGAGACGGGCGGCGGTTGTATATAGTATAGTTTTAAGTTTAAGTTTTAAGTAAGGTGTAATTATTTAGCTTAAGTCTGGGTGTTTAGCTTAGGTTAAATAAGGTGATGGGTAGTTTTATGTAAGAAATCTGCCGAGAGTTTATATTTCGGTCGAGTTCGCGGGACCCGACCATGCCTCACCAAGCCAGAGAATCTCTTTGGGACCTGGCTGCATGTTTTTACATCTTTTTGCAGAAAGATTTTCGGAATGGAATGGATCGTAATCCTATTCGCCCTGATCGGGATGAGTAAGGAGAGGACGGGGCGATGTCCAGGACTCCCACATTTATGGACAGGAGCGGCGAATGGGATGCGGAGGAGACCGCCGTCTACTTCCACGAGGGAAGGTGGCCAGGATGGTTGGGGCCCAATTCATCTCAGTACTCCAGCCAAACCGGATTCACGTACGGGGAAGCCTCCCTCCTGTGCCACCGGGTACGAGTTGTTACCATGAGGGTCAGCGTCACCGTTGGAAAGCGAATATGTTTGACGTGTAAAGGACACATTCCACTGGATAGATGGTGGTGGCTCAGAAAGTTGAGCAAGGACATGAGGAACCCTGAAGTCGAATGGGAGCGTTTGGGTAATAATACCCAGCGGAAAATTACCGGGACTCATGGAGGACTAAGTGTATGTTGCGACAAGTGGTGGGAACCGGACCAAGGGATTTACATCTGTATGTGGGGGTCAGAGATGGTCTGTCCCACAGGCATATCCATTGTTTTCCACCAGCAGTGGCAAGCTGCCGGGGAGGGGATAAGGTGGAATACCAGCCTGAAGGCGTGTGCAGTCCCATTTTCCCCGATCCTGGTCAATGCCACTGAGCTGGTAACCCGCCCCCATAAGCCCCTGCCCACGGCGAGGTTATCCAGGAAAGATTGCCTCACCACCACCAAGAGACCAGGGAATGGGTTGGTATTAGTCCCCACCGATCAGATGCTGTGCCAGGGGGTACACTACATGGTGGCCTCCGTGATTTTAAATCTCACGGAGGTACATTTACCGGAGTGGTGCCCCAAAGAAACAGAGCAGTTATACCAGGCCCTATTAAAGGACATGTTCAAGAAGTTTAATGAATTCGATTTTGCCCACGTGGACAACACCGAACTCTACACCACACACCGAGAATTTTTGGGTAACCCAGGGAGACAAAGAAGGGGTGTATGGAATGATGTTTTTACTGCATTTAATACTGGGTCCTCTGTCATCAACAGCTTGGATGACATAGAGCTGCAGACCCAGATAAACGGTTTAAAAACGCAATTAAAAAGGATATTACTGGATGAGAACAAGGTAGTGGGCTCGGAGTTGCATGAGGACCAGGCCATGGCGGTCCATTTAAAGGAGATCATAGCTGAGTCGGAAAAGCACGCAAAGACGGTAAATGCTCTCATAAGGGAGGACAGAAATGCTTCTGACCAGGCTGCGCAGAATGAGGTGTGCATGTTATACGGGGCATGGTTACTGGGCGAGGGCCGCAGTAACCTGGAGGATTTAAAACAAGGTTTGGTCCCCTCCTGGATTAGCAACAAGCACCTCGCTGCCCTCCACCCTTTTGAGAATGTATTGAGCCCGTGCCAACTCCGGCTAGACTCCGAAGCCTACCCAGTCCCCATGGATTGTGGGCGGTCCAACCACACGATCATGGGAGTAGTAGTTAGGATGCCGGTCATGGGTAGTGTGGTGTATGTAACCGTTCCACCTTTAAGAGAACTATTTTAAGAGTTGCACTACTTTATCTTGGCTGCTGTATACTGTAATACCGGTGGTGACCATATAAGTGCTGTGTAATGATTTATTGGGCAGTTCCGCCCTGACCTTCGACTAGTAAAGACCTGTTAAAGTTTAATCTTGTGGTCTGTGTATTAATTCTCAATATAACACACAGACTTAACAGTGGCGACGAGTACGATCTTACCCTGCGGCAGAGATACATCCAAGGCAGTTTAACGGGCGTCGAGAAGGAGGCATCCGCCCTCATCATTCTGCTGAGAAAAGACTCGGGTCTGCAGAGCAAAGGAAGAATTCTGACACGAAGCCTTCCATCAGCAACAGGCAGTGATCATCCCTTCTATCACGGTGGTGGGTAAGCCGATCAGCGACGAGCAGCAAGTCGGCCACGTTGGCTGTGAAGTAGGGGAGGGAAAAACGGAGGATATAAGGGCGGAGAACTCGACCACGGCCGGGGAAAAGAGCCGGACAGAAGTCGGGGCCAGAGGCGCTGAGACCGGGCTGCAAGCGGGCTGGGAGACGCAACAGCGTCGAGAGGGAGCTCGACCGCGACAAACGCAGCCAGTGTAAAAGACCGGGCTGCAAGCGGGCTGGGAGACGCAACAGCGTCGAGAGAGAGCTCGACCGCGACCGGTGAGAAAGGCCGGGCAGCTACCGAGGCCGCGAGGCACAGCGACCGGGACAGCGTAAGGCGCGGAGAAAATTTAAAAAAAACGCGGAGAACTCAGCCGCAGCCGGGGGGAAAGGACCGGACTGCAAGAGGGGCTGGGAGGCACGATTTGAAAACCGCTGGGGAGGGCGAACGCAGCAATACAGCAATCGCCATTACAGCCAGCGGGGGAGAAAGGCAAACGCGGGAAGCCGCCATTTTCGGAGGCGGGGAAGAAGACGAGCGCGGGAAACCGCCATTTTGAAAAAAAAGTTAAAGAAAAATTTCTTTTTGTTTCTCAAGAAGATTGCGAGGATGCCTAAGCATGGTAACATCAACGATTTCGATCCATGTATGTAGAACGCATAGAGATATATTGTAAGGCAAATAAAATATCAAATGATGATAAAGCACTAACCTTACTAAACTCAATGGGTGCGAAGACATACGGGCTATTGAAGCATCTTCTATCACCAGCTAAACCGGCGGATCAGACTTTCGCTAAAATTGTTGCTGTCCTGAAAAATCATTTGAACCCCACACCGCTGATGTTAGCGGAACGATTTAAATTTTATGTGAGAACGCAACTGAAAGAGGAAAGCAACGCGGAGTATTTAATTGAACTGCGTAAGCTAGCGAAATACTGTCAGTTTGGGGAAAGCCTGACAGAGGCACTGAGAGACAAATTCGTGTGTGGATTGTCGAAAGAAGGAACACAAAAGCGGCTGCTTGAAGAGAATGATCTTACACTTGATAAGGCTGTCACTATTGCAGCATCGCACGAAGCCGCAGCGAGAGGCACTGCGGAAATGCAGCTGAAGGCAGCGGTACTCAGCGTAGATCAAATGGCTTTGGGTACAACGAAATGTTATCGTTGTGGAAAGACAACACATGATCAGAACCAATGCTGGGTTAAAAACCAGGAATGTAGAAAATGTGGCAAGCTTGGTCACATAGCTAAAGTATGCCGGTCAGGAAAGAAGACCAGCAACAAAAAGTCACCGCAGGAAAAGTGCAGAAAGGTACATAAGGTGGCTGAGAAGAGCTCGGAAGAACAGAATTCGGATTCAGACTCCAACAGCAAGGAACTGGGTAGTCTGAGAATTCACAATGTGAGTAAGGAAGCTGACCTACAAACTATCTGGGTCACACTGCAGATAGCAGGAGTCCAAGTGAAGATGGAATTGGACACCGGATCGGCGTTGACGGTCATGAATAAGCAAGATTACAAAAAGTTATTCAAACATATTCCCCTACAGGATACGGAGATAGTATTGCAGACATACACGGGGCAAAGAGTATACCCCATCGGAAAGATAAAAGTCAAGGTGGTACACAAGGGCAAAGAACACCAAGGAATGGACTTATATGTACTACCTGAGGGAGGTCCACCACTTCTGGGACGGGAGTGGATCAGGAAAATAAATATGGACTGGCACTCCCTAAACGCAGTAACGGTAGAGTCCGGAAAAAAAGATGTCAAACCTAAACGATTGTCCAGAATATTGGATGAGGCTAAAGAGGTGTTCCAACAGGGACTGGGAACACTGAGAGGAATTAAGGCAAAAATCAAGATTGCAGAACATGCAACCCCAAAATTTTTCAAAGCCAGACCGGTACCTTATGCGATACGACCTGCTGTGGAAGCTGAGCTGGAAGGGCTAGAACGTTCAGGAGTACTGTCTAAGGTGGACTGGAGTGAGTGGGCCACGCCCATTGTTCCCATCATGAAGCGTTCATCGAGTAACA
The DNA here is from genome assembly GCF_052327205.1 of Somniosus microcephalus. Taxonomy (NCBI): domain Eukaryota; kingdom Metazoa; phylum Chordata; class Chondrichthyes; order Squaliformes; family Somniosidae; genus Somniosus; species Somniosus microcephalus. The sequence goes on along the minus strand of NC_140994.1, from coordinate 47,803,235 downwards.
AGCCAGGGGAACCGGGGAAGGTCCGCATCTGCGGAGACTTCAAGATCACAGTTAATCCGGTGCTTCACACGGTGCAATATCCGCTTCCGCGGATTGAGGATATCTTTGCTTCATTGTCTGGTGGGAAACACTTCACCAAGATAGACCTGGCGCAAGCGTACTTACAGATGGAAGTTGAGGAAGAGTCGCGCCAGTATCTCACAATTAACATGCACAGAGGCTTGTATCGATATAATAGACTGGTTTTTGGAGTGGCTTCGGCTCCAGCAATTTGGCAGAGGGCCATGGAGCAGGTATTACAGGGAATTCCAAGCACTCAATGTTACTTGGACGATATCCTGTTTACAGGAGATGACGATGAGGAACACCTTGCAAATTTGAAACTGGTGCTCACCAGGTTGAAGGAATATGGCCTTCGAGTTAATCGCCAGAAATGTGAGTTCTTTCAGAAACGGATCTCGTACTGTGGTCATGTCATTGACCAGGAGGGGCTGCACAAGTCACCTGACAAGATCGAAGCTGTTGTGAAGGCTCCTGCTCCGGAAAATGTATCCCAGTTGAGGTCGTTCCTAGGGTTGATTAACTATTACCATAAGTTTCTGCCAAATCTATCCACGGTGCTGCACCCGCTGAATGCTCTTTTGCAGAAAGAAGTACCATGGAAGTGGAGCGAGGACTGTAAGAAGGCCTTTCGCAAAAGCAAGGCATTGATCACCTCAGAGGAAGTGTTGGCTCCCTTCAACCCAACGCTACCTATTCGTTTAGCTTGTGATGCTTCTCCTTATGGTATTGGAGCAGTACTCTCACACAAGTTGCCAAATGGCTCGGGAAGGCCAGTCGCATTTGCATCCAGATCATTGACCTCCGCTGAGCGCAACTATGCTCAGATAGATAGGGAGGCTCTCAGCCTGGTGTGGGGAGTAAAGAAGTTTAATCATTACCTGCAGGGCCAGAAGTTTACACTGCTGACAGACCACCAGCCGTTGGTATCCATATTCAACCCTAAAAAGGGCATTTCCATTATGACAGCGCAAAGGCTACAGAGGTGGTCCCTTTTCCTAGGGGCACACCAATATGACATAGAATACAAAGGATCAAAACAGCATGGGAATGCTGACGGGTTATTGCGCCTACCGTTGCCAACGGTAGAAGAGGCGCCTACAGTGGACCCAGTGGAGATGTTCCACTCAACCATAGTGGAATGTCTACCAGTAACAAATTCTACGATCGAAAAGGGAACAAGAAACGACCCGACTCTCTCACGAGTCTATGATTTAACGGTGAAGGGATGGCCAGCACATGGCGAACCACTGTTGCCAGCATTTTCACAAAGAAGAGAACAGCTGTCAGTGTGCCGAGGAACTTTGATGTGTGGATCCAGAGTGGTGATTCCACCCAAACTCCAGCATAAAGTGCTAAAGGAGCTTCACGAGGGGCATCTGGGTGGAGTGAAAATGAAGAACCTAGCCAGAGCGTTTGTGTGGTGGCCAGGTATCGATGGAGACATCGAAGAAATGACCAAGAGCTGTCTAGGATGCCAGAAGGTCCAAAACGCCCCACCACAAGCTCCTCTACATCCATGGGAGTGGCCCTCATCTCCATGGCAAAGGGTACATATCGACTTTGCTGGTCCATTTATGGACTCAATGTTCTTAATCGTGGTGGATGCACACTCCAAGTGGCCGGAGGTAATAAAGATGTCCTCCACCACCACGGAAAAAACCATCACAGTATTAAGGACCATATTTGCCAGGAATGGGCTGCCGGAACAGATCTGTTCTGATAATGGACTGCAATTTGTGTCCGAAGAATTCAGGAAGTTCTTAAAAAACAATGGGGTTAAACACTACACGTCCGCCCCATACCATCCCGCCACCAATGGATTAGCTGAAAGGTTTGTCCAGACCTTCAAGAAGGCCATAAAGGCCATGGGTAAGGAAGACATAAATCTACAACATAAGGTAGATAACTTCTTGTTGGCGTACAGGAATGCAACACATGCGGTTACAAACCAAACTCCCGCCATGATGTTTTTCAATAGGAGACTAAGATGCCGGCTGGATTTGATCAAGCCAAACATCAGAAGGGACGTAGAGAACCGGCAATTTCAAGGCATGAATGAAAGGCCAACTAGAACCTTCCAGATAGGTCAACAAGTTTTGGCCCGGGACTACCGTACCGAGAAATGGCAGCCTGGAACTATTTGCACACGACTAGGACCGCTGATGTATACCGTGGACATTGGTGAAAGCATAATAAGGCGCCATGTTGACCAGATCATAGAGTCATCCGAAAAGGGACAACCTACTCCACAACTCTATACGCCTAATGATGAAGCCGAGATACCCATAGGATCTACCTCCGATCCGGTGATACTGGAATCAGATGAACCCGACACTGGCATTCAAGCCGAATCGACCTTGCCAAAAGAACCTACTACACCACCGAAAACTACTACACCACCGAGGCGTTATCCGGACCGAGTCAGGAAGCCTCCAGAGAGACTGAATCTGTGAACTGTTTTTGCATGAAGTTGTGTATATATGTTATTATGTTATGTTAATGGGGAATATATACTGTTAAGCTAAAAAGGGAGGATTGTGGTGTATGTAACCGTTCCACCTTTAAGAGAACTATTTTAAGAGTTTCACTACTTTATCTTGGCTGCTGTATACTGTAATACCGGTGGTGACCACACCGGTATATAAGTGCTGTGTAATGATTTATTGGGCAGTTCCGCCCTGGCCTTCGACTAGTAAAGACCTGTTAAAGTTTACTCTTGTGGTCTGTGTATTAATTCTCAATATAACACACAGACTTAACAGGTAGGACAGTCCGACCCGCACCGGTATACAGGGTTGAGAACATTGGAGTCATCCAAGGGGGTGCACACATTCGTTTCACAGCGGTCCCACCTTACATCATAAAGTGGGAGCACGCTATGACAGGTACTGACCTCTCAGGGTGCCGGAGCCGGGGAGCACACATAATCCTGTGGCCCCAGCACTTGAATGCCTTTTCAAGACCGCAGTGTGGGTTCAGAGCTGCTGACGTGAAGCCTATAAATTGTACCATGGAGGCAATGGCACAAGGCCATGTCCCCCCACAGGTAGCATATATAGGGGGTGGGACATATTGTGTCACCACCGGCGCATCCCACTACCAGCATGGACAGCATAGCTGGTGTCCGGTCAGTGACAGCAGTTTCTGTTTTAAACACGAGGCAGAAGTTCAAGTGGCCCAGGAACGAATTGTCCCCATTCCCGAACCCTCCACTGTTCACCTTACTGTGAAAGAGAATTTTACGAACTTGCAAAAGTACGTAGCGCACTTTGGCTACGAAATTCCCCCTCTCCCTGAACATTTGACCAAAATTCTAAAGGCCGTTATAGTTTCACAGAAACATTTTTACACTCTCGAGCAGAAAACAGTAGAGATAGGGACTAAGATATTGGATATTGTGACTCCACCCTGGTGGAACCTTTTCAGTAATACAGAGGTCCCTTCATGGATCAGACTGGCTTCCCACATTCTCGTGGTTTGCCAGTTAGGGATACTGCTGTATTTAGTTTGCATTCAGTGTAAGGGAAAAGGTCGGTGGGCAGAATTCCAAAACCAGAGCTTTTGGAAAAAACATTATGTAAAGGTGGAGGAAGATACACCGGTTTAAGTCTTTTTCCCTGTATTTCGATTAAAGAAGTGTTGTTTCTTTGTGTTGTTTTTTTTTAATTAAAGGTTTTCTTTTTGTTGTTTGTGTGGCGACGCGGTTTAATAAAGATATGTGTACCAAGTGGTGCAGGGGTGTTAGACCCCCTCCATGCTTGGATGTGTGTGTAAAGTCTGTAATTTTACTCTCTGTATGCTGATGTACACTACATTTTCACAGAATGGGAAGTGCATGTGTCGTGGGTATATTAGATAGATAATTACAGGGGAAGGTTGAATATGGAGGGTCAGAAGAATTTTGCTCACTTTAAAGTATGATACTTCAAGCAAGTTTTAGTATCACAGGGGGGAGTGTAAGATTAACAAAATTTCTGCATCTCCCCGAAGGTTATTATTAATAAAAGGGACCCTGCATGGACATTTTAAATTAAAAGGGGTACCCAAGATGGCGTCCAGGCCTCGTGGCAGAAAGCCTGTGAGTTTCCAAAATGGATTCTGCAATGCAGACAGCTTGGGAGAAATCGAAACTAAGGCTGCAGGCTTTCTGTGAAGAGAGACTTTGTATTTTGGAACAAGACAGGACTTTGAATTATGTATTAGACCGAATTGGAGACAGATCTAAATTCAGTGAGGCCTATAGTTAAAGCCATCAAACAGTCTGCATACATTATCGAAAACAGATTAACACAGCCATCGAGGTTGGACAAGCCCATCAAGGAACTCTCAGGACAATACAAGCCAATTATGGGACCGGTAACTGCGATTACCGGCCATCTAAAAACCGTCAGTATAGATTGCTACCATTGTTTAAAATAGCCCGCCAAGTTTAAGACAAAGAACTAACCTGATTTGGTGCGAAGATAAGGGTTTTTGAAAAAGGTATAACTGCAGGCCCCGGGTAGCGATCTCTCTCTCTGTTGCTCTTGCGCTCTTGCTCTTGCCCTTGACCCTGCTCTCGTGGCTCCAGCCTCTTGGGCTGCCGCTCATACTCGTGCCCTGGCCTCGTTGCGGGTTCTCTCCCTGGAGCAGATTTTCAGTATCGAAAGACACCATACCAACTGCTAGGAAGGGGAGCGAGGCCCAAGTCCACAGCCATCTAGGAAGCCCAGGCCGCAGAAAAGGGGACGAGACGAAGTTGAGCAGGTAGCCCAGGATGTGTATAGTAGTCCGACGAGATGAGATGAGTGGAGACAAAGAAGACGATAATAACTCGATAAGGGCAGAGCAGGGCAGCGAAAAACGCATCGATAATTTAAACCAAGCACCTAGTTATAAGCTGACGCTTGGGGAAGAAAGTCCTTAAGGACGGTGAAGACAAACACCTTGAACACTGCAAATAAACACAGGTGTCCATGACATAATGAATATGCTGGTGTTCAAAGGATGGGTAGTAAAATCTAAGCAGTTAAAACTGCTAATCGCCTCATCGACGTAACGTTACCGCCGACGACCGCCCGAGGGAGAAGAAGAGGAGAACCCATCGAGACGAGACGATGACGGTAGCAGAGGGGAGAGGGTGTGTCGCAGCAACCGACCCAACACCGCACCTCTGAGGACCACGTGGCGACGAGGTACCTAGAAGGACCAAAAACCCAGACTTCAAAACTCACATTCGTTAACAGTTGGCTTTTATCTTTGGATTGGTGAGCATGAATTCTGACCCCTCATAGCTTAATCTAGTTAGGTATAGGGCTGGGATAAGGATAAGGGGATTGTTAAGATAGTTGTTTTCCCTTGATGTGCCATGTGTTCCCCATTCCCTGCATAAGTGTAGTTATTTGTATTTGCCTGTAATGTTATAATGATAACTTTCTTTTAAGACTGTATTAATTTCTCTGTTCAATAAAATCTTGGTTTTGCTTGCATCCAAACCACCTGTCTACTCGATTTCTCTGTATCGCTGCCTGTACCTAAGTCCGGTGTCTAGAACCCAGGGGCGTGGGAGCGATTCGAACCGCTCACAAAGCAGTCAGGGGTATAACTGACTGGGCGCACATGCCAAACACCACCCCCTACAGAACGGAAAACCAACTCAGAAGAAACCGAAGATCCGCAAGTTTTTTTCCACTCTACAAACTATTCTGACTTACCCCTGGGTAAGATTTCATTCAAAAAGACTTTAAGCCCTATTTCTAACCAAAGAAAATTGGGTTCTCACCTGATAGATCCAATACGCATCCTACCGCATCTGCGGATTCGCGAAGACTGACCAGATACGCAGGTGAAGTCCTCCACTGCGTCCGGGGTACAGCAGGCCCCAACCGACACATCTAGTGAACCGCGAAATCGTGAACCAGCTCAACTGTCAAGGAGTCGTTTGGTGAGCATTATCCCTGGTCCTTTTAGAACCTAACTTAGCTAGTAAGGTGGAATTGGGACGGGTGAGATATTTGTCTAATGTAACTTTCCCTTGTGTATGTCGAAGTGTTTCCCCATTTTATTAGAGTGTTATTATTGTGTTGTACTTTCTTTTCTCAAATAATATTCAAAGTTCTTGCACCAAAACCAGTTGTCTGCTGCACTTTTATCACAACCCCCAAATAAGTCCAAGGTCTAGAACCAAGGGAGTGGGAGCGATTCGAACCACTCATAAGTCAGAGGTGAAGCTGACCCCACACACCACCCCCTATATGCCTGTGGTAAAACTTAACAGTGAGATAAGAATTTTTGATGATTATTGAATAGGCTTGAACTCTAGTTTGGAAGTTTGTGAATATCCTTTGCCCAGGACTGAATTATTGTTCACCAATCTCTGTAGTGTCCCACAATTTTCAAAATTAAATCTTTCCCAGGCTTACTTGCAATTGACCTTGCTGAAGAAAGTCGGAATTTGATAAATATGTATCTGGACTGTATCATTATAAAGGTTGAATTTGGTATTGCATCTTTTCCAGCCATATTTCAATAAACCATGGAGACAATTGTAACTGATCTCCAAGGAACTCAATGTATCTTAGATGACCTTCTGGTTACTGGAAGGTCAGAGGAAGAACATTTGTAAAATCTCAAAGCAATTTTGCAGAAATATGATCTCTGACTAAAGAAGTCCAAGTGTTTGCTGTTACAAAACTCTGTAGAGTATTTTTCTTTCATTGTTAACGAGTTTGGTATTCAACCAAGTAGATTGAAGCAATGAATTCTGCAGCTGCTCCCACGAATGTATAAGTCATTTCTGGGTCTAGTCAATTATTACCAGAACTTTATTCCAAACATGACGACGGCCACATCCTTGTTGAGTAGACTCCTTCATAAGAGCATAAAGTAAGAGTGGTTGAAGGAATGTCGGAGTAGTTTTGAACAGCTGGAGACGTTATTAACAAGTGCATCATTATTGGGGCATTATGACCCTAATTTACTGCTGATATTATCAGTTGATTCGTCTCAAGTGGGTGTAAAAGCAATGATTTCTCACTGACATTCTGCCGTTGCGAACAACCGATAGCATTGGCCTCCTGTACCCTAACTTTCCCCGAGACCAATTATTCACTGATCGAACATGTAGCCCATACAATCATAATTAGACTGAAGAAATTTCACATCTACCTATTTACACGTCATTTCATTTTATATACTGACCATAGGCCTTTAGCTTTCATTTTCTCTGAGAACCGAGGATTACCTGTTTTAGCTTCAATAAGAATAAAGATGGGATATTCAATTATCAGCTTAATCAGTATGACATCAAGTTTAAAATATCAAAATCAAATGCAAGTTATTTTGCTCCAGCTACCCACATCAGGTTCATATATTGCTGAAGATTTGACCATCAAGAAATTATTTACTGAGCAGCTGAACTTGCATTCCATTCTGACCAATGACATATGTACTGCTACAGCATGCAAACCTGTGCTTTCCCATGTTATGTATTACGTAGTGAATGGTTGGCCTGGTGATGGGTTTTGCCAGCAGAAATATTATTATATGGTAGACTTTGAGATGGTCAGGATTTGATTTTGTTGAGCTGAAGACACAGGCTGTGATTTCCCCAACCTCGGCGGGTCCGGGGCGGGCGACCTCGATGGCGGGTCCTGACCCCGCTGCCGGCTCCAGCCCGCTGTGTAGAATGATTTTACATTGATTGGGCTTGTTAAGCCCGCCCAGCGCGTTTGCCGGCATATTGAAGGACATGGGTCTGATGATGTCAATTGATGATGCATCATCAGCCGGTTTCCTTAAAGGGACCATGTCCACATTCATTTTGACATTTGTGCTGTCAGTGTTCTACAGCATTGAGGTGCTGCAAACACTGACAAGCACCGCACAGAGGCAGAGGGCAGCACCCATGCTCTCCCATGACTCCCTCCATAAACTTATGGAGGGAGTCACAGCACACAGGGAGGATCTCTTCACTTCCATTGGGTGGAAGAGACCTCCCCAGGAGACCAACGCAGCCTGATTGCACATTGCACAGGAGGACACAAGTAGCGATGTCGTCAGGAGGACCAGGCTGCAGTGGCGCAAACCTGTAAATGATCTCAGTAGATCACGAAACATTACTGCAAAGCCACACTCAACCTCATCCTGCTGTGCCACTCATCACACCCCCATTACTCTACCTTCCCTACCCTAATCCTGCACATCCTTACTCACACCAACTTATCTTGCACCTCCACCCATCCCTCTCTATCTACATTATCACTTCCCCATCTCACTAGCCACCCCTTACACTCACCCTCATCCTAGTGCAATCATACCAACTAACAACACATAAGGGTAAGCACTTGGGTGTTTTATGCAATTTTCATGTAAAGTTTCTGTTAATGTGGTGTCAAACATTGAAATCTGTATTTTCAACACTTTGTGTTCTTGGACAGATTTGAGTGCACCTTTGGAAGTGGCTTAATGTGTTGCAATGAATGGTGAGACATAACGGTATCCCCCGCAATGGCAATGAGTGTGTAAGGAATGGCTTGGCCATTGTAGGGATGCTTTATGGTGTTGGTGTGGTGCCAACCTGGCGCATCATGTGGCAGCCAGGCTGTCCAGTGTCAAGTGAAATAAATCTGGCCATGGTGAGGCCATCCCTGGCACCCCGGGCAGCAATGTGGTCAGGTGCAGCATCAGTTGTCTGCGGAGAAGGTTGGTGTCATGAATCTTACCATTCATGTAGAAATGACTCATGAGATAACACTGGGCAGCCAGCTGGTGGCGCCATCCAAGGAAAGTATAAATACTTGGGCATGGGCCCAGCTTGCTCAGGACGTTTTTGTAACCAGGAACTAGTGATGTAACTAGAAACACATGGTTGTGAAACAGTTGATTAAAGCCTTGGTTTATACTCAAACCAAGTGCTTAGTAGTTTTCTTACGTCAGTTTAATCAACTGTGTATCGGCTCCACGCTCTGAGTGATTTCGGGAACAGCCAGCTACGACTTCAACTGTAGAAGGGAACTCTGACATAGTAATCAATCCATCATGGCCAAACTACTCAGACCCGCCCGTCTTGACCTGGACCCAAATTCACCTACAACTGCTAAGGTATGGAAACACTGGTATCGTACCTTCAGCAACTTCCTCAGGGTGTGTGGTGAGAATGTTCCTGATAAATTAGAGATACTTGCCAATTATGTATCTCCTCATGTGTTTGACTATATCGAAGACTGTGTAGGCTATGACTCTGCTATCCTAATATTACAGTGACTATATGTTAAGGCCCCAAACGAAATTTTTACTCGGCATCTACTGGCCACAACTCGACAACAACCCAGGGAATCACTTGATGAATTCCTTCAAAAGCTTTGCAGGCTCAGCAAGGATTGTAATCTTAAAGCTGTCACAGCTGAGCAGTACCAGGAGGAGTTAATTTGTGATTCCTTTATTAATGGGATTGCATCTCCCTTCACACACCAGCGTCTGTTGGAGAATAAAACCCTCGAGTTACAGGCTGCCTATGACCAGGCATGTTCTCTGGACTTAGCAAAGAAGAATGCAGATACCTATCTTTTACCACATACACGGGCTGCTGCTATTACTTGTAGTGACTCCTTCGATAGGCCTCGGGCGGAAGCCCTCACTGATGATTACTCTAATCTAGCTGATGACAACCCTACCCTAGAAGCCACACTGATGATAACCCTGCCCTCGCGGCACCTTAGCAATCTGGAAGGAAGTGTTTCTCCTGTGGAGGTGCTTTCCACTATAGAAAATGTTGTCCTGCTCGTAACGCAACCTGCAATCATTGCAGTAAGAAAGGTCACTTTTCTAAGGTATGCAAGTCAAGAGCCTCTGTTAGTAAGAAAGGCCACTTTTCTAAGGTATACCAGTCGAGAGTCCCTGTTAGTTTTGCAGCTACTACGTATAAAACTGCTCCTCCCCCAAGAGCCACTACTGTATGGAATTAGCACACGCTAGCGGGGTTGGGGTTATTTGTCTCTGGCCAGTCAGAAGCCTCTGAGCTGCTCCAGGGACCCCCTTGCGGTTTCGAAGCGGTCCCCTATTCCTGAGTTCTGACCCCCGGACTTATTTGGTGGCGATGTAGACAGAAAACAATGTGACTCGTGGTTTGGGTGCAAAACAGAGCAGTATTTATTGAAAACAAAAGAAAGAAACAACTTAAAATAATGAATATGGCTCTTATGCCTGGTACAACACTTTGCTTAAGCGCAGTACACTTAGTGTCCACTAGAGGGCTCCCTTTCAGTGCAACACTCCTTTATTTAATACATGCAGTACACTCAGTACCCACTAGAGCACTCCTTGCTCAGTGCAACACTGCTCTTATTTTAAATCCAGCACTTTTTACTTAAATCTCTTTTGCTCACTACAGCACCTTAGCTTAGTGGCTTTTACTTAAAAACACAGCACTTTAATTCAGTTACTTTAAAAACAGCGAACAGCGTTCATCACAGCACTACTTTGCTTGGTGCAACACTCCTCTAAATACAGCACTTTAAAATAGCTACAGAACTCAGTGTTCATCACAACACTTGAGCTTGATGCAACACTCCTTTAAATACAGTTTTAAATACAGTACTTTAAAACAGCTACTCCCCTTTTAATACAGGTTTAAATACTGAAACCAGTGTTCACTATAGCACTTTTCTGCTACGTGCAACACTGTCTTACTTAAATGGGGGAGGAAAAACGGACACAACGAGGGAAATCGACTAAAATCACAATTCAAATGAAATTTCCACTTTACTCCCACCCCTATGCCTATCCTAAGTTGCCTTGTGGAAGGCCATAAAAATATATGCTCACCACTGCAATGCCAGCTCCGTGCCCTGCGAACTTAGATCTTTACTGCCCCGAAGTGAAAAACACCCCAGTGTTTTAAAAGTAAACTGCTGGTGTTTTGCTTCCACAGACAGACTCCCATGCTGAAGAGGCACACGGAGGGAAGGCCAGAGAGAGAGAGAGAGCTTCTGGGAAGCTATCAGTTCTGGACCGATGGACATTATGTGACATTCTGGACATTTTTACATGCAATAGCACCCTCTGGTGGTGGTTATTGTGTTAACAGTTTGTATGCTGGAAAGGTCATCTGATTTTTCTTCCTGTGTGAGGTCATTTGACCTTTGTTCCTTTCTTCTTGTGTGAGGTCATTTGACCTTTGTTCCTTTCTTCCTGTGAGTGGTCATTTGACCTTCCTACCTTTCTTCCTGTTAACCCCAGGAAGCAGTTTTGCTAGGAAGAACCTGACTTGAGTAATGGAGAATCTGCCATGAGAGGTTCCATTTACAATCCAATGTAATCTGATTTCATATGTTAGGCCAAGCGCAATATCTGTGAGTATCTTTGGTTCTTAGCATAATAGCAATGTTGTCAGAGTAATATTTTGATAATACTATGTTTATAAAAGGTTAATATTTGATAGTTATAGAAGTTAGTTCAAATGTTAGATAGTTATACAATTAGTCTATTCTACTGTTGTAAATATGTTTATATCTTATGTAATATTAAATGTATAGTACTCAGTTTATGTACAAAACATACTTTGTCTTTGTTTACAGTTTCACAAATTTGTTCAAGTAAAGGCTTCAAACAGCAAACAGCTTCACGAAGAATTATTTTGAATAGAGTGTTTAACTTGCTGGATAACTAGATAGGAGCACGTCTAGCGCGGCCAGTACAGTGAAAAGATATCAGTGAAAAGATATCAGTGAAAAGATAGCAATACGGCTAGCTGTGAAGAGCGGAGCAGGAGGAGCCCAGAGTAAGCCTTAGCCTCATAGAGCACATCTACCTCACATCAACATGTCAGAAGATAATAACAAAAATGCTTTGCAGCAAGTAGAAGACCTTAAACAGGCAGACGAAACTGTAGAACGTGACAATCGGTCTATAAGCACCGGTTACTACAGATCGCAAATTGGTTCACGGTCATCGGGTGGTTCTAGAGTAAGCATAGCCATCGCCAAAGCACGGGCTAAACGAATAGCAGTTCAAGCCAGAGCTGCGCATACGGACAGTGAAATAGAAATAAAAGTAAGACAGGCCCGTCTCCAAGCTGAACACCAAGCAGAACAGGCCCGGCACCAAGCAGAACAGGCCCATCACCAAGTGGTACGCCAGGCTGAACAGGCCCGTCTCCAAGCCACATTAAAGGCTCTGCAGCAACAAAAAGAGATAGATGCTGCATTAGCCGAGACACAAGTATTCGAGGCAATTTTGGAGGGAGCTGATCCCGAGTCAGCTTACAAACCTTTAATTCCCGTTCCGTGGCAGAGTCCACGACAGCGCACCATAGATTACGTGAGCGACCATGCCGACATACAGTTTACAGGAGAAAGGGATGGAGGCCCGCACATCTCTACAGACGCAAACACTTCGTATAACATGCCACAAGTTGCCAACCAAGGTCAAAGCAGACGGCGTGCCTCAAGCCGCAGAGTCTCCGCCAGCAGAACGGAAGACACGGTGCAAAGGAATAGGACGCCGAATAGAGAAAGTCAGAGGCAAATCCCCTCTCGGTCCCTTGAGACCCCCAACAGAGCCCCCAGCCAAGGCAACCCTGGCACAGGTCCCAGCACCTACGACCTCGCCAAATACCTTGCACGCACCCAGCTGGTGACTTCGGGGCTAATCAAATTTGATGACAGGCCGGAGAATTATCGGGCTTGGAAGTCCTGCTTCCACGATGCCATATCGAGCTTAGACCTGTCGGCAGGAGAAGAGCTCGGCCTCCTTATCAAATGGCTCGGCCCAGAGTCCGCCGGACAGGCCTGCAGGATAAAAGCGGCCAATGTGGGGCAGCTGCCAGAAGGGTTGAAGAAGGCTTGGGTGAGGCTGGAAGAAAGCTACGGCTCGCCCGAAGCCATTGAAAGGGCTCTCTTTGACAGGTTGGAGAACTTTCCGAGGTTGACGAGTAAGGAACCCCAGAAGCTCCGCGACCTTGGAGATCTGCTGTCGGAACTTGAAGCCGCAAAGCAGGGCGGCTACCTACCCGGTCTATCGTACTTAGACACTTCCAGAGGGGTAAGTCCCATCATTGAGAAGCTTCCATTTAACCTGCAGGAGAAGTGGATAACGTTTGGATCAAAGTTCAAGCTAAAGCACAACGTGGCGTTCCCACCATTCTCGGCGTTCGTTAAATTCATCCGTAAAGAAGCCAAAGCCAGGAACGACCCCAGCTTCAACTTCTTCTCCTCCCACCCAGCACTTGCCAGAAGAGACAAGTTCAACAGACATGGAAAGACACCAATATCTGTCCACAGAATGCAAGTGTCCTCAACTGAGCACACAAAGATTCAGAAGAAACCTGAGGATATGAGCAAACAATGCCCTATCCACAACAAGCCCCACCCTTTAAAGAAGTGCAGAGGCTTCAGGGAGATGTCCCTGGAAGATCGGAAACAATATCTTAAAGAGAACTCTATATGTTTCAGGTGCTGCTCGTCCACGAGCCATCTCGGCAAGAACTGCAAGGTGGATGCAAAATGCACTGAATGTGAAAGTGATCGGCACGTTTCAGCACTACACCCAGGCCCAGCTCCTTGGAAGTCAGAGACGCCTCCTCCCGCATCAGAGCACGGCGGGGAGAGAGAGGGAGCTGCTGGTACAGAGATTACATCAAGGTGCACCGAGGTGTGTGGAGAAGGAGTGAGCGCAAGAGCGTGCTCCAAGATATGCCTCGTTGATGTGTACCCTGCAGGATGTCACCAGGAATCTGAAAAGATGTATGCCATACTAGATGAACAAAGTAGTCGTTCTCTAGCAAGATCCGAGTTCTTCAACATCTTCAAGGTCAAAGGAAGTCCGTCGCCTTACACGCTGAAGACGTGTGCTGGACTTTCAGAAACAGCCGGCAGGAGGGCCTGCGGTTACGATGTCGAGTCAGTCGACGGGAAGATTAGTCTCCCCCTTCCTACACTCATCGAATGTAATCAAGTCCCCAACAACCGTTCTGAGATTCCCACTCCGAATGCAGCTCGTCATCACCGTCATCTGAGACGCATTGCAGACGAGATCCCACCTCTTGACCCAGATGCAAGCATACTTCTGTTGTTGGGAAGAGACATCCTGAGGGTACATAAGATAAGGGAGCAGATCAACGGTCCACATGACGCCCCTTTCGCCCAAAGGCTAGACCTCGGCTGGGTCATTGTTGGAGATGTGTGCCTCAAGGGCGCTCACAAGCCATCTCAGGTGAGCACACTCAAGACTTCCATCTTGGAGAATGGTCGTCCAAGCTACCTTACCCCATGCAGTAGTCAGATCCGAGTGACAGAGAAGTTCAGTCACACGGCCCAGCCTCAGAACCCCCCAGCGCTGATCTCCGCAGACAGCACACAGATGATGCTCACTGGAGAGAACCCGGGTCAGTCAGTCTTCTGTCGCACCGCCAACGACCACAAACTTGCTCCATCGATCGAAGACATGAGGTTCCTCCAGATTATGGACAATGAGGTCTCTCGTGACAGCTCTAACAGCTGGGTTGCACCCTTACCCTTCCCGAACCCCAGACGACGGCTGCCGAACAACAGGGGTTATGCCTATAATCGTCTTAACTCACTCCATCGCACACTAGAGAAGAAGCCAGAGATGAAAGCACACTTCCTAGAATTTGTCAAGAAAATGCTTGTCAATGATCATGCAGAGATAGCTCCTCCACTCCAGGAAGGCCAAGAGTGTTGCTACCTCCCTTCCTTCGGAGTCTATCACCCCAAAAAGCTGGAACAGATCCGCGTGGTGTTTGACTCCAGTGCACCATATCAGGGAGTCTCTCTCAACAACATACTCCTCACAGGGCCCGATCTTAACAACAGCCTCTTGGGAGTGCTCATGAGATTCAGGAAAGAGCCCGTCGCCATCACTGCCGATATCCAGCACATGTTTCATTGCTTCGTGGTGAGAGAAGACCACAGAGACTTCCTCCGCTTCCTGTGGTATCGGGACAATGACCCTAATAGAGACATTGTGGACTACAGAATGCGTGTCCATGTCTTTGGGAATAGCCCATCCCCTGCTGTCGCCATATACGGACTAAGGAGGGCTGCCAAGGAAGAAGACGACGACTATGGCAGTGATGTGAGAGGGTTCATCGAAGAGAGTTCTACGTCGACGATGCACTGAACTCATTCCCAACCGAAGCAGAGGCCATCAGTACCCTCGGACGAGCCCAGGAACTGCTTGCACTATCCAACCTCAGGCTGCACAAGATAGCCTCTAACAGACCAGCAGTGATGGAGGCATTCCCCCCCGAAGATCGTGCTAAGGACGTCAAGGACCTAGACCTCTTCACTGATGACCTCCCCCTACAGCGTAGCCTAGGGGTGTCGTGGAACATAGCAACAGACATGTTCACGTTCCAAGTCCTAGACGCCAAGAAACCCTTCACACGTAGAGGAGTGCTTTCTACAGTCAACAGCCTATATGACCCTCTCGGCTTCTTAGCCCCTGTCACCAGACAAGGCAGGCTGCTCCTCAGGGAACTCTCCACACGCGCTGAAGAGTGGGACAGATGGAGAGACTCACTCCAAGACTAACAGGAGATCCGAATACCTCGCTGCTATTCGTCTTTCTCTCCCTTAAATGCCCAATTCAAAGAGCTTTGTGTCTTTGCAGACGCATCCGCTAAGGCCATTGCAAGTGTAGCTTATCTGAAGGTCACCACTCAAGAAGGACAAAGCAAAATCGGCTTCATCTTTGATAGAGGCAAGTTGGCGCACCAGCCAGACCTCACCATACCCAGATTGGAACTGTGCGTAGCAGAACGCAACCTATCCCCTCACAGCAATCTAGGGAAGCTGCATCCTATCTTCGACATTGACGGACCGTCTCTGAGGTGGTTCTTCTTTTGTCGCCAGAGGACTCCAATGACAAGTAGAGTTCGGACTATGTGGAATCGTTAATGACCCCAGACGGGGAGTGTTCTGGACCGATGGACATTATGTGACATTCTGGACATTTTTACATGCAATAGCACCCTCTGGTGGTGGTTATTGCGGTAACAGTTCGTATGCTGGAAAGTTCATCTGATCTTTCTTCCTGTTTAAGGTCATTTGACCTTTGTTCCTTTCTTCCTGTGTGAGGTCATTTGCTAGGAAGAACCTGACTTGAGTAATGGAGAATCTGCCATGAGAGGTTCCATTTACAATCCAATGTAATCTGATTTCATATGTTAGGCCAAGTGCAATATCTGTGAGTATCTTTGGTTCTTAGCATAATAGCAATGTTGTCAGAGTAATATTTTGATAATACTATGTTTATAAAAGGTTAATATTTGATAGTTATAGAAGTTAGTTCAAATGTTAGATAGTTATACAATTAGTCCATTCTACTGTTGTAAATATGTTTATATCTTATGTAATATCGAATGTATAGTACTCAGTTTATGTACAAAACATACTTTGTCTTTGTTTACAGTTTCACAAATTTGTTCAAGTAAAGGCTTCAAACAGCAAACAGCTTCACGAAGAATTATTTTGAATAGCGTGTTTAACTTGCTGGATAACTAGATAGGAGCACGTCTAGCGCGGCCAGTACACTATCTTTTATACCCCCTTTTGGGGCCCGCCCAGCTCCAGATGTTTCTGGGCTAAAACAAAAGGGATCCAAACTACCCCATTGTCTAGGGTGGGTTTGAATAAAGTTGCAGTTTAAATGTGTCCATTGTCTGTGATGGCTATCAAATAAAGCTGCAGTGGTTTGAATGTGTCTTCATTGTCTGTGATGGGCCATCGAATAAAGCTATTTCCTTGATTGCTTGAGTAAATAGCCTTGAAGGTATTGTAAACAGAAAGTTATTGTTCTGTGGTTAACTGAAACTGCAGTCTCAAGTGGTTACTCCCTTGTGTACACAAAGTAGCAGTTTCTGTAAACACATCGATTGTCTGCAGGGGGGGGGAACTCCCCTTTGATTGACAGTTTTGACTGCTCCATTGTCCTTTTCTCACAGACACAAGCTGCTCTTTCCAAGTCCTTTTGTTTTTTTACTTCGGCCATGTGGTCCGACAGCCATTTTGTTCCCTGGAAATTTAAAGGCACATCGCCCAGGGATTCTTTAATCAAAAATAATTAATCTTCAGAACTGTAAATTATTGCCAATTCTTACAGTCCCCCATCGGATACTAAAACTTGCTTGTAGTATCCTTGCCAAAAGTGAGCAATAATTTCTGACCCCTCCACAAACAACCTTCCCTTATATTTAGCTAAATCTATCCTTGATCCCCCGACACCTCCATCTCCCCTGCCCAGAGAGAATCATAGTACGGCAGGCATCTATTGACAGAAAAACCAACAATTAATTAAAATAATCAATACACGAAGGGGTCCAATGCCCCTGCACCACTTATATTCACAATAAGTCAAGCATGGAGGGGGTTCTACACACCTGCACCACTTGTAACACAGTTTTAACATCTTTAAAGGGATTGTCATCCAGCCAACATGTCTGCTAAAATGATGGAAGACAAACAAGCTTCCTTTAACTACAAATAAGCAGTGAAATAATTAACCAGTTCCATAAATTCTTAGTCTTAAATTGTATTTCCAGCAGCATTTTTAAATGTTGTGGGCATCTGTTTCCTGCTATCCCCTTTTCTTCATGGACTGGGATTGCTTTCTTCCTCGGGTCTCACGATACGCAGGTCCTTGGTGCCTTCCGGAACTCTGAAAAAGCAAAAGAAAACATCTCGCCAGGCCCCCTGGCTCAAGGAAGTGTAATCAGGTCCCGTGACCTTGATCCATAATACAATCCTGGAACCATACCACACTCAAAACTTATGCACTAATATATCACTGAAATTAAAATCAACACGTTCTACCTTAACACATGTTCTACCTTAACAACATGTTCTACCTTAATAGCATGTTCCACCTTAATACACGTTCTACCTTAAACCATAAATTAAAATTAACCCATTCTACCTTAACAGCATGTTCTACCTTAATAAAGCTGTACAAGCGCCGCCCGTCTCCGGGCGGCCAGCTCAGTCCCTGATTGGGCCGCCACAGGCTGCTCCTTGCTGCGTGGCTGGACTGATTTCAGCTTCTGGTCCCTCGCAGCTTATGGCTGCTGACTGGGGACCTCTGTTCTTTGGCCTCTCCCTGGTTCGGGAGTCCGTCCTACTCCACTGTAAAGTGGGTGACCATACTTTCTTGGGCTGGGGCACCCGAAGAGATCTCCTAGGGAGTGTTGCTGGGGGGGCTACCCTGGCGAACAGACCCTTAGCTCGGGTCACACTCCCTGCTGGCTGGGGACCTCCTCCTTTGGGTCCCTCCCTTTCCAAACCTGGGCTGGGGACAGGCAATCCCTTGCCACCAGCCGCCGGTGGCTGAGGGCCTTCCCCTTCAGGTCTAAAACCTGGTTCAGGCTCCTCCCCGGAGTCCCACAAGAGAGGGGGAATCGCACGGGCCAAGTGCTGGGGAGCTCCTCTAACCCCAGCTGCCTGTTCCCCTGCCCGCTGCTTAAATAACTGTTTGATATAACTGGCTGCCTGCCAGTAATCCTGTTCAAAATCCTGAATAGCTCCTCCCCTAATGCAAGCCACAGTGCTTGCCTGTGAACTTGGACCTGCTGAGGGCTGGGGATTTCTATTCTCAGGTTCACTCCCAGCTGCCTGTTTCCCTGTGCGTCCCATTAAGCTAAATGGGACCTCATCAGACCGGGGTGAATGGGTCAGGTCCTTCGAGTGGACCCCGTGCTGGAGGCTCCAGTCTCCACTGAATATCTCCCCTGCACCATCTCTTCCCCCATCTCAACATAGGGCCTGCTCCCCTCAGCTTTTTCGCAGGGACACAGGTCAACAGGCTATGCTGGCTCGAGCCATTGCTGGGAGTGGGATGGGGTCAAAGCACCGGTGGTGGCTGCTCCGCTCCCCTGGCCAGTCAGAAGAGACCGTGTACTGGCTGCACTAGACGTGCTCCTATCTAGTTATCCAGCAAGTTAAACACTTATTCAAAAATAATTCTTCTGAAGCCGGTTGCTGTTTTGAAGCTTTACTTGAACAAATTTGTGAAACTGTAAACAAAGACAAAGTATGTTTTGTACATAAACTGAGTACTATACATTCGATATTACATAAGATATAAACATATTTACAACAGTAGAATGGACTAATTGTATAACTATCTAACATTTGAACTAACTTCTATAACTATCAAATATTAACCTTTTATAAACATAGTATTATCAAAATATTACTCTGACAACATTGCTATTGTGCTAAGGAACAAAGATACTCACAGATATTGTGCTTGGCCTAACATATGAAATCAGATTACATTGGATTGTGAATGGAACCTCTCATGGCAGATTCTCCATTACTCAAGTCAGGTTCTTCCTAGCAAAACTGCTTCCTGGGGTCAACAGGAAGAAAGGTAGGAAGGTCAAATGACCTCTCACAGGAAGAAAGGAACAAAGGTCAAATGACCTCACACAGGAAGAAAGATCAGATGACCTTTCCAGCATACAAACTGTTACCACAATAACCGCCACCAGAGGGTGCTATCTGCACGCATAAATGTTCATTGGTCCAGAACAGTCCCCGTCTGGGGTTGTTAACGACTCCACATAGTCTGAACTCTACTTGTCACTGGAGTCCTCTGGCGACAAAAGAAGAACCACCTCAGAGGCGGGCCGAGAGAAGACCTTCGCTGTTCCTTCTTTGATGACTCTCAAGTCCACCTTTCTCACTCTCCCATCCTGGCTGGGATGGGAGTTCACGATGATAGCCATAGGCCACTCATTCCTTTTTACCTGATTGTCCCTCATCAAGACAACATCTCCTTCTTTGAGATCCGGCCTCTTGTCCTGCCACTTGCGACGGCTCTGTAGTGTGTTGAGGTACTCCCTTCGCCACCTGCTCCAAAACGTGTCTGCCAGACTCTGGACTCATTTCCATTCTTCCTTGAAGAGTTCTCCTTCCCCAAACTCTCCTGGAGGACAAGGGGGAACACCTGTCTTCTGGGTCAAAAGCATGGCCAGAGTGAGGATGAGGGGTGATTCTGGGTCTGAAGATACAGGAATGAGGGGCCTTGCATTCATCATGGCGGTGACCTCGGCCATCAGTGTGGTCAAGACCTCATGTGTGAGGCATGACGATCTACCTTGGAGATACACGCAGTCGAGGATACGGCGGGCAATGCCGATCATATGCTCCCATGCGCCGCCCATGTGGGATGAGTGAGGTGGGTTGAATACCCAGGTGCATTTCTGCTCTTGGAGATACTTCTCCACCCTCTGAGAGCTGGAACTAGATCCATCCATCTTCAGCTCTCTGCAGGCGCCAACAAAGTTTGTGCCGCAATCTGAGCGTATTTGCTTTGCCGGGCCTCTAATTGAGAAAAACCTTCTCAGAGCGTTTATGATGCTGGAGGCGCCCATTGTTTCTATGACTTCGATGTGTACAGCTCTTGTGGACATACATGAGAACATCACCGCCCACCTCTTGCTGTTGGCGTGCCCTCCTCTAGTGCGGCGTGAGACCACATCCCATGGTCCGAAGACATCTACGCCTACGTAGGTGAAAGGTGGTGCTACTTGTCGCCGCTCGGCTGGCAGTTCTGCCATCTGTTGGTGCTCCGTCTTCCCACGGAGTTTCTTGCAGGTGACACATTTGAAAAGCGTGCCGCTGATACATCTCTTAGCTCCAACCAACCAGAGGCCGTCTGCTCTGATGGCACCTTCGGTGAAATGTCTGCCCTGGTGCATCACGGCCTCATGATGGTAACGCACGAGCAGAATGGCCATATGATGACGACCTGGAATGAGGATGGGGTTGGTTGCATTCGTTCCTAGTTGAGACTGCGATATGCGTCCCCCAACTCTGAGAAGGCCGTCGGTGTTGACGATGGGATGCAGCTTCCGTAGACTGCTGTGAGGGGGTAGGTTGTGTTCTGCTGCTATGCACTTCAACTCTTCTGAATAACACTCGTGTTGGACACTCTTTATCACAAGGATTGTGGCTCTCTTGAGCTCCTCTTCAGAGGGACTCTTCCGACAGATGTGCCACCCATGGCAGTTAATCCCTTGCGTAGGCTGGGAGAAGGTATGAGCTATATGGGTTAGGCGTGCTATCGTCTTTATGAGAGTGTTCCATTTGGAGAAACGCTCGAAGCATTTGGTGCTCATCAGGTCCTTACAGATTTGAGTAACGTTCGCTGTTACCTGTGGGCGTATCTCGCAGTCAGAAACAGGGTTGAGTAGATCGAATGACTCGTTGATTTCGGAGAAGTGTGGGAACGGATCTTGAAGAAAAGCAGGTCCTGACAGCCAAGTCGTGCTACTGAGTAGGGACGCTGTCACAGATCTAGACCCATGGTCAGCTGGGTTCAGATCTGTAGGGACGTACTTCCACTGGTCGGGGGACGTGGACTGTCGAATACGTTGGACTCTATTGTTCACGTATACGTAAAACCGTCTACTTTGGTTATGGATGTATCCTAGCACCACTTTGCTGTCTAAAAAATATGTGATGCTGTCGAACTTCAGATCAATCTCGCCTTCTATGAACTCTGCAATCTCAACTGCTAATACTGCTGCGCACAGTTCCAATCTGGGTATAGTGAGGTCTGGCTGGGGCGCCAACTTGGCCTTTCCAAAGACGAAGCCGATTTTGCTTTGTCCATCTTGAGTGGTGACCTTCAGATAAGCCACACTTGCAATGGCCTTAGCGGATGCGTCTGCAAAGACACAAAACTCTTTGAATTGGGCATTTAAGGGAGAGAAAGACGAATAGCAGCGAGGTATTCGGATCTCCTGTAAGTCTTGGAGTAAGTCTCTCCATCTGTCCCACTCTGCTTCCATCTCTTCAGGGAGAGGTGAATCCTACTCTTCAGCGCGTGTGGAGAGTTCCCTGAGGAGCAGCCTGCCTTGTATGGTGACAGGGGCTAAGAAGCCGAGAGGGTCGTATAGGCTGTTGACTGTAGAGAGCACTCCTCTACGTGTGAAGGGTTTCTTGGCATCTAGGACTTGGAACGTGAACGTGTCTGTTGCTATATTCCATGACGCCCCTAGGCTACGCTGTAGGGAGAGGTCATCAGTGAAGAGGTCTAGGTCCTTGACGTCCTTAGCACGATCTTCAGGGGGGAATGCCTCCATCACTGCTGGTCTGTTAGAGGCTATCTTATGCAGCCTGAGGTTGGATAGTGCAAGTAGTTCCTGGGCTCGTCCGAGGGTACTGATGGCCTCTGCTTCGGTCGGGAATGACTTCAGTGCGTCGTCGACGTAGAACTCTTGTTCGATGAACCCTCTCACATCACTGCCAAAGTCGTCGTCTTCTTCCTTGGCAGCCCTCCTTAGTCCGTATATGGCAACAGCAGGGGATGGGCTATTCCCAAAGACATGGACACGCATTCTGTAGTCCACAATGTCTCTATTGGGGTCATTGTCTCGATACCACAGGAAGCGGAGGAAGTCTCTGTGGTCTTCTCTCACCACGAAGCAATGAAACATGTGCTGGATATCGGCAGTGATGGCGACGGGCTCTTTCCTGAATCTCATGAGCACTCCCAAGAGGCTGTTGTTAAGATCGGGCCCTGTGAGGAGTACGTCGTTGAGAGAGACGCCCTGATATGGTGCACTGGAGTCAAACACCACGCGGATCTGTTCCGGCTTTTTGGGGTGATAGAATCCGAAAGAAGGGAGGTACGAACACTCTTGGCCTTCCTGGAGTGGAGGAGCTATCTCTGCATGATCGTTGACAAGCATTTTCTTGACAAACTCTAGGAAGTGTGCTTTCATCTCTGGCTTCTTCTCTTGTGTGCGACGGAGTGAGTTAAGACGATTATAGGCATACCCACTGTTGTTCGGCAGCCGTCTTCTGGGGTTCCGGAAGGGTAAGGGTGCAACCCAGCTGTTAGAGCTGTCACGAGAGACCTCATTGTCCATAATCTGGAGGAACCTCATGTCGTCAATCGATGGAGCAAGTTTGTGGTCGTTGGCGGTGCGACAGAAGACTGACTGACCCGGGTTCTCTCCAGTGAGCATCATCTGTGTGCTGTCTGCGGAGATCAGCGCTGGGGTTTTCTGAGGCTGAGCCGTATGACTGAACTTCTCTGTCACTCGGATCTGACTACTGCATGGGGTAAGGTAGCTTGGATGACCATTCTCCAAGATGGAAGTCTTGAGTGTGCTCACCTGAGATGGCTTGTGAGCACCCTTGAGGCACACATCTCCAACAATGACCCAGCCGAGGTCTAGCCTTTGGGCGAAAGGGGCGTCATGTGGACCGTTGATCTGCTCCTTTATCTTATGCACCCTCAGGATGTCTCTTCCCAACAACAGAAGTATGCTTGCATCTGGGTCAAGAGGTGGGATCTCATCTGCAATGCGTCTCAGATGACGGTGATGACGAGCTGCATTCAGAGTGGGAATCTCAGAACGGTTGTCGGGGACTTGATTACATTCGATGAGTGTAGGAAGGGGGAGACTAATCTTCCCGTCGGCTGACTCAACAACGTAACCGCAGGCCCTCCTGCCGGCTGTTTCTGAAAGTCCAGCACACGTCTTCAGCGTGTAAGGCGACGGACTTCCTTTGACCTTGAAGATGTTGAAGAAATCGGATCTTGCTGGAGAACGATTGCTTTGTTCATCTAGTATGGCATACATCTTTTCAGATTCCTGGCGACAACCTGCAGGGTACACATTAACGAGGCATATCTTGGAGCACGCTCTTGCGCTCACTCCTTCTCCACACACCTCGGTGCACCTAGATGTAATCTCCGTACCAGCAGCTCCCTCTCTCTCCCCGCCGTGCTCTGATGCGGGAGGAGGCGTCTCTGACTTCCAAGGAGCTGGGCCTGGGTGTAGTGCTGAAACGTGCCGATCACTTTCACATTCAGTGCATTTTGCATCCACCTTGCAGTTCTTGGCGAGATGGCTCGTGGACGAGCAGCACCTGAAACATATAGAGTTCTCTTTAAGATATTGTTTCCGATCTTCCAGGGACATCTCCCTGAAGCCTCTGCACTTCTTTAACGGATGGGGCTTGTTGTGGATAGGGCATTGTTTGCTCATATCCTCAGGTTTCTTCTGAATCTTTGTGTGCTCAGTTGAGGACACTTGCATTCTGTGGACAGATATTGGTGTCTTTCCATGTCTGTTGAACTTGTCTCTTCTGGCAAGTGCTGGGTGGGAGGAGAAGAAGTTGAAGCTGGGGTCGTTCCTGGCTTTGGCTTCTTTACGGATGAATTTAACGAACGCCGAGAATGGTGGGAACGCCACGTTGTGCTTTAGCTTGAACTTTGATCCAAACGTTATCCACTTCTCCTGCAGGTTAAATGGAAGCTTCTCAATGATGGGACTTACCCCTCTGAAAGTGTCTAAGTACGATAGACCGGGTAGGTAGCCGACCTGCTTTGCGGCTTCAAGTTCCGACAGCAGATCTCCAAGGTCGCGGAGCTTCTGGGGTTCCTTACTCGTCAACCTCAGAAAGTTCTCCAACCTGTCAAAGAGAGCCCTTTCAATGGCTTCGGGCGAGCCGTAGCTTTCTTCCAGCCTCACCCAAGCCTTCTTCAACCCTTCTGGCAGCTGCCCCACATTGGCCGCTTTTATCCTGCAGGCCTGTCCGGCGGACTCTGGGCCGAGCCATTTGATAAGGAGGCCGAGCTCTTCTCCTGCCGACAGGTCTAAGCCCGATATGGCATCGTGGAAGCAGGACTTCCAAGCCCGATAATTCTCCGGCCTGTCATCAAACTTGATTAACCCCGAAGTCACCAGCTGGGTGCGTGCAAGGTATTTGGCGAGGTCGTAGGTACTGGGACCTGTGCCAGGGTTGCCTTGGCTGGGGGCTCTGTTGGGGGTCTCAAGGGACCGAGAGGGGATTTGCCTCTGACTTTCTCTATTCGGCATCCTATTCCTTTGCACCGTGTCTTCCGTTCTGCTGGCGGAGACTCTGCGGCTTGAGGCACGCCGTTTGCTTTGACCTTTGTTGGCAACTTGTGGCATGTTATACGAAGTGTTTGTGTCTGTAGAGATGTGCGGGCCTCCATCCCTTTCTCCTGTAAACTGTATGTCGGCATGGTCGCTCACGTAATCTATGGTGCGCTGTCGTGGACTCTGCCACGGAACGGGAATTAAAGGTTTGTAAGCTGACTCGGGATCAGCTCCCTCCAAAATTGCCTCGAATACTTGTGTCTCGGCTAATGCAGCATCTATCTCTTTTTGTTGCTGCAGAACGTCTAATGTGGCTTGGAGACGGGCCTGTTCAGCCTGGCGTTCCACTTGGTGATGGGCCTGTTCCGCTTGGAATTCAGCTTGGAATTGGGCCTGTTCTGTTTGGAGCCGGGCCAGTTCTGCTTGGAGATGGGCCTGTCTTACTTTTATTTCTATTTCACTGTCCGTATGCGCAGCTCTGGCTTGAGCTGTTACTCGCTTAGCCCGTGCTTTGGCGATGGCTATGCTTACTCTAGAACCACCCGATGACCGTGAACCAACTTGCGATCTGTAGTAACTGGAGCTTATAGACCGATTGTCGCGTTCTACAGTTTCGTCTGCCTGTTTAATGTCTTCTACTTGCTGCAAAGCATTTTCGTTATTATCTTCTGACATGTTGATGTGAGGTAGATGTGCTCTACGAGGTTAAGGCTTACTCTGGGCTCCTCCTGCTCCGCTCTTCACAGCTAGCCATATTGCTATCTTTTCACTGTACTGGCCACGCTAGACGTGCTCCTATCTAGTTATCCAGCAAGTTAAACACTTATTCAAAAATAATTCTTCTGAAGCCGGTTGCTGTTTTGAAGCTTTACTTGAACAAATTTGTGAAACTGTAAACAAAGACAAAGTATGTTTTGTACATAAACTGAGTACTACACATTCGATATTACACAAGATATAAACATATTTACATCAGTAGAATGGACTAATTGTATAACTATCTAACATTTGAACTAACTTCTATAACTATCAAATATTAACCTTTTATAAACATAGTATTATCAAAATATTACTCTGACAATGTTGCTATTATGCTAAGGAACAAAGATACTCACAGATATTGCGCTTGGCCTAACATATGAAATCAGATTACATTGGATTGTGAATGGAACCTCTCATGGCAGATTCTCTATTACTCAAGTCAGGTTCTTCCTAGCAAAACTGCTTCCTGGGGTCAACAGGAAGAAAGGTAGGAAGGTCAAATGACCTCTCACAGGAAGAAAGGAACAAAGCTCAAATGACCTCACACAGGAAGAAAGATCAGATGACCTTTCCAGCATACAAACTGTTAACACAATAACCGCCACCAGAGGGTGCTATCTGCACACATAAATGTTCATTGGTCCAGAACAGACCGCACTGCCTCCAATAGTGACTTGACCCAGGGGGGGGAAATTCCTGTCTCTACCACCTCTTCCTCCACCCCCCTTTGCTGCTGGAGCTCCTGAAAGCTCGGACCTGCCTTCGGGCTGATCAGACAAATCATCCCCTTTGCCCTCCTTAAAGCCATCTTCAGGCTTTCTATCTCTGCCCTACAGGGGCCATGATCTGCTTCCTCAAACCCTTGCTCGTAGGCCAGCTTATATGCTGCCTTTACTTCTCTAACCTTCTCCTCCTGCTCTTTTAATTCTTGAATGAGGCGAGCATTCTCCTCCTGCACCCTCATCTCATTGTTCTTTGCTTCTGCAACTAGGCACTTCAGGTACTCTGACTCGTGCCTCGTGTGGCTTTTGCCCTCACTAAACTGAACGACCAGGCGATCTACCTTGGCCTGGTATTCTTCAACCTCCCTTTCCCTATCCCAACTCTCTGCCCTGGCTTCCCTAAGCCTGCGGGTAACCTCCCCAAGCCTGCGGGAACCTAACCACAAACAAACAAGTGGGATAAAAAGAAACCCAATAACTGCTGCTCTTTCCAGACCCAAACCACTGTCTGCCACATCGCACACCGTTGCTGAGGGTCCTG
The DNA here is from genome assembly GCF_052327205.1 of Somniosus microcephalus. Classification (NCBI taxonomy): domain Eukaryota; kingdom Metazoa; phylum Chordata; class Chondrichthyes; order Squaliformes; family Somniosidae; genus Somniosus; species Somniosus microcephalus. The sequence continues at coordinate 47,776,285 of NC_140994.1, read as the reverse complement.
CTGCGATCGCCATTTTGTATGGAATTAGCACACGCTAGCGGGTTTGGGGTTATTTGTCTCTGGCCAGTCAGAAGCCTCTGAGCTGCTCCAGGGACCCCCTTGCGGTTTCGAAGCGCTCCCCTATTCCTGAGTTCTGACCCCCAGACTTATTCGGTGGCGATGTAGACAGAAAACAATGTGACTCGTGGTTTGGGTGCAAAACAGAGCAGTATTTATTGAAAACAAAAGAAAGAAACAACTTAAAGTAATCAATATGGCTCTTATGCCTGGTACAAAACTTTTGCTTAAGCGCAGTACACTTAGTGTCCACTAGAGGGCTCCCTTTCAGTGCAACACTCCTTTATTTAATACACGCAGTACACTCAGTGTCCACTAGAGCGCTCCTTGCTCAGTGCAACACTGCTCTTATTTTAAATCCAGCACTTTTTACTTAAAACTCTTTTGCTCACTACAGCACCTTAGCTTACTGGCTTTTACTTAAAAACACAGCACTTTAATTCAGTTACTTTAAAAACAGCTAACAGCATTCACCACAGCACTCCTTTGCTTGGTGCAACACTCCTCTAAATACAGCACTTTAAAAATAGCTACAGAACTCAGTGTTCATCACAGCACTTGAGCTTGATGCAACACTCCTTTAAATACAGTTCTAAATACAGTACTTTAAAACAGCTACTCCCCTTTTAATACAGGTTTAAATACCGAAACCAGTGTTCACTATAGCACTTCTCTGCTAGGTGCAACACTGTCTTACTTAAATGGGGGAGGAAAAACGGACACAACGAGGGAAATCGACTAAAATCACAATTCTAACGAAATTCCCACTTTACTCCCACCCCTATGCCTATCCTAAGTTGCCTTGTGGAAGGCCATAAAAATATATGCTCACCACTGCAATGCCAGCTCCGTGCCCTGCGAACTTAGAGCTTCACTGCCCCGAAGTGAAAAACACCCCAGTGTTTTAAAAGTAAACTGCTGGTGTTTCGCTTCCACAGACAGACTCCCACGCTGTAGAGGCACATGGAGGCAAGGCCAGAGAGAGAGCGAGAGTTTCTGGGAAGCTATCTTTTATACCCCCTTTTGGGGCCCGCCCAGCTCCGGATGTTTCTGGGCTAAAACAAAAGGGATCCAAACTGCCCCATTGTCTAGGGTGGGTTTGAATAAAGTTGCAGTTTAAATGTGTCCATTGTCTGTGGTGGCTATCGAATAAAGCTGCAGTGGTTTGAATGTGTCTTCATTGTCTGTGATGGGCCATCGAATAAAGCTATTTCCTTGATTGCTTGAGTAAATAGCCTTGAAGGTATTGTAAACAGAAAGTCATTGTTCTGTGGTCAACTGAAACTGCAGTCTCAAGTGGTTACTCCCTTGTGTACACAAAGTAGCAGTTTCTGTAAACACATCGATTGTCTCTGCAGGGAGGGGGGAAACTTCCCTTTGATTGGCAGTTTTTACTGCTCCATTGTCCTTTTCTCACAGACACAAGCTGCTCTTTCAAGTCCTTTTTTTTTGTCTTCGGCCATGCGGTCCGACGGCCATTTTTATCCCTGGAAATTTAAAGGCACATCGCCCAGGGATTCTTTAATCAAAAATAATTAATCTTCAGAACTGTAAATTATTGCCAATTCTTACACTACTAAGGTTACAGCTGCTATCTATAAAACTGCTCCTCCCCCAAGAACCACTACTAAGGTTACAGCTGTCAAGGGTAAAACTGCTCCTCCTCCCATCACAGCTGTTTTTCCCCAAAGTCTGTCCCATGCAGCCATGAAGGTTTCGGTAAATGGACACATTTTGAGTGCACTAATCGACTCATGCAACTCTGACAGCTTCATTAGTGAGCGGGCTGTCAGTAAGTTAAAACTGCGTATTTACCCCTCGGACAGGGAAATTGCAATGGCTCTGACGACACTGACCACCAACTCTCTCGGCTTTTTCTTGTCGACCTTATTCTCAATGGCCGCACTTATTTCTCCACCCGGCTCGGGGTGCTCAAAAACCTATGCCGTGATCTGCTCCTGGGACAGGATTTCTAGAAACAACATAAAAGACTCACTTTCGAATTTGGAGGGTCAAAGCCGGAGCTTACTATTTCCAAAGTACCGTTTTGTGTGCTTTCGCCGCTTTCGCTCGATGAGCCCTCCTTGTTTGCCAATCTTTCCCCCGATGTAAGCCCATAGTCACTAAATCATGACGTTTCAGCCAAGATGATCTGTCCTTTATCGAGGCAGAGATCTCTCGCCTTCTAGCTGATGGTATCATTGAGTTATGTTCATCTCCCTGGCGGGCTCAAGTCGTCGTTGTTAAAAATCCTCTGAAGCAACACAAGAAACATCTTTGCATCGATTACTATCAAACTATTAACCAGTATACCGACCTGGATGCCTGCCCACTACCACGCATCGATGACATGGTCAATAACCTTGCCAACTACAAGGTATTTTCAACTTTTGACTTTAAAGGGCCATTGCCTTCCTCAACGCGAAACACCTACTTGCTTACTATGGTGGATGAATATTCACACTTTCTCTTTGCTTACTTCCACAGTGATCAAATGCCTCGATCAGGTCTTTTCCCTTTGCAGTACGGCCAATTTCATCCACTCTGATCAGGGTCCTTCCTTCATGTCAAGCGAACTCAAAAATTATCTTTTCCAACGGGGAATCGCCACAAGTAAAACAACACTGTATCATTCCATTGGTACCGGACAGGTTGAGAGATACAACGCTATCATTTGGAACGCTGTTCGTCTTGCACTGAGGTCATGCAACCTACCAGACCAGCAGTGGGAAACTGTGCTCCCTGACGTGTTGAACTCCATCATGTCTCTTCTTTCTACTTCCACCAAAGTTACTCCTCACGAACGATTCTTCGGGTTCCAGTGTCGCTCCACCCATGGGACGTCCCTACCATCATGGTTGGCAGCTCCCGGCCCCGTGCTGCTCCGAAGATTCGTTCGATCTTCCAAGAATGATCCCCTCGTCGACGAGGTGGAACTAACAGACGTTAATCCCACATACGCGCACGTGCGGTACCCTGATGGCCGGGAGTCCACCGTTTCACTCCGAGATCTGGCTCCCTGTCCAACCGGTCCCACGGACCCCACCGATAGAGGGATCCATATTAATGATGCCGACACTCTGCACTCCTTTGAGGATGACGCCCTACCCGGGACATCAAGGGATCTGCCGGCTACTCCGTCAAATCAACTCAGGGAGCAGAACCCTCCCCACGGGATGGCCACCCAAAGCCAGGATGCCGGACAATCACCAGCTACCAAGCAAGATGAAGCCAGCTCTGTGCCTGTGGGGACCTGCACCCGGACTCACGATGTCCCCAGTCCCCCTCAGATCGATCAAGGCGACACAGGCCCTGTCAACCTACCTGTACAAACCAAGCAACCCAGGGACCAAGACACAATCCGAGGAGACGTGCCTTCCGGCCACAAACAGAAATCGAAATGACTGCGACTCTTCGTGGTCCGTTATATCTGCTAGAAGGAAGTCGTCGGACTTCCAAATCTTTCAGGTGGGAAGAATGTCATGAATCTTACCATTCATGTAGAAATGACTCATGAGGTAACACTGGGCGGCCAGCTAGTGGCGCCGTCCAAGGAAAGTATAAATAATCGGGCGTGGGCCCAGCTTGCTCAGGCTGTTTTTGTAACCAGGAACTAGTGATGTAACTAGAAACACATGGTTGTGAAACAGTTGATTAAAGCCTTGTTTTATACTCAAACCAAGTGCTTAGTAGTTTTCTTACATCAGTTGATATTGTTGTTGGTGCTGCTGGTGTGCTTGGTGCTTCTGGTGTTGGGGCTGATAGTGGTCAGGTTCTAAGGACCAAGGTGAGGTAGTTTCAAGGGCACCGATGCTGATGTAGTAGATGGCAGGTGAACTTGAGATGACAGAAGCAAACTGTCAATGGTGAGAGAAGTTGTTCCTCTGGATAGAGGTGACACTGGATAGAGAGTTTGCTCCAAACACTTACAACCTGCCTAAAGCTCAATCTGTCTTCCAAATGCAATAAGCAACAGCTTCTGAGCTTGGAAAGTGAACAGATGTGAGGTGGGAGCTTTTATAGCACATTTGCAGCTGTCAAGTAATGAGATGACCCCATGGTCATACAACTCCCGACCTGCTTAACTGACGTGATCCCCGAGCAGCATGGACCCCGTGGGCGACCTCGTAAAATGTAAAGATGAGCTCAAAATACTACTTAATGTGCTGTTAACAAGGTTGTAATGACCTGAATCGCCACCTCTGCTGCTGTGTGTCGGGTCTGTTCAGCGCTGACAGACCCGACATCTGGAAAAGGCGTGTGGCGGCGGGTTGATAGTGGGGTCCCGACCCACTGTCAACATTTTTTTCCCCACCCGACCCGCCACCGAACGTGCAACTGACCCCCCCCCCGAAAAGCTCCCCCCACAGAAATTGTTACTTTGGATTCTCCTTCTAAATTGTTCAAAGTGCTTCCAATGTCATCAACAGATGTAATAGCAGTGATTGGCAAGTTGCGGTATTTGTTTGCCTGATATGAACTTACTGTAGAGCTGGTGGATCACCTTTTTCAGTCGTAAGAGTTTTCTCAACTTTTGAGTAAAAGTGGTATGTCTTATCTTACTTCTCCACCCGGACACCCAGAGTCAAATGGGGAAACTGAGAGGATTGTGCATACATTTAAAACTTCTCTGAAGAAGGTGTTACAAAATCCTGACACCATGACCCTGATAATACCTCGGAGGAGCATTGGGAATGGGAGGGGTGGTGGGATGGCCGATATCACATGGGAAACCCAGAAGCATGTTCAATGTATCTGTCAGTGGCATTCTAACGCAGTCACCTCATTATCGTTTTACTTCCCAGTTTGGCGTTGATTGCACAGCAGTGGGCGTGATGAGGACCCGTATGACATGATCTCAACTTCAGTATTTAAAGGGCCAATCCAAAGATGCAATTTGGAGAAGTTGGGAGTTGGAAGCAAGACAAGACGAACTGTGAGAATGGATTCAGGATGGTCAAAGGCTGCACCCCACTTTAATGAAACCTCGCTGGGGGCAGTGAGGAGCCAGAGGAAGGTACTCTTCATCAGCAATGGGAGGAAGAAACCTGCTGCTGCCACAAAGAAGGCGTGGCTGGAGGTGGCCCAGGGGGTCCACCGCAGGAGCATTGTTCAGTGCAGGAAGCGCTTTAATGACCTAACCAGGTCAGGAAAGGTAAGTACAGTTGCACATTCATTTACATCCTGCTGCGTGCATCATCCCACCACCTCACTCTGCCATATCAAGCCTCCTCCATCACATCACTTCTCACACCCACTTACCTTGCAAGCGCACCCATCCTTCTCTTTCTATGTACTTCTTCACATCCCCATCTATCCATCTGCCACTGCCACTCACCCTCACACTTATGCTATTTGATGCCTCTCCCTGATAGTCATCCTCACTAAATATGCTGCATCCATCAGGTGAACATATGCCATTACAGTCACTCAGAGGCCTGTTCTTTCCCTCTCCCTTGTGGTTTGCACTCTCTTCTCCTGCAATGGAGGAGAGAACCTGAGGTCGGCTTCCACAGATCACACAGTTGACAACTGCAGAAGAGGAAGCGCTGGAGATCAGTAGCATCTAAATCCCTGGCCATCAAAGATGGGGAGATGGGGACTCCACAGCTAGCTAGTTACAGAATCAAATATAATGCACACACATGTCATACAACTGTCAGTCATGTTGGCTTGATTTCAGCAGGATTTGAAATATGATCATCTTCATAATGATACATTGCAACAATCTTACCTGTCCAATACTAATTCATGTTTTATCACCACCAGGGCCTTCACACGTGCAGCAGGAGTCCATGGACCTTGCGGACAATGAATCTTCAGAGGAGCTGATTTGTTCTGAGGGTGCACCGTCACAGGACTCGTGCTTACCAGGCACCAGCTCAGAGGCATGCACTTTGGTGAGACGGGTTAGACAGACAGTTGGGTTTTCACCTGGTGACTCACACTTCACAAGTAAGCAAGAGGAGACACTGGTGGCAGGAGCAGCTGTGGCGAGTCTGAGTCGGACGGCGCAGACTCTCCAAGCTCTCCTCAGCTGGACACAGATGCTGTGTCCTGGGAGCCGTTGATGAAAAGGATAATCATTGAGAAATAGCAGAGAAGGTGTGATATACTAACAGGCCTTCCAAGCACACTGACTACAATTGCAGAGAGAATAGAGCAGTCCGCCTCAAGCATGAGTGCAACCATATCGCAGGGCATTTCACCAATGTCTTCTTGCATGGATAGAGTGTCCAAATTCATGGAACATCAAACGCAGCATTTAACTGAGTCCATGCACGCTTTGACCACGGCTGGGCGTACACATTGTAGATGCCAACATGTCTGCCGCCTTAAATAGAATAACAGATACTTTAGCCTTGGCCTTACAGCGCCCCACTGACCTGCACCAAAGTGCTCTCCAGCAGAGTGGTAGCAGTGAAGTGCAGACGACCCATAAGAGGGATGATGTCAAAAGGGGACATGGAAGTGGGGACTCCACTCAAAGTGCTTTCACACTCACCCATTTCCCCCCCAACCACCCCTCTGGCCCCAGTCAGTATCCGACATGCTGCCTCGTGTCCTGATGGCTGAGTCTGCCCCGGCACAGGTGGAGCAGTCTTTGGTGGGGCCCTCACAGGCTCCAAAACCCAGAGGGCATCAGCCAAGAGCATCTCAGCAGTCAGAGTAGGGATCTGAGCAGCCTGTTCCTACCTCTGCTGAAGCCACAGGGGTTGCACCATGTGGTTGGTGGGTGGCAAGTTGCCTTTTAGCTTGTTTGATGATGAATGGGAAGACATGAATTGAAAGGGACAAATGGGGGAATGTGCATGGACTGGTTGGTTCCTTGTGTCAGTGACATTGGGTGGTGGGGGTGTGGATGGTAGAGCGGGAAGAGTGGCCATTGCATGTGGTTCTGAAATCGGTCCACTGGTTCAACCTAAGTGAAGCTTGCATTAATAAGGGAATCCCTGGAATCCCAAGCAGTAACGTGAACAGCTGGTGATGCAATGCCCTCATCACCTTCCTCCTCCTCCTCAGAATCATCCGCAGACGATCTGCACTCAGAGCCTTGTTCCTCCTACAGGTCCAAACCTTGCTGCTGCGCAATGTTGTGCAGAACGAAGCACGCCATGACCATTCTGGACACCCTGGCTGGTGCGTACTGATGAGTGCCTCCAGATCTGTCGAAGCACCTGAAGTGCATCTTCAGCATGCCGATGGCTTGTTCAATCACAGATCTGGTGGTCATATGGCATTCATTGCAGTGCTGTTGGGCTTCATTGGTCGGGTTTCATAAAAACTGACAGTAAAAGCTTCTATAGATATGTGAAGAGAAAAAGATTGGTGAAGTCAAGCGTAGGTCCCTTGCAGTCAGAATCAGGGGAATTTATAATGGGGAACAAAGAAATGGCAGACCAATTAAATACATATTTTGGTTCTGTCTTCACAAAGGAGGACACAAATAACCTCCCAGAGGTGTCAAGGAACATAGGGTCTAATGAGAGGGAGGAACTGAATGAAATCAGTATTTGTAGGGAAATGGTGTTAAGGAAATTGACGGGATAGAAGGCCGATAAATCCCCAGGGCCTGATAATCTACATCCTAGGGTACGTAAGGAAGTGGCCCTAGAAATAGTAGATGCATTGCTGGTCATCTTCCAAAATTCTATAGATTCTGGAACAGTTCCCATGGATGGGAGGGTAGCTAATGTTACCCCACTATTCAAAAAAGGTGGTAGAGAGAAAATGGGGAATTACAAGCCTGACATCGGTAGTGGGGAAAATGCTAGAGTCCATTATAAAAGACGTAATAGCAGAGCGTTTGGAAAACAGTGACAGGATCGGACAAAGTCAACATGGATTTACAAAAGGTGATTCATGCTTGACTAATCTACTGGAATTTTTTGAGGATGTAACAGGTAGAATAGTTAAGGGAGAACCAGTGGATGTGGTGTATTTGGACTTTCCGAAGGCTTTCAATAAGGTTCCGCATAAGAGATTAGCGTGTAAAGTTAAAGCACATGGGATTGGGGGCAAGGTACTGACTTGGATAGAGAACTGGCTGGCAGACAGGAAGCAAAGAGTTGGAATAAACGGCTCTTTTTCCGAGTGGCAGGCAGTGACTAGTGGGGTACCCCAGCTATTCACAATATACATTAATGATCTAGACGAGGGAACTAGATGTAATATCTCCAAGTTTGCAGACGACACAAAGCTGGGTGGGCATGTGTGCTGTGAGGAGGATGCCGAGAAAATCCAGTATGATTTGGACAGGTTGGGTGATTGGGCAGATGTATGGCAGGTGCAGTATAATGTGGATAAATGCGAGGTTATCCACTTTGGTGGCAAAAACAGGAAGGCAGATTATTATCTAAATGGCAATAGATTGGGAGAAGGGGAAGTGCAACGAGACCTGGGTGTCCTTGTGTGCCAGTCGCTGAAGGTAAGCATACAGGTGCAGCAGGCGGTTAAGAAGGCAAATAGTATGTTGGCCTTCGTAGCGAGAGGATTCGAGTACAGGAACAAGGATGTCTTGCTGCAGTTGTACAGGGCCTTGGTGAGACCACACCTTGAGTATTGTGTGCAGTTCTGGTCACCTTATCTGAGGAAGGATGTTCTTGCCATGGAGGGAGTGCAGCGAAGATTCACCGGGCTGATACCTGGGATGGCAGGAATGACGTATGAGGAGAGGTTGGGTCGATTGGGCTTATACTCGCTGGAGTTTAGAAGAAGGAGAGGGGATCTCATTGAAACATATAAAATTCTAACAGGACAAGACAGACTAGATGCAGGAAGAATGTTCCCAATGGCGGGGGAGTCCATAACCATTGGTCACAGTCTAAAGATAAGGGGTAAGCCATTTAGGACAGAGGTGAGGAGGAATTTCTTCACCCAGAGAGTGGTGTACCTGTGGAATTCTCTACCACAGAAGGCAGTTGAGGCCAATTCATTAAATATATTCAAGAAGGAGTTAGATATATTTCTTAAGGCTAAAGGGATCAAGGGATATGGGGAGAAGGCAGGGACAGGGTACTGAGTCTGGATGATCAGCCATGATCTCATTGAATGGTGGAGCAGGCTGTAGGGGCCGAATGGCCTACTCCTGCTCCTATCTTCTATGTTTCTATGTTTCTGACGGGTGTTATCAGCCAAATTTGAAGTGGGTATCCCTTATCTCCAAGCAGCCACCCCTTAAGTGTGCTTGCAGGTTCAAAGAGGTCGGGGAGCTTGGACTGCCGCAGGATGAAAGCTTCATGGCAGCTCCCCAGAAATCATGCGCACACCTGTAGAAATATCTTTGTGATGTCACATCAGCTGCACATTGATGGAGTGGAAGCCCTTGCGGTTGATGAATACTCTTGGTTGATCTGGGGGTGCGTCGATGACGCCCTGCACCTGTGGGAAGCCAGCCAGAGCCATAAACCAGAGGGCCTGCTCATTCTGACTGTCATCATCACAGGCAAAGTTGACATAATAGCCGGCCCTGGTAAACAAGCCATCGGTCACCAAAGCAGCTGTGAGTACTGATTATTTATTACAGTATTTCCATGAGTTCTAATCAGTCCCCTCAATTGCCATTGTGCTGTCACCTTGCTTTAACTGGTGAGTTTGAGGAAGCCCGGGAAACCCATGGATGTGACGTTAAACTTAAAACTTGTGTTGAAATAGCGCTCTAATTGAGTGATTACCATATTTTAATAGGCAGAGCCCGCTTCCTAATGCGCTCGTATTTTTGTTGGATTTAGCCCCCCAACCGCACCCAAACCCACGCGCTCCTCCAGGTTAAAATTGCCCCCGATGCATCAGAAATAAGCTGTATTTATTTAAGTTATCGTGCAATGCTTCACACCATTAACGGTATGACACCTGCTGAGTTAGTCACTGGGAGGAAGTTATGTGCTTGTTTTGATATTTTTAAACCTAACTTGGAAACATCAGCGTCAAGAAGGAAGCTTTGTGATATTGGATCACCAACTTTTAAGAAATATTGCTTGGGAGAAAGGGTAGTATGTCTTGATTTCCATGGGAATGTGGAAAAAATGGAGTGTTGGTGTTAGTGAACAGAATGTTGGAACTATTGCGTTTTTAGTTTTGGTGGATGGTTTGTTGTGGAAGCGTGACAACCATCAATTATGAGAACTGTATCAATCGACTGCCTTTGACGTACCAAATGATAACGTTACATGCGACCTGCTCCCAGTGCCTATTCCACCTGAGGAAGTAGCTGTTACAGCTCCTCAGAAAGCTTCAGATGATCCACCTATTTCCATGTAACGAACCAACCATCTCTTAGGATGTTTATCATGCTTCTGACTCTGGGGTGAACTCACCAGGACGGTCTCTGACGGAAGCTATGTAAACCGACAGTGTTAAAACCATACCTGAGAAGTTACCATCTACTCCTGTTGTTAGTCCCAACTCACCCATTATCAAACCTACTCTAAGATATCCTCAAAGCTCAAGGAAACCTTGGACTAGTAGACAGACATCATGCTTGCTTTTCCTAGATATCAAGATTTATGTTACAGTGCCAGTGCATTTGTTTAGCACCAAGACACTGTGCCCTGCAGAAACATCAGCATGTGCTTGTCAGTGTGCTGTGCATGTGCCCTCTGCGGTGCCTTGAGGTTATTCAATTTGGTAGGAAGAATAGAAAAACAGAATATTTTAAAATGGTGGCAAACTATTAAATGTTGGTGTTCAGAGAGATTTGGGTGTCCTTGTACAGAAAACACAGAGAGCTAGCATGCAGGTACAGCAAGCAATTAGGAAGGCAAATGGCATGTTGGCCTTTATTGCAAGGGGTTTGGAGTACAAGAGTAAGGAAGTCTTCCTACAATTGTACAGGGCTTTGGTGAGACCCCACCTGGAGTACTGTGCACAGTTTTGGTCTCCTTATCTGAGGAAGGATATACTTGCCCCAGAGGTGGTGCAACAAAGGTTCACTAGATTGATCCTTGGGATGAGAGGGTTGTCCTATGAGGAGAGATTGTGTAGAATGGGCCTATACTCTCTGGAGTTTAGAAGAATGAGAGGTGATCTCATTGAAACGTATAAGATTCTGAGGGGGGTTGACAGGGTAGATGCTGAAAGATTGTTTCCCCCTGGCTGGGGAGCCTAGAACTAGGGGGCATAGTCTCAAGATAAGGGGTCGGCCATTTAAGACTGATATCAGGAGTAATTTCATCACTCAGAGGGTTGTGAATCTTTGGAATTCTCTGCCCCAAAGGGCTGTGGATTCTAAGTCATTGAATATATTCAAGGCTGAGCTCGATAGATTTTTGGACTCCAGGAGAATCAAGGGATATGGGAATTGGGCGGGCAGCAAATTTCTGCCTTATTTACCTTACAGTTGGTGAATATGTAGCACCATGTTTACCCTTTCTGCAACCTCTATCCAGGCTGTTCTGCTGCTGCTCTTAACCAGGTAGATGCCCCTCCACTCCAAATAGGAGTGCGCTTCTGTGGAGAGTCTCCGGCAGCAGGACCTCCAAATCGACATCTCCAAATGCTATAGCTTGGGAATGGCATGATATTTTGCTTCTTTTACTTGGTGGAGCTATTCAGTAGGACATCTTTCAGAGTGACCACCACAAGCCCTTTAAACGCTGCTGGCTCCCAATGCATCATCTGACGTGTTGGGAGTGACACAATACTTCACTAATTAGCTGACCTCCCAATGGTAGAACAAGGTCAGCTTACAGCGCTGCTGGTGCACATAGCACGCAAAGAGCATTGATCACTGCAACAGAAAAATAAAATGGACCCCTTGGTAAACATCAATGAAACTTCCTAAGGGACCAACACCTGAATGTCGCTCATTATTCCTTTACCATATGGGGATAAATTTGCACTTTGTCATCTCCTGTTCACTATTACCTTCTTGCTCCCTCTCTCCACAACGAACAACTACAAGAAGTACCCACCTAACCTAAAGCGCTGGAGTGCTGCTTTCCAAAGTATTTCCCTGCGTAATCTGTACTGATAGGATCTTCATGCCGACATAAAACTAGGTACACAGCTTACAGCTGCTCTACATTGAATGTGGGGACTAATTAAAAGAGAAATAATAGTCCCAGCAGCCAGTTCTCCTTCCCCCTCAACTATTCCACTTCCCAATGTAATATGCGTTTAATTGAGGGGTTGACACAAACCATTCCACCCCACCTCCAGCCGTATTGACTTGTGCTATTCACTTTTGTCATTGTGACGACAGTTTGAAATCACTCCTGTTCTTTAAGCTCACGAACACCAAGTTTGGACCTCGCTTCTCAATTTGACTGTGTGACTGAAGAAAGCTTCCTTGGAATTACTCATTAATAACCGTAAGAAGCCAACAAATGGAAGTTTTCACTCACTTATTGCTAATGTTCCTTTCGGTGAGAAGGAATGCTCAGAGCAGTGCTAAACAAACACTTTCTGCCGCTAGTGCGCCACTTTTTATTCATGCCTACTTTTTTCTTACAGCCATTGAAGAGAGGAAAATATGACCCGAGGAGGCAAACAATGTCAGGAATGCTGAACCTGCCTTGTTGTCATTTTAGTAATTGAGAGTACATCAACAATGCTACTGCCTGTAAGGTTTAAGTTGGAGACAAATACATAAATGTGTTCTCCGTAGACTCTGCACCATCCACTCGTGTTTCCTGAAGTGAAGAAAATTAATTATTTACAAAACTATTTGCTCAACAGACTTTTTTTTTGCAAATAATTCACTTCCATTCAACTTGCATTAGGAAATACTTGGGAGAGGTCCTGCCCAAAGACAACAGACTTCTTAGTTTTTCTGCAGCTGAGTTTAAAAGAGTCTAGAATCTATAGGGGTGATTTTTGTTAAGTCTGTGTGTTCTAGTTGTAATTACTAACACAGACTACAAGATTAAAGTTCAACAGGTCTTTACTGGTTGGAGGTCAGGACTATACTAAATACAATATTACTACACAGCGCTTATATACCGGTGGTCACCACCGGTATTACGTATACAGCAGCCAGAGAAAGTAGTAAATCTCTTAAGGTGGAACAGGCTTAAGTTCTCTTAAGGTGGAACAGGTTACATACACCACAATCCTCCCTTTTTAGCTTAACAGTCATATCCCCATTTAACATAACATAATAACATATATAACTTCAGGTATAAACAGTTCAAAGGTTCAGTCTCTCAGGAGGCCTTCTGATTCGGTTTGGATAATGCCTTTCAGTGGTCTCTGATTCCTGTTGCAGAGGTGACTCCTCTAGTTGGTCTCCCATGCATTGGGTGTTATCATCATCAGGTACATTCCCTGCCGAGGTAGATGCTTCAGGTTCATTAGCGTCTTCCACAGTTGTCTCTGTCGCAACCATGGGTTCGACCCTTGCTCTCGATTCTACCAGTTGATCCGCATGACGCCTTATCACATTGTTACCAATATCTACTGTGTACATCAGAGGTCCTTGTCTGGCCCGAATTGTTCCGGACTGCCATTTTTCGTTTCCATAGCCCCTTGCCAACACTGGTTGTCCTACGTCAAAACTTCGAGTGGTCTTGTTATTAATATGCCGGAACTGTTTGTTTTCCACTTCCCTCCTCACATTTGGTTTTAACAAGTCCAACCTGGACCGCAACCTCCTGTTATAAAACATCATGGCAGGACTTTGGTTAGTCACTGCATGAGTGGCGTTTCGATATGCCATTAGGAAATTGTCCACCTTGTGCTGTAGCGGAATCTGATCATCGTTCATGGCCTTTATTGCCTTTTTGAATGTTTGGACAAATCTCTCGGCCAACCCGTTTGTCGCCAGATGATATGTGGCAGAGGTATAATGTTTCACCCCATTCTTCTTTAAGAATTTTTGGAATTCTTCCGACACGAACTGTGGTCCGTTGTCCGAACAGATCTGTTCTGGCAATCCGTTCCTTGCGAATATTGTTCTTAACACCGCAATTGTCTTTTCTGAAGTAGTGGTATTCATCTTGATCACTTCTGGCCATTTGGAATGTGCGTCCACCGCAATTAGGAACATGGAGTCCATGAATGGACCAGCAAAGTCAATATGTACGCGTTGCCATGGGGCTGAAGGCCATTCCCATGGGTGTAGTGGTGCGATTTTGCACTTTTTGGCACCCAGCGCAGCTTTTCGTCAACTCCTCTATCTGTTGGTCAATACCCGGCCACCATACATAAGCCCTAGCAAGACTTTTCATCTTAACTCCCCCCAGATGACCTTCATGCAGTTCTTTTAGAACTCTTTCCCTTAACTTGGGAGGAATAATCACTCTTGTCCCGTACATCAAAGTACCATGGCAGACGGACAGCTGGTCTCGCCTTGCCGAGAATGCCGGCAACAGAGGATCACCACGTGTTGGCCATCCTTTCACTGTCACCTCGTAGACTCTGGACAGTGTCGGGTCGTTCCTGGTTTCTCTTTCAATACTTGCATTGGTGATTGGTAAACACTCGATGATGGTCGAATGAAATAACTCAACAGGGTCAACTTTCGTCGTTTCTTCTTCTTCAGGTAGTGGCAGGCACGACAGCCCATCAGCATTGCCATGCTGCTTTGTACCTTTGAATTCTATTTGATATTGATGTGCCCCGAGGAAAAGGGACCATCTCTGGAGACGCTGTGCTGTCATCACTGAAACACCCTTCTTAGGGTTAAAAATGGATACCAACGGCTGATGGTCTGTCAGAAGTGTGAATTTTTGGCCCTGCAGGTAATGATTAAACTTCTTCACTCCCCATACAAGGCTGAGAGCCTCCCTATCGATCTGCGCATAGTTGCGCTCAGCGGAGGTCAATGATCTGGATGCAAACGCGACTGGCCTTTTCGTGCCATTTGGCAACTTGTGTGAGAGTACTGCCCCAATACCATATGGAGAAGCATCACAAGCCAACCGAATAGGCAGTGTCGGGTTGAAGTGAGCCAACACTTCCTCTGAGGTGATCAATTCTTTGCTTTTGCGAAATGCCTTCTTACAGTTTTCACTCCATTCCCATGGTACCCCCTTCTGTAAAAGAGTGTTTAGCGGGTGCAGTACCGTGGATAGATTTGGTAGAAATTTATGGTAATAGTTAATCAATCCTAGAAACGACCTCAACTGAGAGACATTATCCGGAGCGGGAGCCTTTACAACTGCCTCTATCTTGTCAGGAGACTTATGAAGCCCCTCCCGGTCAATGACATGACCACAGTACGAGATCCGCTTCTGGAAGAACTCACATTTCTGCCGATTAACTCTAAGTCCATACTCTTTCAGTCTGTTGAGCACCAGTTCCAAGTTTGCGAGGTGTTCTTCATCACCATCACCTGTAATCAGAATATCGTCCAGGTAACATTGTGTGCCTGGAATTCCCTGTAATACCTGCTCCATGGCCCTCTGCCAAATTGCTGGAGCCGATGCCACTCCAAAAACCAGCCTATTGTACCGGTACAAACCTCGATGTGTGTTGATCGTGAGGTATTGGCGTGACTCTTCTTCAACCTCCATCTGCAAGTACGCCTGCGCCAGGTCTATCTTGGTGAAGTGTTTCCCGCCAGACAACGAAGCAAAATTATCCTCAATCCGCGGAAGCGGATACTGCACCGTGTGAAGCACCGGATTAACGGTGATTTTGAAATCTCCACAGATGTGAACCTTCCCTGGTTCTCCTGGCTTGCTGCTCGAAGGACGTTTCATAACGGGAACAATGGGCGTAGCCCACTCACTCCAATCTACCTTAGACAGTACACCTGAACATTCTAGCACTTCCAGTTCCGCTTCTACAGTAGGTCGTATTGCATAGGGTACCGGTCTGGCTTTAAAAAATTTTGGGTGTGCATGTTCATCAATCTTGATGTTTGCCGTAATTCCTCTCAGTGTTCCCAGTCCCTGCTGGAACACCTCTTTAGCATCATCCAATATTTTGGACAATCGTTTAGGTTTGACATCTGTTTCCCCGGAATCTACCGTTAGTGCCTTCAAGGAGTGCCAGTCCATATTCATTTTCCTAATCCACTCCCGTCCCAGTAGTGGTGGACCTCCTTCAGGTAGCACATATAAGTCCATTACTTGGCTTTCTTCACCCTTGTGGACCACTTTTACCTCTATCTTTCCAATGGGGTACACTCTTTGCCCCGTGTATGTTTTCAATATAATCTCCGTATCCCGTAGGGGAATATGTTGGAATAACCTTTTGTAATCTTTCTTATTCATGACCGTCAATGCCGATCCAGTGTCCAATTCCATCTTTACTTGGACTCCTGCTATCTGAAGGGTGACCAAAATTGTCTGGAGATCTGCATCCTTACCAACGTTGTGTACTCTTAAGCTACCCAGTTCATTACTGCTAGCGTCTGAATCTGACTTCTGTTCGGTCGAACTGTTCTTTGTCACCTTGTGTACCTTTATGTATTTTCCTTGCGGTGACTTTTTGTTGCTGGTCTTCTTTCCTGACCGGCATACTTTAGCTATGTGGCCAAGCCTGCCACACGTTCTGCATTCTTGGTTTTTAAACCAACACTGGTTCTGATCGTGCATTGTCTTTCCACAACGATAACATTTTACAGTACTCAAACCCAATTTATTTGTACTGAGTTCCGGTGACCGTAGCTGCATTACTGCCGCGCCTCTCGCTGTGGCTTCTTGTGCTGCTGCCATAGTGACCGCTTTCTCAAGCGTCAGCTCATTCTCCTCGAGCAGTCGCTTTTGTGTATCTTCTTTTAATAAACCACACGCAAATTTATCTCGTAGCGCCTCTGTCAGTCTTGTTCCAAACTGACAGTACTTTGCTAGCTTACGCAATTCCATTAAATATTCAGCATTGCTTTCATCCTTCAGCTGCCTTCTGCTGTAAAATTTAAATCGTTCCGCTAGCATCAGCGGCGTGGGGTTTAGATGATTTTTCAGGACAGTAACAATCTCCTCGAACATCTTATCCGCTGGTTCATCTGGTGATAAAAGGTGTTTCAATTGCCCGTATGTCTTCGCACCCATTAAGTTTAATAATGTTAGTGCTTTCTCTTCATCTGGGATTTTATTTGCTTTACAATAATTTTGTATGCGTTCTACACACATGGCCCAATCTTCGATGTCGCTATCAAAGGTATTAATGTTCCCATGTTTAGGCATCGTTGCAATTTAATTTATTTTAATTTTTATCCAAGATGGCGGCTTCCCGCTCTTGTCTTCGTCCTCCGCCTACAAAATGGCGGTTTTCCCGCGCTTGGCGGTCTTCACCCGTCCCCCGACGCTGTCTCCGCTTCACCGCGGCTCTCGCGCCTTCAGTTGCCCCAGATGCTGCGCCTTTTTAGCCCGAATGCGGCCCGGCCCTTATCACCAGCCACAATCGATATCCCCGCACTGCGCCTTTCGGCCTGAATGCGGCCCGGCCCTTATCACCGGTCGCGATCGATCTCACCGCCCTTATTCCTCCGTCTTCCCTCCCCGTCTGTACAGCCAACGCGGCCGACTTTCTGGTCGCGTCGCTGCCCGGCTTACCCACCACCGAGGTAGAAAGAAGATAGCTGACAGCCGCTGATGGAGGCTTCGAGTTCAGGATGTCTTCTGCACTCTGGTTTCTCGATGTCTGCCGCGCGACGTGTCTTCCAGCAGGGTGATGAGGGTGGAAGCCTCTCTTCGACGTCTGTTCTGTGGACGAAGCCACCGTGGATATAAACTGCAGCAGGGTAAGAATCGGACTCGTCGTCACTGTTAAGTCTGTGTGTTCTAGTTGTAATTACTAACACAGACTACAAGATTAAAGTTCAACAGGTCTTTACTGGTTGGAGGTCAGGACTATACTAAATACAATATTACTACACAGCGCTTATATACCGGTGGTCACCACCGGTATTACGTATACAGCAGCCAGAGAAAGTAGTACATCTCTTAAGGTGGAACAGGCTTAAATTCTCTTAAGGTGGAACAGGTTACATACACCACAATTTTAACCCTGTCTACCCGGTGGAAATTGGGCGAGCTGGCATTATAACGCCCGGGCGACTTACCCGCCAACGTCTCTCTCCCTTCCTGCAGTCCTCTATTTTAATCTGCTCGGGACCCGACTGCCATTTTAACCAGTGGCCTACATGGTGTAGTGGTTGTGGCTTTTCCACCAGGGAAGAGTCGGGGCCACAAGAGGCCTCAACAGGTACATTTTAAAACTTTATTTTTTACATCCTTTGTGGGTCCAGGAGGAGCAGGAGTGCTAGTTATGGGCCCCATAAGTGAAGTTTAGGCCAGGCCTGCCCTGCCCCAGGGTTCCTCCTTTCCTGATTGTGAGGCCCTCCCCATGACTTACCTGAGTGCCCGGAATCGTTCTGTTGTTCCCCTGCGGCAGCTTCCTACCACTCGATCTTCTACTCTCGCCTGCTGCCCAGCTGCCACTCCTGCCATTTTAGGGCGGGCAACTAACTGGGGTCACACAGATGAGGCCTGGGCGTTAACATGGCCTGGGCCTCAGGCTTCTGAGGTCAGGGGGGGTTTGCTGCTCATCCTTAGCGCCGCCCTCACAATTCCCACCCCAAGTGAAAATCAGGCCTGTTTCAAATACTTTCAAAAGATGAGAAATGCAAAACACAATAAATTGAGCTGAGAGGAACTGTTAGACTAAGATGTTAAATACTGCATGTACTCTATCGAGGACCCTCTCAGATTGGGGGCAGAGAAGTCTAATCACTCACTTAACATATTTTGAAGTGACACAGAATAATTTTTTCAGCATTAACATGATTGTTTATCCCTGAACTCCCACCCCACACCACAGACAGGAGATTGCTAGGAAACAGTGGGGCAGAGCCAGTTTGAAAAGAACGATTGGCTGAATTTGCAGAGATACCACCTCCGTTTCTGGACTATACATTATGTCGAGGCCTAATTTAATGAATGGTGCAAAGTCAAGTTGGGTCTCCACCTGTCTGCTTCAACCATGAAACACTTTGGGATTTGGCTTCCCCATTTTGCTATGGTCCACAGCTTGGGGTGAGCCCCTGGCCAGAGGCTGGAGGGCAAATGGTCAAATATAATGCTGGGCTCCTGTGTAGCCTCTATAGCCTAATGGTTATTTGGATTCAACTATTTTAATTAATTGCATGCTGGGTGAAGCCTGATGAAGCAGGCCTAATTTTTGTGTATTACAGAGATTACCTTAAGCGTGATGTATCATATTCTTCCGGCATAGCATGTGGCCTGGGTAACATTGATTGATACCAGCTTCCATGTGTAAATAAACAGTATTTATTTTATCCAACTGTGTCCAGCATTCCACTGAACTTGGTAACAGAAAAAGAGGCCAGGTATTGCCGTGGATACAGTCAGGATTGAGGTTGGAGAAATCCATTATACAAAAACAATTTGCAATTATATAGCACCTTTAAGATTGAAAAACATCCCAAGGTGCTTCACAGAGATGGAAGAAAAATGGACACTGACCCAAAGAAGGAGAGATTACAAGGGGTGACCATAAACTTGGCCAACGAGGTGGGCATTTAGAAGGTTCTTAAAGGAGGAGAGGGTGACAGAAAGCGGGAAGAGTTTTGGGAGGAAATACCAGAGAGTGGGACCTAAGTAGCTGAAGGCCAATAATGTGGCAAAGGGAGGGGGGATGCTCAATAGGGCAGGGGCAGAAGAACAGAGAACTCTGAGTGGGGGGCTATAGGTTTAGAATTATTAATTTGAAGTGTTGGGGACCAGAAGCCAACGTGGGTCAGTAAAGACAGGGGTTGACATGAATCAGTCATTCATGAAAGAAAGACTTACGAAATAATACTGAGTGGTCTACGGGTGGCGCTGTCCAGGGAGAGTATAAATACTCGGGCACGGGCCCAGCTAGCGCAGGACATTCTTAACAGGAACTAGTGAAGGACACAACTAGATCTCCATGTTGTAAAACAGTTGATTAAAGCTTTGTTTAACGCTTAGACCAAGTGCCTAGTAGTTTTCTTACATCAGGGGTAAAGTGTGAGCATGACTTTGTGAAGGATAGGATAGAGGAAGCAAAGTTTTGGATGAGCTGAAGCTTATGAAGGGCGAGAATTGAAGTAATCAAGTGAGAAAGACACAGATGATGGTCTCAGTGGCAGATGGCCTGAGGTAGGGACAGAGGCAGGCAGTGTTACAGAGGTGGATGTTGGTGGATTTTGTTTTGGAGAGGATATTCGTTTGGAAGCTCAGCTTGGGTTTGGATAGTAGGCCAAGACAGTAGCCAGGGTGGGGCAAGGAGTCAGTGGCGAAGATACAGAATTTTTGGTAGGCGGATGAAGACAATGGCTTCAGTTTTCCCAGTGTTTAGCTTGGAAAAAGTTATGGGTCATCCAAGCCTGGATATTGGACAAGCAGTCTGACAGCACAGCAGAGACATTATGAGAGATGGTGGAGAGGTAGAGCTGGGTGTTATAAGCATACATGTAGAAGCTGATCCCATGGCTTCAAATGATGTTACCAAGGGCAACATGTAGATAAGGAAGAAGAGCGCGGCCAAGGATAGATTCTTGAGGGACCGTGTGGAGGTGGGAAGTGAAGCCATTGCTGGAGATGCATTGGCTACAATCAGAAAGGATATGAGAATATGTCAGCAATAGTATTAGCATATAGCATGTTACAATAAATAATTAAACAACTGTCAACACACTGGTGCAAAACCTCACTGGATTACAATCTCACCAAATATTCAAGCACTTCTCAAAGCATAGTCCACAAACCGAACAGGTTTTTTTTAGCAAGTC
The DNA here is from genome assembly GCF_052327205.1 of Somniosus microcephalus. NCBI lineage: Eukaryota > Metazoa > Chordata > Chondrichthyes > Squaliformes > Somniosidae > Somniosus > Somniosus microcephalus. The sequence continues at coordinate 47,755,560 of NC_140994.1, read as the reverse complement.
TCCCTGTGCAGGTTAAGTGGATAAATGCACTGGATCCCTGGCCTGTTCTGATTCCCTGAAGGTTGATTGGTTAAAGGCACATCAGTGTTTAGCTCTGTGAGTGAACAGCTCTCCTTCTCTCTGTCGGTCGGTGGGTAGTTCTCTCCTTCTCTCCCTCGGTCGGTGTGTAGCTCTCACTCTCACTGTCTCGGTTGGTGTGTAGCTCTCTCTCTCTCACTCTCTCGGTCAGTGTGCAGCTCTCTCTCTCTTTGTCTCGGTCAGTGTGTCGCTCTCTCTCTGTCTCGGTCAGTGTGTAACTCTCTCACTCTCTCGGTTGGTGTGTAGCTCTCTCTCTCTCACTGTCTCGGTCGGTGTGTAGCTCTCTCTCTCACTGTCTCGGTCAGTGTGTAGCTCTCTCTCTCACTGTCTCGGTCGGTGTGTAGCTCTCTCTCTCACTCTCTCGGTCGGTGTGTAGCTCTCTCTTGTAGGATTCGCAAAATCCAGAAAATACAGTCTAGATTGGTAAAACCCCTGAAATGGCCACATTGTGAGAACACAAGATGGAGTTGGCAGTTCTCATGGCTCAGTTCAAAAGGACACACCAGCAGTATCTTACAGCAGCCTGAGTCATCACCGATTAGAAGATTCCAGAACTTACTGCTATTGATATGATAATATGGTTACAGCAGTAACGAACTCGTAAACAAAAGTATTTGCACCTGGAGGTGCGCTAATTGCTAGCAAAACGCAAACCCATCTCTGAAATCGCTGAGCACAGAAAAAAAACCATTATCTGTACCAAACTCAGAGGGACACAGGACAGATCCCATCAGTTTCATTTACAAGACATTAAAATAAAGTACTTGCTTTTGCCTAAGCAGCCTGCCCATTACCTTGACAAAAGAAAACCCCTGATTTGGCGCCGAGATAAGGGCAAGGAAACAGTATAACTGCTGAGGGAAATTCTAACGCGCTAAATTCATTCAGTGAGATTCAGACAGATCCATCACAGATTCACAGACACGAGGTCAAGGACAGAGCAAGGAGGACCCACAAGATTGTGCAGGAGAGCAGATTCAGAAATTCAGTCCAGATCCAAGACCATCAGGAGTTCGAAGGCCGAGTGGAGAGGAGACGGTTCGAGGAGTTCGGAGGACTTTCAAGATTGTGCAGGAGAGCAGATTCAGAAGTTCAGTCCAGATCCAAGACCATCAGGAGTTCGAAGGCCGAGTGGAGAGGAGACGGTTCGAGGAGTTCGGAGGACTTTCAAGATTGTGCAGGAGAGCGGGTTCAGGAGCCGGTCCCATGAGGAAGATCGGAGATCCCGGACGTCACAGGAGTACCAAGATCAAGGACGGTTTTAAAACTCTGGTGAGCATAAAGGCCCAACTCTACCTAGCTGACCTAGTTGAGGTATATTTTAGCAACGGGAGGGTTTGTAACATTAAGGGTTTTGTAATTCAGGAGTGTGATTTATCCCTCGATGTGTCCGTGCGCTTTTCCCAGCCCCGTTTTAGTATACTGCTGATTAAGAATTGTTGTATGATTTAAGATATTCAAAGTTATTCCTTGTGTGTTAAATTTTAGTTCCCATTGGGAGATGTGCTAATAATTTTTGTCTAAATTGATTTTTGCATTCTCTGTGTTTATTCTCCTTGAAAATAAAGATATTTCTGATTTAAAACTCACCTTGTCTCACCTGATCCATCTGTCTTCCGAGTCACAAGTTGGGCCACACATCAAGGTTGTCTGGCAATGAGCCCAGTGTCTAGAACCGGTGAGGGGGGAGCGCTTCGGAACCGCTCACGAGCAGTGTGAAATCAAAAACCGATCTCGCACACCACAAGCTTGTTAAAACGACCCCTTACAGAATGGCGACCCAGATGGGACACTGGCTACAGAAACCTTGTGTGGTGGACAAAGACTCGGGTGAGACAGATGTTATGGAAGATAGGTTAGCCTCCTACGTGTGTGGTAAAGTAAATGTAGCGAAAAAATGGGTGTATGACCTGTTAGGAGCCGAGCGTCCCCTAAAGGCAGCCGCCCAGTGGACGGCTAGTAAAGAGCACCGCAAGGGCATTGAGAAAGCGGTGTGGCTTATGTGCTATAAAAAGCAGGTTCTGGTACTGGACCACGCGGTGGCCAGTAAAGAAACCAAGATTAAGCATTTGTCCCAAGAGCTGCAGGAAAAGGTTGCAGTGGAAGGGAAAGTGTTAGTGGCTCTGGAGGCCATAAGCCAAGAGAGGGCAGCGATGGTCCGGGACCATCAGGGGAAGGTAGAAAGGTTGGAGGGCAAGATAGCTGAGCTGGAGGGGAGCGCTAGGTTCAGGGTAGAACACGTAGAGTATCAGGCAAGAGAATCCAGGGAGAAAGAGAAGAGATTAAAAATGGAGATTAGCCGCCTTACAGGGGAACTGAAGGCACAGGAGGAAAAGGTAGGCGAAGTAAAAGCAGCCTATAAGCTGGCCTGCGCTCAAGGGTTTGAGGAGGCAGACCACAGCCCCTGTAGGCAGGAAATAGAAAGCCTGAATCTGGCATTGGCCAGGGCAAAGGGGATGATATGCCTCATTAGCCCCAAGGTCGGCCAGGCTGAGTTCAACGGTAACCCCAGCAGGGAAGTCCCGCAGGCAGCCCCCAGAACAAAACGGGTTAGGGAACCAGAGTTTTCACAGCCACCACCCCTAGCCCCTAGCTTTCCAGAGGTCTGGGATCAGGAGGGGGTGGAGGATGAAGAACCCAAGGTAGACCAGGGTAGCCCGAGAGAGAATCAGGGACCGGGACCGGTGTACCCCGTGACACAACGGAGGTACGGACCACCCGGTGACGACGGGGAACCTGGGGACACCCAGAACCAATTCCTGGTGCCACACGGTGCGCAACAATTGCGTTCCATGGTGAGCTACATCCCCAAGCTCACCATGAAGGGGGACCCTTCTCTGCACTTTAGGGAGATAGAGCAGGCGGCCTGTGTGAATGACTGCGACGAGGCAGAAAAGGCCAAAATGATGCTGTTCTCCCTGGGTAGCGATCTCCTCCAGACGCTACCCGATGAGTGTAAGAGGGGTCAGGAGAATTATGGCAAGCTCAAGGAAGAGACCCTGGAGGCCATGGGGATGAACGAGGGGAGTCCGTTCTCCCGGGTAGAGAAAACAGTCCAGCTCCCCGGGGAATTCCCGCAGGTGTTCGCGGACAGGCTGTGGCCAGTCTATCAGGATGCGTGCCCGGGAATGCCGGCGCGAGCGCGCCTGAACGGGGAACAGTTAGTTCACTGGCTAAGGAGCCTTATGAACAACTCCCTGCCCCGCGATCGAATGCAGGCAATGGCCTGGTTCGACCCCCGAAACCCTCTGACCACGGAGGCGACGGTAATCCGCCAACTCACTGTCACCTTTAGAAACGGGAGGGATAGTGAGACACCCCAGCAAAAAGGGGAGGTTTGTGAGGTCAGGCCTGGTGACCAGCCCCGTAAGGAGTGGCGCCAGGAAGGGAGCCGTCCCAACCAAAGCAGGCAAACGTGCTACGGTTGCGGGAAGGAGGGGCATTGGCGCAGGGACTGTAAGAATCCCTGGAAGGACACAAGGGAAAAGGTTCCCACAGCCCCAGTCCAAAAGGCAGAGACAGAAATTGCTCCCGCTGGGATCGAGTCATTTTTAGAGGCCATGCGGTCTCTTCTGACTGGCCAGGGAAGTACAGCTGCTGTAGTTCCCTCCCCCACCTCTGCCTCCCCACAATGACTAGAGCCAGCGCAGCCTGTCAACCTGTGTCCCCCAGAAAGACATGCACAGGAAAAGACCTCCAGTAAAATGGAGGAATACCTGCGGTGCCAGGTTGCGGAGGCTAAGTTAGTTGAGCAGGCTTTAAGGGAGGAGAACGCTAGGTTAACAGCGAGGGCTGGCAGTTTAGAGGGTCAGCTAAAGGTTTTTAAAATGGTTCATGAAGATTTTCAGCCACCAGCAGCGGGTGGTGAGGGGATACCTGCCCCCAGTACAGGAGTGGGTAGGGAAGAGGAGATAAAACTAGATTACTGGCTAGCTGCCAGGTATATTAAACAGTGCAAGCTGTTTAAGCCGGAGGCAGGGAAACAGACAGCAGGGGCTGAAAAGGCCAGTAAAGAGGTAAACGCTGTAGGGGAGCTGCAGCCACAGGTCACACAGGCTGGATGTGCAGCCTGCGTGAGGGGAGGAGTGGTCTCATCTAAACGGGAGACTCCCCCATTGTTCTGGGACCCAGGAGGGGAGGAGCCAGAGGTCTTAGGTCCTGTCCCTGGTTACCCAGAACGGGAGGAGCCGGAGGTCCCAGGTCCTGTCCCCGATCACCCAGAAGGGGAGGAGCCGGAGGTCCCAGGTCCTGTCCCTGGCCATAATGAAGCCGAGTCGGAGGACGAAGGTCCCGCCCCCGACTGCGGCGAAGGGGAGGAGCCGGAGGTTTTAGGTCTTGCCCCTCAGTGTAGCATTAGAGAGGTGGCGTCTGGGGGCGGGGACTCTCAACCTGGAGTCCCAGGTAGCAAAGAGGTGCCTGCCGCTGACCCAGAGCCTAGGGAGGCGGAGCCTGTCGGAGGAAGCCTACAGTCGGCAGTCGTGGGGAAGCCACGAGCTGCAGCCAGGGCCAAAACTCCAGCCAAGGGTCCGACCCATGAGGAAACCTCATATGTGGTGACGGTCAGACGGTCAGATAGAAAACCGCAACCGAAGAAGGTCTGGTCGCCGGTTTTCACAAAAGGAAACCCCCGTAAGAAAGCTGCGGGAAGTTTAAACAGTCCACAGCCAGCAGCCACGGGCTGCCTGGGACTAGCAGCTGAGACTGATGTGGGAACGCCGCAGGGGGAGGCCTGCGACAGTCCCCGCAGATTATAAGCTGGCCGTCCGGAGACGGGCGGCAGATGTACATAGATATATATAGTTTTGGAGAATAAGGTTTAGTTATTGTTATTTTAGAATGAATGTATAAGGTATTCCATTGGATTGTTTTGTACATTGGATGGTTTTGTATTATTGAAATAAGATTATGTTACGACTCTAGGTGAGTCTGTACATTGTTTGAATGTTTTCTCCGATAGGAGATGTTTACTCAACTTCATTGTCGGAATGAGGAAAGTGCGTGGGCGAGGTACACTCCATAGTAAGGTAAACTATGGGGAAGGTCAGTTGGGGAGAGAACGGATTTGTGCTCACCCAAAGACACATGATACAAAGACGATTTGAGATGTTCATTGTATCACAAGGGGGACGGTAGGATTCACAAAATCCAGAAATTACAGTCTAGATTTGTAAAACCCCTGAAATGGCCACATTGTGAGAACACAAGATGGAGTTGGCAGTTCTCATGGCTCAGTTCAAAAGGACACACCAGCAGTGTCTTACAGCAGCCTCAGTCATCACCGATTAGAAGATTCCAGAACTTACTGCTATCGATATGATAATATGGTTACAGCAGTAACGAACTCGTAAACAAAAGTATTTGCACCTGGAGGTGCGCTAATTGCTAGCAAAACGCAAACCCATCTCTGAAATCGCTGAGCACAGAAAAAAACCCATTATCTGTACCAAACTCAGAGGGACACAGGACAGATCCCATCAGTTTCATTTACAAGGCATTAAAATAAAGTACTTGCTTTTGTCAAAGCAGCCTGCCCATTACCTTGACAAAAGAAAACCCCTGATTTGGCGCCGAGATAAGGGCAAGGAAACAGTATAACTGTGGAGGGAAATTCTAACACGCTAGATTCATTCAGTGAGATTCAGACAGATCCATCACAGATTCACACAGACACGAGGTCAAGGACAGAGCGAGGAGGACCCACAAGATTGTGCAAGAGAGCAGATTCAGAAATTCAGTCCAGATCCAAGACCATCAGGAGTTCGAAGGCCGAGTGGAGAGGAGACGGTTCGAGGAGTTCGGAGGACTTTCAAGATTGTGCAGGAGAGCGGGTTCAGGAGCCGGTCCCATAAGGAAGATCGGAGATCCCGGACGTCACAGGAGTACCAAGATCAAGGACGGTTTTAAAACTCTGGTGAGCATAAAGGCCCAACTCTACCTAGCTGACATAGTTGAGGTATATTTTAGCAACGGGAGGGTTTGTAACATTAAGGGTTTTGTAATTCAGGAGTGTGATTTATCACTCGATGTGTCCGTGCGCTTTTCCCACCCCCATTTCAGTATACTGCTGATTAAGAATTGTTGTATGATTTAAGATAGTCAAAGTTATTCCTTGTGTGTTAAATTTTAGTTCCCATTGGGAGATGTGCTAATAATTTTTGTCTAAATTGATTCTTGCATTCTCTGTGTTTATTCTCCTTGAAAATAAAGATATTTCTGATTTAAAACTCACCTTGTCTCACCTGATCCATTTGCCTTCCGAGTCACAAGTTGGGCCACACATCAAGGTTGTCTGGCAATAAGCCCAGTGTCTAGAACCGGTGAGGGGGGAGCGCTTCGGAACCGCACACGAGCAGTGCGAAATCAAAAACTGATCTCGCACACCACAAGCTCGTTAAAACGACCCCTTACACTCTCTCACTGTCTCGGTTGGTGTGTAGCACTCTCTCTCATTCACTCTCTCGGTCAGTGTGTAGATCTCACTCTCACTCTCTCGGTCAGTGTGTAGCTCTCTCTCTCTCTCTCTCTCTCTCTCTCGGTCAGTGTGTAGGTCTCTCTCTCACTCTCTCGGTCAGTGTGTACCTCTCTCTGTCTCGGTCGGTGTGTAGCTCTCTCTCTCTCTCACTGTCTTGGTCGGTGTGTAGCTCTCTCTCTCTCTCACTCTCTCGGTCGGTGTGTAGCTCTCTCTCTCACTGTCTCGGTCAGTGTGTAGCTCTCTCTCTCTCTCACTCTGTCAGTGTGTAGCTCTCTCTCTCTCTCTCACTGTCTCGGTCGGTGTGTAGCTCCCTCTCTCTCTCTCACTCTCTCGGTCGGTGTGTAGCTCTCTCTCTCTCTCACTCTCGGTCGGTGCGTAGCTCTCTCTCTCTCTCACTGTCTCGGTCGGTGTGTAGCTCTCTCTCTCTCTCACTCTCTCGGTCGGTGTGTAGCTCTCTCTCTCTCTCACTCTCTCAGTCGGTGTGTAGCTCTCTCTCTCTCTCACTCCCTCGGTCGGTGTGTAGCTCTCTCTCTCACTGTCTCGGTCGGTGTGTAGCACTCTCACTCACTCTCTCGGTCAGTGTGTAGAACTCTCTCTCACTCTCTCGGTCGGTGTGTAGCTCTCTCTCTCTCTCACTCTCTCGGTCGGTGTGTAGCTCTCTCTCTCTCACTCTCTCGGTCAGTGTGTAGCTCTCTCTCTCTCTAACTGTCTCGGTCGGTGTGTAGCTCTCTCTCTCTCACTCTCTCGGTCGATGTGTAGCTCTCTCTCTCTCTCTCACTCTCTCGGTCGGTGTGTAGCTCTCTCTCTCTCGCACTCTCTCGGTCGGCGTGTAGCTCTCTCTCTCTCTGCCTCGGTCAGTGTGTAGCTCTCTCTCGCTCTCACTGTCTCGGTCAGTGTGTAGCTCTCTCTCTCTCTCACTCTCTCGGTCGGTGCGTAGCTCTCTCTCTCTCACTCTCTCAGTTGGTGTGTAGCTCTCTCTCTCTCTCACTCTCTCGGTCGGTGTGTAGCTCTCTCTCTGAGGTGCCTCAATAAATCCGAGACTCGATGTTAGCGAAACAAAACAAGGCTTTTATTGACTTAGAAGGTAATACACAGAGGAGAATGTATCTTCCATCCAGAGGTCTGCCGTACTGGATGTGCTGCAGGCTGGGCCAGCTTACATAGGAGCCAGGTATGGGCGGAGCCCTACACACAGTACAATACAATGGAAATGAAACTGAAACCAACCACAGTCACAGGCAGAGAAATACTGATGAGTGATGAATGGAATATTTCATCACAGTCACCCCTTCTATAGATTTAGTCTGTTCGGGGGTTTGATAGTCCTCTGTGACCGACATGGCTGTTGTGGTGCCGCGGGTGTCGGCTGGGTGTCCTCGGTGGCCTCCTGGGTCTCTGCCGGGGGTGCCGCCAGGGTTGTTGAAGGGGTAGTTGGTGGGGGTACCGTTGGTCGATGTTCTTCCGGGGGTGATGAAAGAGTAGTGGGTGGGTAAGAGTTGCTGTTGTTGCTGCTGTTGTCGTGGTTGTTGTCGTTACCGGCAGGGGCGACGTCTTTTATGGACACAGTGTCCTCCCTTCCGTCGGCGTGCCGGACATACGCGTATTGGGGGTTGGCGTGGAGTAGGTGCACTGACTCCACGAGAGGGTCCGTCTTGTGGCCCCTCACATGCCTTCGCACGAATACCGGACCTGGGGTGGAGAGCCATGACGGCATGGATACGCCTGAGGTGGATTTCCGGGGAAAGACAAACATTCGCTCGTGAGGTGTGGCATTAGTGGCAGTACACAATAGCGACCGTATCGAGTGGAGCACATCTGGGAGGACTTCCTGCCAGCGGGAGATAGGGAGGCCTTTGGTCCTTAGAGCTAGAGTGACTGCTTTCCATACTGTCCCGTTCTCTCGCTCCACTTGACCATTACCCCGGGGGTTGTAGCTGGTGGTACGGCTCGTGGCGATCCCCCTGGACAGCATGTACTGGCGTAGCTCTTCACTCATGAAGGACGCCCCCCTATCCGTATGGATGTAGCTCGGCATACCGAACAGGCAGAACAGGCTGTTGAGGCATTTAATGACCGTGGCGCTGGTCATGTCTGGGCAGGGGAAGGCGAATGGGAAACGAGAGTATTCGTCCACAATGTTCAGGAAGTAAACATCGCGGTCGACGGACGGGAGGGGGCCCTTGAAATCTAAGCTGAGCCGCTCAAAGGGCCGTGTAGCTTTGATTAAGTGGGCTCTATCTGGGTGGTAGAACCGAGGCTTGCACTCAGCGCAAGTGCGACAGTTCCTGGTCAGGGACCGAACTTCCTCAATCGAGTAGGGTAAGTTGCGGGACTTTATGAAGTGGAACAGCCGCGTGACCCCTGGGTGGCAGAGGTCATTGTGGAGGGTCTGTAGCCGATCCCCGGTGGCGCAGGCACACATCCCTCGTGAGAGGGCGTCGGGGGATTCGTTAAGGGCCCCTGGCCGGTAAATGATGTCATAATCGAAGGTGGAGAGCTCGATACGCCACCTAAGAATCTTATCATTTTTAATCTTCCCCCTCTGTTTATTATTGAACATAAACGCTACCGACCGCAGGTCGGTAAGTAGGGTGAAGCGTTTGCCGGCTAGGTAGTGGCGCCAGTGGCGCACTGCCTCCACGATGGCTTGGGCCTCCTTTTCAAGGGGGAGTGTCTGATCTTGGGCCCTTGGAGGGTCCTCGAGAAGAAAGCTACGGGCCGCCCCGCCTGGTTGAGGGTGGCCGCCAAGGCAAAGTCAGATGCATCACTTTCCACTTGAAATGGAGTGTTCTCGTCCACTGCCTGTAGCGTGGCCCGCTCAAGATCCTACTTAATGCTTTTGAAGGCGGCATGGGCCTCAGCAGAGAGCGGAAAAGAGGATGCTTTCAAGAGGGGGCGGGCTTTGTCGGAGTAGTTGGGGACCCATTGGGAATAATAAGAAAATAACCCCAGGCACCTTTTCAGGGCTTTGGGAGTGTTGGGCAGGGGCAGCTCCCGTAGGGGGCGCAATCGGTCGGGGTCTGGTCCGATTTCCCCATTCTCCACCACGCTGCCTAGTATGCAGAGGCGCGTGGTGTTGTAAACGCACTTGTCCTCGTTGTAGGTGAGGTTGAGTTTTTGTGCGGTTTTCAGGGACCTCTCGAGGTTCGAGTTGTGATCCTGCTGGTTGTGACCGCAGATGGTGACGTTGTCGAGGTAGGGGAAGGTTGCCTGCAAGTGGTGGTCATCGACCATGCGGTCCATCTCCCTCTGGAAGACCGAGACCCCATTCGTCACCCCAAAGGGGACTCTGAGGAATTGGTAGAGGCGTCCGTTCGCCTCGAAGGCGGTGTACGGGCGGTCCTCTGGTCTGATAGGGAGCTGGTGGTACGCTGACTTGAGGTCGATGGTGGAGAACACCCGGTATTGGGCGATTTGGTTCACCATTTCTGATATGCGGGGTAGCGGGTAGGCGTCTAGTTGGGTGTACCTGTTGATCGTTTGGCTAGAGTCGATCACCATCCGTTTCTTCTCGCTACCCCTTACCACTACCACTTGGGCGCGCAACGGGCTATTGCTGCGTTCAATAATGCGCTCTTTCAGGTGCCTGTCTACCTCGGTCGCGATAAACCGTCTGTCCTCCCAGCTGTACCTCCTGCTTTTGGTCGCTATTGGCCGGCAGTTAGGGGTAAGGTTCGCGAATAGCGAAGGCGGCTTTACCTTCAGGGTAGCCAGACCGCACACTGTGAGGGGCGGCTGGGACCCACCGTAATTGAGCATGATGCTTTGGTGGTAGCACTGGAAATCCAGGCCCAAGATCACGCTCGCACATAGATTCTTCATGATTAATACTTTAAAATTATCGTATACCGTTCCGTTAACGGACAATTGTACCGTGCAGTAACCCATAATGGTCGATGTCTGGGTTTTATCAGCCATAGAGATGGCACCCCGAGTAGGGACCACCTTTAGGGAGAGTTGTTGTACCAGTTCAGGGTGGATAAAACTCTCCGTGCTTCCACTGTCAATTAAACATTTAGCCCTGCACCTGTTTACCTCGATGTCCACCATTGATTTGGATAGCGGGTGCGGCCTGGTCTGGTCCACTGTGACCGATGCCACTGTAGGGCCCTGATCGAGACAAGATGGCGTCCACGCTGTCTGCTCACAAGATGGCGGACCCCACGAGGTCGGGCAAGATGGCGTCCAAGATGGCCGCTCCCACGGCGCACACGCGGCGGTGGCGGGTTTTCCGGCGGTGTTCCCTCTGCACACCTTCCCGAAGTGCCCCTTCTTACCGCACTTAAAGCAGGTGGTGCCTTTCGCCGGGCACAGGTTTCTGGTGTGCTTCGGCTGCCCGCAGAAGTAGCAGTTGGGTCCCCGACGCGTCGCGGCTGTCGTAGGGCTTCTGGGGGGAGAGCGGGGCCCCGACGGTGTCGGGCTGCCGGGTGGGGAAGATGCCTTCCAAGATGGCGGCGCCCTTGGTGCACACGTGGCGGCGTGGACGGCGCGGGCTGAAGAGTAGGCGTCCGAGTTTCTCTGGGCCACATCCAGGGATCGTGCTGTGTCCGCAGCCTGTTTCAGGTCCAATCCCGTTTTTTCCAGCAGTCTCTGCCGGATGTAAGTGGAGCTGAGGCCTGTGATAAAGGCATCGCGAACAAGCTCGTTAGTGTACACTGCGGCTTTTACATGTTGGCACTTGCAGTCTTTGCCAAGCGTTTTCAGGGTGCCTAGGAACTCCTCCACCGATTCCCCAGGTCGCTGTGCGCGAGTAGTGGGCAGATGCCTAGCATACACCTCATTCGTAGGCTGCTGGTAATGCGCCTTTAAGATGTCGCAGGCGGCCGGGTACGTGTCGGCGTCTTGGATGAGGGGGTAAACCCGGTGGCTTACCCAATTCCGCAGAATTCCGAGTTTCATACTCACAGCGTCCGTAGCGTCTTTGACGGCTGCGGAATTGTCCAGGAAGAATTCCATGCACATAAACCAGTGTCTGAAGCGTGCCGATGCGTCCGAAGCATGCTGGTCCAAATCCAAACGTTCGGGTTTCAAGAGTTGATCCATTGTGTTGAAAATTAAATCAATAAAATTGAGGTGCCTCAATAAATCCGAGACTCGATGTTAGCGAAACAAAACAAGACTCTTATTGACTTAGAAGGTAATACACAGAGCAGAATGTATCTTCCATCCAGAGGTCTGCCGTACTGGATGTGCTGCAGGCTGGCCCAGCTTACATAGGAGCCAGGTATGGGCGGAGCCCTACACACAGTACAATACAATGGAAATGAAACTGAAACCAACCACAGTCACAGGCAGAGAAATACTGATGAGTGATGAATGGAATATTTCATCACTCTCTCTCTCTCACTCTCTCGGTTGGTGTGTAGCTCTCTCTCTCTCTCACTCTCTCGGTCGGTGTGTAGCTCTCTCTATCTCTCACTCTCTCGGTCGGTGTGTAGCTCTCTCTCTCTCACACTCTTGGTTGGTGTGTAGCTCTCTCTCTCTCTCACTCTCTCGGTCAGTGTGTAGCTCTCTCTCTCTCTCACTCTCTCGGTCGGTGTGTAGCTCTCTCTCTCTCTCTCTCGGTCAGTGTGTAGCTCTCTCTCTCTCTCACTGTCTCGGTCGGTGTGTAGCTCTCTCTCTCTCTCACTCTCACGGTCGGTGTGTAGCTCTCTCTCTCTCTCACTCTCTCGGTCGGTGTGTAGCTCTCTCTCTCTCTGTCTCGGTCAGTGTGTAGCTCTCTGTCTCTCTCACTCTCTCGGTCGGTGTGTAGCTCTCTCTCTCTCACTGTCTCGGTCAGTGTGTAGCTCTCTCTCTCTCACTCTCTCGGTCGGTGTGTAGCTCTCTCTCTCTCTCACTGTCTCGGTCGGTGTGTAGCTCTCTCTCTCTCTCACTGTCTCGGTCAGTGTGTAGCTCTCTCTCTCTCACTCTCTCGGTCGGTGTGTAGCTCTCTCTCTCTCACTGTCCCGGTCGGTGTGTAGCACTCTCTCTCACTCACTCTCTCGGTCAGTGTGTAGATCTCTCTCTCACTCTCTCGGTCGGTGTGTAGCTCTCTCTCTCTCTCACTCTCTCGGTCGGTGTGTAGCTCTCTCTCTCTCACTCTCTCGGTCAGTGTGTAGCTCTCTCTCTCTCTAACTGTCTCGGTCAGTGTGTAGCTCTCTCTCTCTCTCACTCCCTCGTTCAGTGCGTAGCTCTCTCTCTCTCTCTCTCTCTCGGTCGGTGTGTAGCTCTCTCTCTCTCTCACTGTCTCGGTCAGTGTGTAGCTCTCTCTCTCTCACTCTCTCGGTCGTTGTGTAGCTCTCTCTCTCTCACTCTCTCGGTCAGTGTGTAGCTCTCTCTCTCTCTCACTCTCTCGGTCGGTGTGTAGCTCTCTCTCTCTCTCTCGGTCAGTGTGTAGCTCTCTCTCTCTCTCACTCTCTCGGTCGGTGTGTAGCTCTCTCTCTCTCTCACTCTCACGGTCGGTGTGTAGCTCTCTCTCTCTCTCACTCTCTCGGTTGGTGTGTAGCTCTCTCTCTCTCTCTCTGTCTCGGTCAGTGTGTAGCTCTCTCTCTCTCTCACTGTCTCGGTCGGTGTGTAGCTCTCTCTCTCTCTCACTCTCTCGGTCGGTGCGTAGCTCTCTTTCTCTCACTCTCTCGGTCAGTGTGTAGCTCTCTCTCTCTCTCACTCTCTCGGTCAGCGTGTAGCTCTCTCTCTCTCTCACTCTCTCGGTCGGTGTTTAGCTCTCTCTCTCTCTCGGTCAGCGTGTAGCTCTCTCTCTCTCTCACTCTCTCGGTCGGTGTGTAGCTCTCTCTCTCTCTCACTCTCTCGGCCGGTGTGTAGCTCTCTCTCTCTCTCACTCTCTCGGTCGGTGTGTAGCTCTCTCTCTCTCACTCTCTCGGTCGGTGTGTAGCTCTCTCTCTCTCTCACTCTCTCGGTCAGTGTGTAGCTCTCTCTCTCATTGTCTTGGTCAGTGTGTAGCTCTCTCTCTCTCACTCTCTCGCTCGGTGTGTAGCTCTCTCTCTCACTCTCTCGGTCGGTGTTTAGCTCTCTCTCTCGCTCACTCTCTCAGTCAGTGTGTAGCTCTCTCTCTCTCTCACTCTCTCGGTCGGTGTGTAGCTCTCTCTCTCTCTCACTCTCTCGGTCGGTGCGTAGCTCTCTCTCTCACTCTCTCGGTCGGTGTGTAGCTCGCTCTCTCTCTCACTGTCTCGGTTGGTGTGTAGTCTCTCTCTCACTGTCTCGGTCAGTGTGTAGCTCTCTCTCTCTCACTCTCTTGGTCGGTGTGTAGCTCTCTCTCTCTCTCACTCTCACGGTCGGTGTGTAGCTCTCTCTCTCACTGTCTCGGTCAGTGTGGAACTCTCTCTCTCTCACTCTCGTGGTCGGTGTGTAGCTCTCTCTCTCTCTCACTGTCTCGGTCGGTGTGTAGCTCTCTCTCTCTCTCACTGTCTCGGTCGGTGTGTAGCTCTTTCTCTCTCTCACTCTCGGTCGGTGTGTAGCTCTCTCTCTGTCTCACTCTCTCGGTCAGTGTGTAGCTCTCTCTCTCTCTCACTCTCTCGGTCGGTGTGTAGCTCTCTCTCTCTCTCACTGTCTCAGTCAGTGTGTAGTTCTCTCAATTCAATTCAATTCAATTCAATTCAATTCAATTCAATTCAAATGCTTTATTGGCATGAAAGTTTACAGGGAACCATATTGCCAAAGCTTACATAACAAAAAGTACAGTTTTCCAACATTCTGTAGGTGTCAAACAATTTTGACCTTCGTTGGGTACATACAATATTAGTTTAAACAATATTAATTTAAACAGTCGTTGAACATCGTTGGGTACATTCAGTATTAATTTTAGACAGTCCTCAGGTTGTGACATGTTGTTACATATTTGGCACCAAGGTATGGTCTGTCTCCTTCTCCAAGGACTCATCTTAATTTTGACAGGTCATCCAATTCTTTGAAATCTGGGGTTGTTTGGCTGAGCTTGTCAAATAATATGTTTCTTGTTGTGTTGAATTTTTCGCATTTTAGGAGGAAATGCATCTCTGTCTCAACCTCGCCAGCCAGACATTGATCACATATTCTATTCTCTCTAGGCTGCCAGGATTTCTTGTATCTTCCTTTTTCAATTGCCAGTTGGTGGTCGCTTAGTCTGTACCTGGTGAGGGTCTGTCTCTGTTTTGTGTCTCTGATGGTCGAGAGATAGTCTGCCAGTTTATATTCTCTTTTTAGGGCCCGGTAACATTCTAATCTGCTTTGGCTTTTGGTTATTTTGTTCCAATGTTCCAGGTAGGTTTCTTTGCATTGTTTAATGATTTGGTTCACCCGGATTGGTGTTTGGACGGCAGTGTTGGTCTGGGACTGGTCAGGGTCCGGCTGAGTAGGAGTACTTAGTTTCAGTAGCAGCTGACTCAGGGGACTCTGTTCTGGGTTTAGCTCTTGGGTCTGGAAGGCTTTAAAATGAAGGGTGTCTGGGGAGCTAGATTTGAGGTGATTTAGGAAGTTTAGTGCTCTTTTTTGGATGTTTATTATCAGTGGGTATCTGCCTAGTTCGGCTCTGCATGCATTTGTTGGTGTTTTCCTTTGGATGCGAAGAATGTTTCGGCAAAATTCTGCATGTAGGGCTTCTATTGTGTGTTTTTCCCATTTAGTGTAGCTATGGTGATTGAGCGGGCCCCATACTTCACTACCGTACAGCGCAATGGGCAGGATTATGCTGTCAAATATTTTGAGCCAGATTTTGATTGGGATTTGGATGTTGAAGAATTTTCTTTTTATTGCATATAGGGCTCTTCGGGCTTTTTCTTTTAGTGCATTCACTGCTATGCTGAAGCTCCCTGATGCTGTAATGGTTAGACCAAGGTAAGTGTAGCTCATAGTGTGTCCTATGATGGTATCACTGAGAGTAAACTGGTATTTGTTTTCCTGACACCTGGGCCTTTTTTGAAAAATCATGATGTTGGTTTTCTTTAGATTTACTGTTAAGGGCCCAATTTTGGCAGTATTTGTCGAGTAGGTCTAATTGTTGCTGTAATCCCTGTTCTGTGGGAGACAGCAGAACCAGGTCGTCTGCATAGAACAGGGATTTCACTTCTCCATCCAGGAGACAGAGACCCGGTGACTCGCTTTGCTCCAGCATGTCTGCTAATTCATTTATGTATATGTTGAACAGGGTCGGGCT
This sequence comes from Somniosus microcephalus, assembly GCF_052327205.1. Taxonomy (NCBI): domain Eukaryota; kingdom Metazoa; phylum Chordata; class Chondrichthyes; order Squaliformes; family Somniosidae; genus Somniosus; species Somniosus microcephalus. The sequence continues at coordinate 47,739,886 of NC_140994.1, read as the reverse complement.
CAAATTGCAGCCCTGCCGGACGCCTCTCCTCTGGGTGAAGAAACCGGTGCGTTTGTCTCCAATTTTGACACCGCATTTATTTTTCAGATACATCGATTTAATAAGGTCCTAAACTTTGCCCCCTATTCCGCACTGAAGAAGTTTATAATAGAGCCCTTCGTGCCAGATAGAGTCAAAGGCTTTCTTGAAGTCAATGAAACAAGCGAATATTTTCCCAATTTTTGTTTGGTGTATATGTTTTTCAATGAGAGTGTGAAGGGTATAGATATGGTCGGTGGTGCGGTGTTTTGGAAGAAAGCCTATTTGATTTTTTCTAAGGATATTATGTTTTTTAAGAAAATCCAGTAATCTACTATTTAGAATACTGCAGAATAACTTCCCTAGACAACTGTTGACACAGATGCCGCGGTAGTTATTTGGGTCTGATTTGTTTCCACTTTTATATATGGGAGAGATGAGTCCTTGGCACCAGATATCGGGAAAACAGCCTGAGCGTAATGTGATGTTGAATAACTTGAGTACAGCACCCTGCATCTCCATATTGCTGAACTTGAGCATTTCATTTATGATGTTGTCTGGACCACAGGCTTTCTTTAGGTGGAGAGATTTTGTTTTTGTGGCTAGTTCTTTCCATGTGATTGGGGAGTCTAGAGGGTTTTGGTTGTCTTTAATTGTTGCTCCTAATGTGTGGTGTTTTTCTGTGACACGATGTTGACTTGGGTTTGTTTCGTTTATTGGGATGTCTTTGTAGAGGTTTTCAAAATGTGTTCTCCAGATGTCTCCATCTTGGATTGGTAATGCTTGCAATTGTGTTGTACTCAGGTTATTCCACATATCCCAGAATTGATTTGGATTAATGGAGTTTTCAATTTCTTCGAGTATTTTGTGGGTATAATTTTGTGTTTTGTTCCTAATGGTGTGTTTATATCTTTTGAGGGTCTCATTGTATCTAATACGTAGGTCTGGTTTGTTTGGTTGGCGATGCTTTTGGTTTGATATTTTTCTCAGGTCTTTTCTGGCATTTTTGCATTCGTGGTCAAACCATTTCTCAGTTTTATTTTGTCTTTTGTAACGTTTCCTTTTCTGTTTCACAAGGTCGGCTTTTACAGCTGCCTCATGGAAGATCATATTTATATCATCTATGGCCATGTTTACACCATCTCTGGTGATCTCATATAGATTTTCTTTAAATTTTGATATTTTACTTGTGAGATCAGGTGAATTTAGTGCTGTGATGAATTTATCTCCACTGTCTGGGGCCCATCTGTATGTCTGGTTTATTTTATGGAGCTTACTGGGTTCGTTTTTTGTGTCTGTAGTTTGGGCAGAAAGTTTAAGGTACACATTTATTTGGTTATGGTCTGAGACGGGGGATTGCTGCCTGACAGTGAATGCGTTGATATCGCAGGGGTCCAGGTCTCTCTCTCTCACTGTCTCGGTCGATGGGTAGCTCTCTCTCTCTCTCACTCTCACGGTCGGTGTGTAGCTCTCTCTCTCACTCACTCTCTCGGTTGGTGTGTAGCTCTCTCTCTCTCTCTCTCTCTCGGTCGGTGTGTAGCTCTCTCTCTCTCACTCTCTCGGTCGGTGTGTAGCTCTCTCTCTCTCTCACTCTCTCGGTCGGTGTGTAGCTCTCTCTCTCTCTCACTCTCTTGGTCGGTGTGTAGCTCTCTCTCTCGCTCACTCTCTCAGTCGGTGTGTAGCTCTCTCTCTCTCTCTCACTCTCTCGGTCGGTGTGTAGCTCTCTCTCTCACTCTCTCGGTCGGTGTGTAGCTCTCTCTATCTCTCTCACTCTCTCGGTCGGTGTGTAGCTCTCTCTCTCTCACACTCTCGGTCGGTGTGTAGCTCTCTCTCTCACTCTCTCGGTCGGTGTGTAGCTCTCTCTCTTTCTCACTCTCTCGGTCGGTGTGTAGCTCTCTCTCTTTCTCACTCTCTTGGTCAGTGCGTAGCTCTCTCTCTCTCTCACTGTCTCGGTCGGTGTGTAGCTCTCTCTCTCACTCTCTCGGTCGGTGTGTAGCTCTCTCTCTCACTCTCTCGGTCGGTGTGTAGCTCTCTCTCTTTCTCACTCTCTCGGTCGGTGTGTAGCTCTCTCTCTCTCACTCTCTCGGTCGGTGTGTAGCTCTCTCTCTCTCTCACTGTCTCGGTCGGTGTGTAGCTCTCTCTCTCTCTCACTCTCTCGGTCGGTGTGTAGCTCTCTCTCTCTCTCACTCTCTCGGTCGGTGTGCAGCTCTCTTTCTCTCTCACTCTCTCGGTCGGTGTGTAGCTCTCTCTCTATCTCACTCTCTCGGTCAGTGTGTAGCTCTCTCTCTCTCACTCTCTCGGTCAGTGTGTAGCTGTCTCTCTCACTCTCTCGGTCGGTGTGTAGCTCTCTCTCTCTCACTCTCTCGGTTGGTGTGTAGCTCTCTCTCTCACCCTCTCAGTCGGTGTGTAGCTCTCTCTCTACCTCACTGTCTCGGTCGGTGTGTAGCTCTCTCTCTCTCACTCTCTCGGTCAGTGTGTAGCTCTCTCTCTCTCTCACTCTCTCGGTCGGTGTGTAGCTCTCTCTCTCTCTCTCACTCTCTCGGTCAGTGTGTAGCTCTCTCTCTCACTCTCTCGGTCGGTGTGTAGCTCTCTCTCTCTCACTCTCTCGGTCAGTGTGTAGCTCTCTCTCTCTCTCACTCTCTCGGTCGGTGTGTAGCTCTCTCTCTCTCGCACTCTCTCGGTCGGTGTGTAGCTCTCTCTCTCTCACTCTCTCGGTCGGTGTGTAGTTCTCTCTCTCTCTCACTCTCTCGGTCGGTGTGTAGCTCTCTCTCGCACACTCTCGGTCGGTGTGTAGCTCTTGATGTGCCTCAATAATTCCGAGACTCGAAGTTAGCAGAACAAAACAAGGCTTTTATTAACTTAGAACGTAACACGTAAGAGAGAGAGATGTCTTCCTTCTGGAGACTGAGGCCAGACTGAGCCAGCCTACAAACGGGGCCAGGTATGGGCGGAGCCCTACACACAGCACATTCCAGCACATTCCAGTATACAATACAGCACATTCCAGTACACAATACAATGAGGTCTGGGGGAAGGGAAATGACACTGAAACCGATCTCAGTCACAGGCAGTGATGATGATGAATATTTCATCACATTCACTCCTTCTATAGATTTAGTCTGTTCGGGGGTTTGATAGTCCTCTGCGACCGACGTGGCTGTTGCGGTGCCGCGGGTGTCGGCTGGGTGTCCCCGGTAGCCTCCTGGGTCTCTGCCGGGGGTGCCGCCAGGGTTGTTGAAGGGGTAGTTGATGGGGGTGCCGTTGGTCGGTGTTCTTGTGGGGGTGATGAAAGAGTAGTGGGTGGGTAAGAGTTGCTGTGATCGTCGTTGCCGCTATTGCCGTGGTTGTTGTCGATGCCGGCTGGGGCGACGTCTTTTATGGACACGGTGTCCTCCCTTCCGTCGGCGTGCCGGACATATGCGTATTGGGGGTTGGCGTGGAGTAGGTGTACTGGCTCCATGAGAGGGTCCGTCTTGTGGCCCCTCACATGCCTTCGCACGAGTACCGGACCTAGGGTGGAGAGCCATGACGGCATGGATACGCCTGAGGTGGATTTCCGGGGAAAGACAAACATTCGTTCATGAGGCGTGGTATTAGTGGCCGTACACAATAGCGACCGTATCGAATGGAGCACATCCGAGAGGACTTCCTGCCAGCGGGAGATAGGGAGGCCCTTGGTCCTTAGAGCTAGAGTGACTGCTTTCCATACTGTCCCGTTTTCTCGCTCCACTTGGCCGTTACCCCGGGGGTTGTAGCTGGTGGTACAGCTCGTGGCGATCCCCCTGGACAGCATGTACTGGCGTAGCTCTTCACTCATGAAGGACGCCCCCCTATCCGTATGGATGTAGCTCGGCATACCGAACAGGCAGAACAGGCTGTTGAGGCATTTAATGACCGTGGCGCTGGTCATGTCTGGGCAGGGGAAGGCGAATGGGAACCGGGAGTATTCGTCCACAATGTTCAGGAAGTAAACATTGCGGTCGACGGACGGGAGGGGGCCCTTGAAATCTAAGCTGAGCCGCTCAAAGGGCCGTGTAGCTTTGATTAAGTGGGCTCTATCTGGGCGGTAGAACCGAGGCTTGCACTCAGCGCAAGTGCGGCAGTTCCTGGTCAGGGACCGAACTTCCTCAATCGAGTAGGGTAAGTTGCGGGACTTTATGAAGTGGAACAGCCGCGTGACCCCTGGGTGGCAGAGGTCGTTGTGGAGGGTCTGTAGCCGATCCCCGGTGGCGCTGGCACACATCCCTCGTGAGAGGGCGTCAGGGGATTCGTTAAGGGCCCCTGGCCGGTAAATGATGTCGTACTCGAAGGTGGAGAGCTCGATCCGCCACCTAAGAATCTTATCATTTTTAATCTTCCCCCTCTGTTTATTATTGAACATAAACGCTACCGACCGCTGGTCGGTAAGTAGGGTGAAGGGTTTGCCGGCTAGGTAGTGGCACCAGTGGCGCACTGCCTCCACGATGGCTTGGGCCTCCTTTTCCATGGAGGAGTGTCTGATCTCGGGCCTTTGGAGGGTCCTCGAGAAGAAAGCTACGGGCCGCCCCACCTGGTTGAGGGTGGCCGCCAAGGCGAAGTCAGACGCATCACTTTCCACTTGAAATGGAGTGTTCTCGTCCACTGCCTGTAGCGTGGCCCACTCAATATCCTGCTTAATGCTTTTGAAGGCGGCGTGGGCCTCAGCAGAGAGCGGGAAAGAGGATGCTTTCAAGAGGGGGCGGGCTTTGTCGGAGTAGTTGGGGACCCATTGGGAATAATAAGAAAATAACCCCAGGCACCTTTTCAGGGCTTTGGGAGTGTTGGGCAGGGGCAGCTCCCGTAGGGGGCGCAATCGGCCGGGGCTTGGTCCGATTTCCCCATTCTCCACCACGCTGCCTAGTATGCAGAGGCGCGTGGTGTTGTAAACGCACTTGTCCTCGTTGTAGGTGAGGTTGAGTTTTTGTGCGGTTTCCAGGAACCTCTCGAGGTTCGAGTCGTGATCCTGCTGATTGTGGCCGCAGATGGTGACGTTGTCGAGGTAGGGGAAGGTTGCCTGCAAGTGGTGGTCATCGACCATGCGGTCCATCTCCCTCTGGAAGACCGAGACCCCATTCGTTACCCCAAAGGGGACTCTGAGGAATTGGTAGAGGCGTCTGTTCGCCTCGAAGGCGGTGTACGGGCGGTCCTCTGGTCTGATAGGGAGCTGATGGTACGCTGACTAGAGGTCGATGGTGGAGAACACCCGGTATTGGGCGATTTGGTTCACCATTTCTGATATGCGGGGTAGCGGGTAGGCGTCTAGTCGGGTGTACCTGTTGATCGTTTGACTATAGTCGATCACCATCCGTTTCTTCTCGCTACCCCTTACCACTACCACTTGAGCGCGCCACGGGCTGTTGCTGCGTTCAATAATGCGCTCTTTCAGGAGCCTGTCTACCTCGGTCGCGATAAACCGCCTGTCCTCCCAGCTGTACCTCCTGCTTTTGGTCGCTATTGGCCGGCAGTTAGGGGTAAGGTTCGCGAATAGCGAAGGCGGCTTAACCTTCAGGGTAGCCAGACCGCACACTGTGAGGGGCGGCTGGGACCCACCGTACTTGAGCGTGATGCTTCGGTGGTTGCACTGGAAATCCAGGCCCAAGATCACGCTCGCACATAGATTCTTCATGATTAATACTTTAAAATTATCATATACAGTTCCGTTAACGCACAATTGTACCGTGCAGTAACCCAGAATGATCGATGTCTGGGTTTTGTCAGCCATAGAGATGGTACCCTGAGTAGGGACCACCTTTAGGGAGAGTTGTTGTGCCAGTTCTGGGTGGATAAAGCTCTCCGTGCTTCCACTGTCAATTAAGCATTTAACCCGGCACCCATTTACCTCGATGTCCACCCTTGATCTGGATAGCGGGTGCGGCCTGGTCTGGTCCACTGTGACCGATGCCACTGTAGGGCCCTGATCGATACAAGATGGCGTCCACGCTGTCTGCTCACAAGATGGCGGACCCCACGAGGTCTGGCAAGAAGGCGTCCAAGATGGTCGCTCCCACGGCGCACACGCGGCGGTGGCGGGTTTTCCGGCGGTTGGTTTTCCGGCGGGGTTCCCTCTGCACACCTTCCTGAAGTGCCCCTTCTTACCGCACTTAAAGCAGGTGGTGCCTTTCGCCGGGCACAGGTTTCTGGTGTGCTTTGGCTGCCCGCAGAAGTAGCAGTTGGGTCCCTGACGCGTCGCAGCTGTCGTAGGACTTCTGGGGGGAGAGAGGGGCCCAGCCGGTGTCGGGCTGTCGGGCGGGGAAGATGCCTTGCAAGATGGCGGCGCCCTCGGTGCACACGTGGCGGCGTGGACGGCGCGGGCTGAAGAGTAGGCGTCCGAGTTTCTCTGGGCCACATCCAGGGATCGCGCGGTGTCCGCAGCCTGTTTCAGGTCCAACCCCGTTTTTTCCAGCAGTCTTTGCCGGATGTAAGTGGAGCTGAGGCCTGTGATGAAGGCATCGCGAACAAGCTCGTCAGTGTACACGGCGGCTTTTACATCTCGGCACTTGCAGTCTTTGCCAAGCATTTTCAGGGTGCTTAGGAACTCCTCCACCGATTCCCCAGGTCGCTGTGCGCGGGTAGCGAGCAGGTGCCTAGCATACACCTCATTCGTAGGCTGCTGGTAATGCGCCTTTAAGATGTCGCAGGTGGCCAGGTACGTCTCGGCGTCTTGGATGAGGGGGTAAACCCGGTGGCTTACCCAATTCCGCAGAATTCCGAGTCTCATCCTCGCAGCGTCCGTAGCGTCTTTGACGGCTGCGGAATTGTCCAGGAAGAATTCCATACACTCAAACCAGTGTCCGAAGCGTGCTGATGCGTCCGGAGCATGTTGATCCAAATCCAAACGTTCGGGTTTCAGGAGTTGATCCATAGTGTTGAAAAATATGCTAATAAAATTGATGTGCCTCAATAATTCCGAGATTCGAAGTTAGCAGAACAAAACAAGGCTTTTATTAACTTAGAACGTAACACGTAAGAGAGAGAGATGTCTTCCTTCTGGAGACTGAGGCCAGACTGAGCCAGCCTACAAACGGGGCCAGGTATGGGCGGAGCCCTACACACAGCACATTCCAGCACATTCCAGTATACAATACAGCACATTCCAGTACACAATACAATGAGGTCTGGGGGAAGGGAAATGACACTGAAACCGATCTCAGTCACAGGCAGTGATGATGATGAATATTTCATCACAGCTCTCTCTCTCTCTCTCTGTCCCGGTCAGTGTGTAGCTCTCTCTCTCACTGTCTCGGTCAGTGTGTAGCTCTCTCTCTCTCTCACTCTCTCGGTCGGTGTGTAGCTCTCTCTCTCTCACTCTCTCGGTCGGTGTGTAGCTCTCTCTCTCTCTCACTCTCTCGGTCAGTGTGTAGCTCTCTCTCTCTCTCACTCTGTCGGTCGGTGTGTAGCTCTCTCTCTCTCTCACTCTCTCGGTCGGTGTGTAGCTCTCTCTCTCTCTCACTCTCTCGGTCAGTGTGTAGCTCTCTCTCTCTCACTCTCTCGGTCAGTGTGTAACTCTCTCTCTCTCACTCTCTCGGTCGGTGTGTAGCTCTCTCTCCCTCTCACTGTCTCGGTCAGTGTGTAGCTCATTCTCTCTCACTGTCTCGGTCGGTGTGTAGCTGTCTCTCTCTCTCTCTCACTCTCTCGGTCGGTGTGTAGCTCTCTCTCTCTCACTCTCTCGGTCAGTGTGTAGCTCTCTCTCTCTCTCACTGTCTCGGTCAGTGTGTACCTCTCTCTCTCTCACTCTCTCGGTCGGTGTGTAGCTCTCTCCCGCACTCTCTCGGTCGGTGTGTAGCTCTCTCTCTCTCTCACTGTCTCGGTCAGTGTGTAGCTCTCTCTCTCTCTCACTCTCTCGGTCGGTGTGTAGCTCTCCCTCTCTCTCACTGTCTCGGTCGGTGTGTAGCTCTCTCTCTCTCACTGTCTCGGTCAGTGTGTAGCTCTCTCTCTCTCTCACTCTCTCGGTCGGTGTGTAGCTCTCTCTCTCTCTCACTCTCTCGGTCGGTGTGTAGCTCTCTCTCTCTCTCACTCTCTCGGTCAGTGTGTATCTCTCTCTCACTCTCACTCTCTCGGTCAGTGTGTAGCTCTCTCTCTCTCACTCTCTCGGTCGGTGTGTAGCTCTCTCTCTCTCTCACCCTCTCGGTCGGTGTGTAGCTCTCCCTCTCTCACTCTCTCGTTCGGTGTGTAGCTCTCTCTCTCTCTCACTCTCTCGGTCGGTGTGTAGCTCTCTGTGATGAAATATTCCATTCATCACTCATCAGTATTTCTCTGCCTGTGACTGTGGTTGGTTTCAGTTTCATTTCCATTGTATTGTACTGTGTGTAGGGCTCCGCCCATACCTGGCTCCTATGTAAGCTGGGCCAGCCTGCAGCACATCCAGTATGGCAGACCTCTGGATGGAAGATACATTCTCCTCTGTGTGTTACCTTCTAAGTCAATAAAAGCCTTGTTTTGTTTCGCTAACATCGAGTCTCGGATTTATTGAGGCACATCAATTTTATTGACTTAATTTTCAACACAATGGATCAACTCTTGAAACCCGAACGTTTGGATTTGGACCAGCATGCTTCGGACGCATCGGCACGCTTCGGACACTGGTTTATGTGTATGGAATTCGTCCTGGACAATTCCGCAGCCGTCAAAGACGCTACGGACGCTGCGAGTATGAAACTCGGAATTCTGCGGAATTGGGTAAGCCACCGGGTTTACCCCCTCATCCAAGATGCCGACACGTACCCAGCCGCCTGCGACATCTTAAATGCGCATTACCAGCAGCCTACGAATGAGGTGTATGCTAGGCATCTGCTCGCTACTCGCGCACAGCGACCTGGGGAATCGGTGGGGGAGTTCCTAGGCACCCTGAAAACGCTTGGCAAAGACTGCAAGTGCCAAGATATAAAAGCCGCAGTGTACACTGACGAGCTTGTTCGCGATGCCTTTATCACAAGCCTCAGCTCCACTTACATCCGGCAGAGACTGCTGGAAAAAACGGGATTGGACCTGAAACAGGCTGCGGACACAGCACGATCCCTGGATGTGGCCCAGAGAAACTCGGACGCCTACTCTTCAGCCCGCGCCATCCACGCCGCCACGTGTGCACCAAGGGCGCCGCCATCTTGGAAGGCATCTTCCCCGCCCGGCAGCCCGACACCGTCGGGGCCCCGCTCTCCCCCCAGAAGCCCTACGACAGCCGCGACGCGTCGGGGACCCAACTGCTACTTCTGCGGGCAGCCGAAGCACACCAGAAACCTGTGCCCGGCGAAAGGCACCACCTGCTTTAAGTGCGGTAAGAAGGGGCACTTCGGGAAGGTGTGCAGAGGGAACCCCGCTGGAAAGCCCGCCACCGCCGCGTGTGCGCCGTGGGAGCGGCCGTCTTGGACGCCATCTTGCCCGACCTCGTGGGGTCCACCATCTTGTGAGCAGACAGCGTGGACGCCATCTTGTCTCGATCAGGGCCCTACAGTGGCATCGGTCACAGTGGACCAGACCAGGCCGCACCCGCTATCCAAATCAATGGTGGACATCGAGGTAAACGGGTGCAGGGTTAAATGTTCAATTGACAGTGGAAGCACGGAGAGTTTTATCCACCCTGAACTGGTATAACAACTCTCCCTAAAGGTGGTCCCTACTCGGGGTACCATCTCTATGGCTGATAAAACCCAGACATCGACCATTATGGGTTACTGCACGGCACAATTGTCCGTTAACGGAACGGTATACGATAATTTTAAAGTATTAATCATGAAGAATCTATGTGCGAGCGTGATCTTGGGCCTGGATTTCCAGTGCTACCACCAAAGCATCACGCTCAATTACGGTGGGTCCCAGCCGCCCCTCACAGTGTGCGGTCTGGCTACCCTGAAGGTAAAGCCGCCTTCGCTATTCGCGAACCTTACCCCTAACTGCCGGCCAATAGCGACCAAAAGCAGGAGGTACAGCTGGGAGGACAGGCGGTTTATCGCGACCGAGGTAGACAGGCTCCTGAAAGAGCGCATTATTGAACGCAGCAATAGCCCGTGGCGCGCCCAAGTGGTGGTGGTAAGGGGTAGCGAGAAGAAACGGATGGTGATCGACGATAGCCAAACGATCAACAGGTACACCCAACTAGAAGCCTACCCGCTACCCCGCATATCAGAAATGGTGAACCAAATCGCCCAATACCGGGTGTTCTCCACCATCGACCTCAAGTCAGCGTACCACCAGCTCCCTATCAGACTAGAGGACCGCCCGTACACCGCCTTCGAGGCGAACGGATGCCTCTACCAATTCCTCAGAGTCCCCTTTGGGGTGACGAATGGGGTCTCGGTCTTCCAGAGGGAGATGGACCGCATGGTCGATGACCACCACTTGCAGGCAACCTTCCCCTACCTCGACAACGTCACCATCTGCGGTCACAACCATCAGGATCACGACTCGAACCTCGAGAGGTTCCTGAAAACCGCAAAAAAACTCAACCTCACCTACAACGAGGACAAGTGCGTTTACAACACCACGCGCCTCTGCATACTAGGCAGCGTGGTGGAGAATGGGGAAATCGGACCAGACCCCGACCGATTGCGCCCCCTACGGGAGCTGCCCCTGCCCAACACTCCCAAAGCCCTGAAAAGGTGCCTGGGGTTATTTTCTTATTATTCCCAATGGGTCCCCAACTACTCCGACAAAGCCCGCCCCCTCTTGAAAGCATCCTCTTTTCCGCTCTCTGCTGAGGCCCATGCCGCCTTCAAAAGCATTAAGCAGGATATTGAGCGGGCCACGCTACAGGCAGTGGACGAGAACACTCCCTTTCAAGTGGAAAGTGATGTATCTGACTTTGCCTTGGCGGCCACCCTCAACCAGGCGGGGCGACCCGTAGCTTTCTTCTCGAGGACCCTCCAAGGGCCCGAGATCAGACACTCCTCCGTAGAAAAGGAGGCCCAAGCCATCGTGGAGGCAGTGCGCCACTGGCACCACTACCTAGCCGGCAAACGCTTCATCCTACTTATCGACCAGCGGTCGGTAGCGTTTATGTTCAATAATAAACAGAGGGGGAAGATTAAAAATGATAAGATTCTTAGGTGGCGGATCGAGCTCTCCACCTTCGAGTACGACATCATTTACCGGCCAGGGGCCCTTAACGAATCCCCTGACGCCCTCTCACGAGGGATGTGTGCCAGCGCCACCGGGGATCGGCTACAGACCCTCCACAACGACCTCTGCCACCCAGGGGTCACGCGGCTGTTCCACTTCATAAAGTCCCGCAACTTACCCTACTCGATTGAGGAAGTTCGGTCCCTGACCAGGAACTGTCGCACTTGCGCTGAGTGCAAGCCTCGGTTCTACCGCCCAGATAGAGCCCACTTAATCAAAGCTACACGGCCCTTTGAGCGGCTCAGCTTAGATTTCAAGGGCCCCCTCCCGTCCGTCGACCGCAATGTTTACTTCCTGAACATTGTGGACGAATACTCTCGTTTCCCATTCGCCTTCCACTGCCCAGACATGACCAGCGCCACGGTCAGTAAATGCCTCAACAGCCTGTTCTGCCTGTTCGGTATGCCGAGCTACATCCATACGGATAGGGGGCGTCCTTCATGAATGAAGAGCTACGCCAGTACATGCTGTCCAGGGGGATCGCCACGAGCCATACCACCAGCTACAACCCCCGGGGTAACGGTCAAGTGGAGCGAGAGAACGGGACAGTATGGAAAGCAGTCACTCTAGCTCTGAGGACCAAAGGCCTCCCTATCTCCCGCTGGCAGGAAGTCCTCCCAGATGTGCTCCATTCGATACGGTCGCTATTGTGTACTGCCACGAATGCCACGCCTCACGAGCGAATGTTTGTCTTTCCCCGGAAATCCACCTCAGGCGTATCCATGCCGTCATGGCTCTCCACCCCAGGTCCGGTATTCATGCGAAGGCATGTGAGGGGCCACAAGATGGACTCTCTCGTGGAGTCAGTGCACCTACTCCACGCCAACCCCCAATACGCGTATGTCCGGCACGCCGACGGAAGGGAGGACACCGTGTCCATAAAAGACGTCGCCCCAGCCGGTAACGACAACAACCATGACAACAGCAGCAACAACGACCACAGCAACTCTTACCCACCCACTACTCTTTCATCACCCCCGGAAGAACATCGACCAACGGTACCCCCACCAACTACCCCTTCAACAACCCTGGCGGCACCCCCGGCAGAGACCCAGGAGGCCACCGAGGACACCCAGCCGACACCCGCGGCACCACAACAGCCACGTCGGTCACAGAGGACTATCAAACCTCCGAACAGACTAAATCTATAGAAGGGGTGAATGTGATGAAATATTCCATTCATCACTCATCAGTATTTCTCTGCCTGTGACTGTGGTTGGTTTCAGTTTCATTTCCATTGTATTGCACTGTGTGTAGGGCTCCGCCCATACCTGGCTCCAATGTAAGCTGGCCCAGCCTGCAGCACATCCAGTACGGCAGACCTCTGGATGGAAGATACATTCTCCTCTGTGTGTTACCTTCTAAGTCAATAAAAGCCTTGTTTTGTTTCGCTAACATCGAGTCTCGGATTTATTGAGGCACATTACTCTCTCTCTCTCTCACTCTCTCGGTCGGTGTGTAGCTCTCTCTCTCTCTCACTCTCTCGGTCGGTGTGTAGCTCTCTCTCTCTCACTCTCTCGGTCGGTGTGTAGCTCTCTCTCTCTCTCACTCTCTCAGTCGGTGTGTAGCTCTCTCTCTCTCACTCTCTCGGGCGGTGTGTAGCTCTCTCTCTCTCACTCTCTCGGTCGGTGTGTAGCTCTCTCTCTCACTCTCTCGGTCGGTGTGTAGCTTTCTCTCTCTCACTGTCTCGGTCGGTGTGTAGCTCTCTCTCTCTCACTCTCTCGGTCGGTGTGTAGCTCTCTCTCTCTCTCTCAGTCTCTCGGTTAGTGTGTAGCTCTCTCTTTCTCACTCTCTCGGTCGGTGTGTAGCTCTCTCTCTCTCACTCTCTCGGTCGGTGTGTAGCTCTCTCTCTCACTCTCTCGGTCGGTGTGTAGCTCTCTCTCTCTCTCACTGTCTCGGTCGGTGTGTAGCTCTCTCTCTCTCTCACTCTCTCGGTCGGTGTGTAGCTCTCTCTCTCTCTCTCTCTCTCTCGGTCAGTGTGTATCTCTCTCTCTCTCTCACTCTCTCGGTCGGTGTGTAGCTCTCTCTCTCTCTCACTCTCTCAGTCGGTGTGTAGCTCTCTCTCTCACTGTCTCAGTCGGTGTGTAGCTCTCTCTCTCTCTCACTCTCTCGGTCGATGTGTAGCTCTCTCTCTCTCTCACTGTCTCGGTCGGTGTGTAGCTCTCTCTCTCTCTCACTCTCTCGGTCGTTGTGTAGCTCTCTCTCTCTCACTCTCTCGGTCGGTGTGTAGCTCTCTCTCTCTTACTGTCTCGGTCGGTGTGTAGCTCTCTCTCTCTCTCACTGTCTCGGTCAGTGTGTAGCTCTCTCTCTCTCTCACTCTCTCGGTCGGTGTGTAGCTCTCTCTCTCACTCTCTCGGTCAGTGTGTAGCTCCCTCTCTCACTTTCTCGGTCGGTTTGTAGCTTTCTCTCTCTCACTCTCTCGGTCGGTGTGTAGCTTTCTCTCTCTCTCACTCTCTCGGTCAGTGTGTAGCACTCTCTCTCTCACTCTCTCTGTCAGTGTGTAGCTCTCTCTCTCTCACTCTCTCGGTTGGCGTGTAGCTCTCTCTCTCACTCTCTCAGTCGGTGTGTAGCTGTCTCTCTACCTCACTGTCTCGGTCGGTGTGTAGCTCTCTCTCTCTCTCACTGTCTCGGTCGGTGTGTAGCTCTCTCTCTCACTCTCTCGGTCAGTGTGTAGCTCTCTCTCTCTCTCACTCTCTCGGTTGGTGTGTAGCTCTCTCTCTCACTCTCTCGGTCGGTATGTAGCTCTCTCTCTCTCTCACTCTCTCGGTCGGTGTGTAGCTCTCTCTCTCTCACTCTCTCGGTCAGTGTGTAGCTCTCTCTCTCTCACTCTCTCGGTTGGTGTGTAGCTCTCTCTCTCACTCTCTCGGTCGGTGTGTAGCTCTCTCTCTATCTCACTGTCTCGGTCGGTGTGTAGCTCTCTCTCTCTCTCACTCTCTCGGTCGGTGTGTAGCTCTCTCTCTCACTCTCTCGGTCGGTGTGTAGCTCTCTCTCTCACTGTCTCGGTCAGTGTGTAGCACTCTCTCTCACTCTCTCGGTCGCTGTGTAGCTCTCTCTCTCTCTCACTGTCTTGGTCGGTGTGTGTAATGATATCAGCAAATAGTGATGGTATTTGCCTGTTTGATTATTTATGCCTTACCAGCATATTTGCCTGATTGATTATTTATGCCTGACCAGCAGAGGGCATGTGAGAGACAAGCAGTTTAGTTTTAGTTTCGTTTTAGATGGATCTCTAAGATGGTGTCTCCTGTAATGCTGTTAACTGAGTTGAACATACTTTAGATAAAAAGACATCTTTCATGAATGTGTCGTCATTGAACCCACATACAAACCGATACATGGTGTCAGAAGTGATTGAAAGAGATGAAGAGGAAAAATCTGAAGTTAAATCAGCTCTCCACATATTAGCAAGCCAAAAGAGAACATCGTTACTTACCATTGGAGAATAGCTAACGAAGTGAAAAAATGGTAGGATTGCACCCACCGGCGAAGCTTCAGTTGACAGGTAATGTGGCTGAAAATTGGAGGAGGTTCAAACAACGTTTGGAGTTATATTTAGCGGCAATCGGAGCTGACGAGAAAAGTGATAAAATGAAAGCGTCAGTGTTCTTACATGTCGTGGGTGATGAAGCGCTGGAGGTGTATAATAACTTCACATTCGCTGCTGATGGAGACAAAATGAAGTTGGATAAAATTATGGAACAGTTTGAGGCCTACTGCATACCTAAACATAACGTGACGTTTGAGAGGCACAGATTTTTCACATGTGTACAGAAAACGGGAGAGACTATTGATCAGTATGTGACTGAACTGAGAAACCGAAGCAAAACATGTGAATTTGGGGGACTGACAGACTCGCTGATAAAAGACAGACTGGTGTGTGGTATTCCAGATAATGGTCTAAGGGAAAGACTGCTAAGAGAGCAAAATCTAGACCTGGGAAAAGCCATAGCACTGTGTAGGGCTACAGAGACTGTGAAGTCGCAGGCAAAGGAGCTGTTCAGTGACAGTAGCTGCAACGTGGATGCAGTGAGTAAGAACGGACACAAACCGTTTAACAAAAAGAGCGCCAATGTGAAAAAAGAGGCATGGCCAGCAAACAAAAATGAAAGGGGCAATCGAAAGACATGTAGTCGATGCGGTGCACAGCATCCACCAAAAAAGTGTCCAGCATATGGTAAAACATGCAATAGTTGCAACAAAAACAACCATTATGCCCGTTGCTGCAAGAACCAAGTGCAACAAAGCAAGGTCCATACAGTAGATGAGAGCGAGATAGAGGAGTTCTATGTAGATGTTGTGTCTGAAAACAAAGAAGAAAAAAGAGACTGGATGTTGACACTAAAAGTGAACGACATACACATTCCATTTAAATTGGATACTGGAGCACAAGTTAATGTGATATCAGAGACTGATTTTAAGAAAATTAGACCCAGACCAAAGATACATGGAATAAAGGTGAAAGTGACAGGATACTCAGGTACTGATATACCAGTGAAAGGAAGATGCATTGTCAAAGTGACACACAAGGACAGAGAGCACACGCTAGCATTAATCGTGGTGCCAAAGGATGTGCAGGCCATACTAGGTTTAAAAGCCTGTGAGAGACTGAACCTGGTAAAGAGAGTCCTCGTTGTGGAAAGCGAAGGAGAGACAGTCTATGATGAACTCATGAAAGAGTACAACAACCTATTTAAGGGTCTAGGCTGCCTTCCAGGAGAACACACGATCAGAGTAGATAAAAGTATACCAACGGTCATACATCCATGCAGAAAAGTTCCGTTTGCTCTTCAAAAGCAACTGAAGGCAGAGTTGGACAGGATGGAAAGCCTGAACGTGATTCAGAAGATAGATGAGCCAACTGAGTGGGTGAGTTCCCTCGTCGTTGTGGACAAAAAGAATGGAAAGCTCAGAATTTGCCTGGATCCAAGAGATCTAAACAGGGCAATAAAGAGAGAGCACTTCAAGCTTCCTACACGTGAGGAAATCATGTCACAGTTTGCAAATGCAAAGTATTTCAGCAAGTTAGATGCATCATCAGGATTTTGGCAGATGAAATTGGACGAGGCAAGTTCAAGACTGTGCATGTTCAACAGTCCATTTGGCAGATACAGATTCCTAAGGTTATCATTTGGCATTGCCTCAGCTCCTGAAGTGTATCACAAAACTATCCATATGATCTATGAGCACCTGGAGGGAGTTGATACATCAATGGATGACATCATAGTATGGGGAACCATGAGAACTGAGCATGACGAGAGACTGAAAAAAGTGCTGGAAGCAACAAGGAAAACAAACCTGAGGCTGAATAGAGAGAAATGCCAGCTCG
This sequence comes from Somniosus microcephalus, assembly GCF_052327205.1. Taxonomy (NCBI): domain Eukaryota; kingdom Metazoa; phylum Chordata; class Chondrichthyes; order Squaliformes; family Somniosidae; genus Somniosus; species Somniosus microcephalus. The sequence goes on along the minus strand of NC_140994.1, from coordinate 47,723,412 downwards.
GGGTGACAGAACTGACATTCGTGGGAGATATCCTTAGCAGTGAGGGCATCAGACCAGATCCCAGAAAGGTGTCCGCCATTGAGAATATGCCAAAGCCACAATGCAAAAAGGACGTGCAGAGGTTTAATGAAATGATCAACTACATGGGTAAATTCATATCCAACCTCTCAGAAAAGATGGCACCACTGAGACGATTAGCTGAAAAGAACATAGAATGGGAATGGAATCATGAGCATGAGAAGTCATGGAGCGATCTAAAGAAACTGCTCACAGAGGAACCAGTTCTGAGGTTTTATGACCCAGCGAGACCCATCAAGATATCGTCAGATGCATCACAGAGTGGGCTCGGTGCCGTTCTTCTGCAAAAATATGACTACTGGCAACCTATTGCATATGCATCGCACTCAATGACAGACGCGGAGACGCGATATGCTCAAATAGAAAAGGAGCTGCTCAGCATCACATACGCCTGTGAAAGATTTCACCAGTTTGTGGCAGGACAAGCAATCAGTGTAGAGACTGACCATAAGCCCTTGATTGCATTGTTCCAAAAGCCACTAAATAGCTGTCCGCTTAGAATACAAAGAATGATGATCAGGCTGCAACGCTATACACTGAATGTTGCGTACACACCGGGTAAGCTGATGTATACAGCAGACACGTTGTCCAGAGCTGTTGACCCAAGTGAGCCCGCAAACACCAAAATGGATGAAAAAGTGAACGCCTACGTGGACATGATCACAAGTGCACTGCCCATAGCAGATGCAAAAATGGAGCTCATAAAGACTGAGACAAACAAAGATGAAACAATGAGACGACTGAGGAAAAGCATCTTGGATGGATGGCCCAACATGAAGCAAGACTGCTCACCTGACATGGCAGAGTACTGGAACTGCAGGGCGGAACTATCAGTGGTCGAAGACATCATCTACAAAGGAAGTAAAATAGTTATCCCAAAGAATCTGAGAAAAGAGATGCTAAAAAGGATCCATGGAGGACATCTGGGAATCGAAAAGTGTAAGAAAAGAGCACGAGAGGTGATGTACTCGCCACGAATCAACCAAGATGTGACAAATGAGGTGTCAAATTGTACAATATGCCTGAAATATCGAGCAAGCAATCCGGTAGAACCACTAAAGCCACACCCAGCGCCAGACAGACCTTACCAGAAGGTAGGCGCTGACCTATTCGTATGTCAAGGGAAGGACTATCTTGCAGTCACAGACTATTACTCCCTGTATCCAGAGGTTTGTAGACTGTACACCACCACTGCAGATGCTGTGATAACATGTATGAAAGCCATATTCTCCAGACATGGCGTGGCAAGCGAGGTCTTCACAGACAACGGACCCCAGTTTTACAATGCGAGTTTCCGACACTTTGCCAAAGAGTGGGACTTTGTCCACACAACGTCAAGTCCTCACTTTCCACAGTCCAATGGACTAGTGGAAAAATCGGTCCAGACAGTGAAAAGACTGATGTACAAGGCAAAAGACAGTGGAACTGATTTCTACCAGAGCATGCTTGTATACCGCACAACGCCGCTCGAGTGTGGTATGTCACCAGCCCAACTCCTTATGGGACGTCTGCTGAGGTCAAACCTACCCATCCCGGAGAACCTCCTGAAAACAAAAGAGGGGGAGAAAGTGAGGAAGTTCAAAGAACAACAGAAAGAAAAGCAGAAGTACTACTATGACAGAGGAACACAAAACCTACCTGAACTCCACACTGGTGACCAAGTAAGGTTCAAAGACAAAACAAACATATGGACTCAGAAGGGAACTGTCCTGAGTGAAGTTCAACCAAGATCATACACCATTCAGACAGATGAGGGTGCTGTTCTGCGAAGAAATCGTCGAGATCTTCTCATGGGACCAGCCACAGCAGGTCAAAAGACTGACACTGTTGAACAACCTGATCACACAGCAGGTCAAAAGACTGATACTGTTGAACAACCTGATCACACAGCTGAGAAACCATCATCTGAGGCAACAACTCAGATTCAAGGACAATCAATCAGAAAATCCTCAAGACACGTGAAGCCACCTGAGAGACTCATTGAGCAAGTTTAAGGAATCTTGTTATAAAAGGAAGTAATGTTATCTTATTCTTTCTTTAAGTTCTAGGTATTTACATATTTCATGCGAACACACAAAACAAGGTTAAAAAACCTTGATCATGATAATGATAATGTAAGTTCATTAAGTGTTACAGTTAAAATGCAGAGTAATACAAAGAAAACATGTTGTTACATAAGAGTAAAATACTTTTGTTTTAAGAAAGGGAGATGTAATGATATCAGCAAATAGTGATGGTATTTGCCTGTTTGATTATTTATGCCTTACCAGCATATTTGCCTGATTGATTATTTATGCCTGACCAGCAGAGGGTATGTGAGAGTCAAGCAGTTTAGTTTTAGTTTCGTTTTAGATGGATCTCTAAGATGGTGTCTCCTGTAATGCTGTTAACTGAGTTGAACACACTTTAGATAAAAAGACATCTCTTTCATGAATGTGTCGTCATTGAACCCACATACAAATCAATACAGTGTGTAGCTCTCTCTCTCACTCTCTCGGTCGGTGTGCAGCTCTCTCTCTCTCTCACTGTCTCGGTCGGTGTGTAGCTGTCTCCCTGTCTCGGTCAGTGTGTAGCTCTCTCTCTCTCTCACTCTCGGTCAGTGTGTAGCCCTCTCTCTCGCTCTCACTGTCTCGGTCGGTGTGTATCTCTCTCTCTGTCTCGGTCGGTGTGTAGCTCTCTCTCTGTCTCAGTCGGTGTGTACCTCTCTCACTCTCTTGGTCGGTGTGTAGCTCTCTCTCTCTCTCACTGTCTCGGTTGGTGTGTAGCTCTCTCTCTCTCTCACTCTCTCGGTCGGTGTGTAGCTCTCTCTCTCACTCTCTCGGTCGGTGTGTAGCTCTCTCTCTGTCTCGGTCGGTGTGTAGCTCTCTCTCTGTCTCGGTCAGTGTGTAGCCCTCTCTCTCTCTCTCACTGTCTCGGTCGGAGTGTAGCTCTCTCTCTCTCTCACTGTCTCGGTCGGTGTGTAGCTCTCTCTCTCTCTCACTCTCTCGGTCGGTGTGTAGCTCTCTCTCTCTCTCACTCTCTCGGTCCGTGTGTAGCTCTCTCTCTCTCTCACTCTCTCGGTCAGTGTGTAGCTCTCTCTCTCTCACGCCCTCGGTCGGTGTGTAGCTCTCTCTCTCTCTCGCCCTCGGTCAGTGTGTAGCTCTCTCTCTCTCTCTGTCTCGGTCAGTGTATAGCTCTCTCTCTCACTGTCGGTCAGTGTGTAGCCCTCTCTCTCTCTCTCACTCTCTCGGTTGGTGTGTAGCTCTCTCTCTGTCTCGATCGGTGTTGTTAGATCCGTGTGTTAATGGAGACACGGAATGCAGGAGTTGATTTAACAAGTGTTTACTGAACAAAGTCTGGAGGTGAACTAACTACACAAGACGCTACACAGGCTTATATACCCGAGTGGTCACTACTGGTACTACAGTATACAGGGGCTTCAAAAACATAGTTCCTCTTAAAGGTACATACACTACAATTCCTCCCCTTTTAGATAAATAGTACATAACATTTTAAGTAATCATTAAATAACATTTTTACACGAACAATAATATACACATTTGCTGAAGTTAATCAATTACAAATTCAGTCTCTCTGGAGGCTTCCTGACTCGGTCCGGATAATGCCTCGGTGGTGTAGTAGGTTCTTTTGGCAAGGTCGATTCGGCTTCAATGCCAGTGTCGGGTTCATCTGGTTCCAGTATCACCGGATCGGAGGTAGATATTATGGGTATCTCTGCTTCATCACTAGGTGCATAGAGTTGTGGTGTAGGTTGTCCTTTTTCGGATGACTCTATGATCTGGTCAGCATGGCGCCTTATTATACTTTCTCCAATGTCCACGGTATACATCAGCGGTCCTAGTCGTGTGCAAATAGTTCCAGGCTGCCATTTCTCGGTACGGTAGTCCCGGGCCAAAACTGGTTGACCTATCTGGAAGGTTCTAGTTGACCTATCTGGAAGGTTCTAGTTGGCCTTTCATTCATGCTTTGAAATTGCCAGTTCTCTACATCCTTTCTGACATTTGGCTTGATCAAACCCAGCCGGCATCTTAGGCTTCTATTGAAAAACACCATGGCGGGGGTTTGGTTTGTAACCACATGTGTTGCATTCCTGTACGCAAACAAGAAGTTATCTACCTTATGTTGTAGATTTATGTCTTCATTACCCATGGCCTTTATGGCCTTCTTGAAGGTCTGGACAAACCTTTCAGCCAATCCATTGGTGGCGGGATGGTATGGGGCGGACGTGTAGTGCTTAACCCCATTGTTTTTTAAGAACTTCCTGAATTCTTCGGATACAAATTGCGGTCCATTATCAGAACAGATCTGTTCAGGCAGCCCATTCCTGGCGAATATGGTCCTTAATACTGTGATGGTTTTTTCCGTGGTGGTGGAGGACATCTTTATTACCTCCGGCCACTTGGAGTGTGCATCCACTGCGATTAAGAACATTGAGTCCATAAATGGACCAGCAAAGTCGATATGTACCCTTTGCCATGGAGATGAGGGCCACTTCCATGGATGTAGAGGGGCTTGTGGTGGGGCGTTTTGGACCTTCTGGCATCCTAGACAGCTCTTGGTCATTTCTTCGATGTCTCCATCGATACCTGGCCACCACACAAACGCTCTGGCTAAGTTCTTCATTTTCACTCCACCCAGATGTGTAAGAATTCGCAATGATTTACAGTTCTAAAGATTCATGTTTTTTGATTAAAGTATCCCTGGGCAATGTGCTTTTTAAATTTCCAGGCTGTCACACCACATGGCCGAATGACAAAAGAGATTTGGAATGCAGCTTTCTGTGTCTGGAAGTAAGGTTCAATGAAGACAAAGGACAATGCTTTGTTTACAAAGCAATTGAATGCTATTAGCATTTGTTTGTATATCGAGTGGATACACCTAAACTGCAGAAGAGACTCTTTGTATCTTGAATGGGTTTCCAATCACCCAGTACTGGACTATAGAGCAGGGTATCTCCCTTTTGTTTTCAGCACAAGGAGCTCTGAAAATCACATTAACTCAATCTAACCACTTTGAGTTAGCCTATCACAGGGGAATTTTGCACACAGCCTGCAAGGCAGGACGGGAGGGGCTCACCAGATATAAAGGAGGGCTGAGAAGCCAGCTCTCTCTCTTGACTTCCTGGTACCATAGGTGAGCTCTCTCTCTCTCTCTCGCTCTTCGCTGGACCACATGTCAGCAGAGTTTCTGACTCCTCAACAAGGCAACCTAGCAGGAGTTAAGGGGGGATGGTGATTTAAGGGAATTGCTAAGATTGTTTAAATAACATTGTGGCCATTGTATCCCTCGTTTTCACCGTCTGCAACCCCCCTGCTGTATAGTTTTACAATTTTACTGTGTTCGTGTGGGATAGTTTGATATTGTGATTGTAGTTTCTTTTAGTTAATAAAGCTTGATTTTTTTCTCTCATCCAAACCACGTGTTCCGTTTTAATATCATTAATTATAAGTTCCTCCACTCAGAACTAAAGGAGGGGTAGCGATTCGAAACCGCTGTTTGTAAATTGGTTTAGAGTGCAGCAGCAAAAAGACTGCTGGCCAGGTAGATTACCTTAAACCAGTTTAAAAGAAGCCCCCCGGAATCCTTACAATGGCGAGCCAGCCAGGAGTGGAGGCAGACTTTGATTTAATAAGTGGTCTGGATCGGGTGAAAGCATCAGCTCTTGTTTCTATCATTGTTTTCAGTATGTGGGTAGCCCTGCGGATGTTAGCAGCAGCGTGTAGGCTGACCTATCGGGGTATAGGTGGCTGGGTTAGGAAGGTTGTGAAGAGAGAGCAGGAGGCAAGGTTTAGGGAAGCAAAGGCAGGTTATAAGCTGGCCTGTGCCCTAAGGTATGAGGAAGCAGATCATGGCCCCTGTAGTGCAGAGATAGAAAGCCTTAACATGGCTTTAAATGCATCAAGGGGGATGATTTGTCTGATCAGCCCGAAGGCAGGTCAGCTGGATTTTACTTGCAGCCCAAATCAAACCGCCCCACAGGCAACACCCAGGGAAAGGCTGGCTAGGGAATTAGAGATCCCAAGACAGCAGCCCACAGCTCCGGGTCTTGAGGAGCTCTGGCAGCGAGGAGAGGTGGACAATGGGGTGGTAGGAGAACACCAGCAGGTCCCGCTAGGCAGGCGGGGACCAGGACCAGTGTACCCCCTCCAACAACGGAGGTACGGTCCACCCGTGAGGAGTGAGCCTGAGAATAGGAATCCTCAGCCCACAGCAAGTTCGAGTTCACAGGCAAGCACTGTGGCTTGTGTGGGGGGAGGAGCCATTCATATTCAGAATAACCTGTTCAAGCCAGGGAACAGGAGAGGAGAGTTCTCGGACCCCTGTAGAGCAGGCCCAGTAGCAGAAATCCAGGACAAGGGAGGCACGCAGGGGATAGTTTTGGCCTCAGGAAAAAGGCAGGTCCAAAATTCCCCAGTTAAAGCCACCTGGGTGAGGGAACATGAGTTTGTTGTCCATGCAAGTTCAAGTTCACAGCCTACAAAAACAGGAACTGTGACTTGTTTCCAGGGCGAAGCAGACAAACCCAGAGAGAGATTTGCACCGGCAGGCTGCCAGGTACATTATACAGTGCGGGCTATTTGGACATGGGGGAGGAGGTTCCCAGCCAGCTGGGGCTGTGACCCAAGCTCAGGGTCCGCCAGCCAAAGTTTCCCCCATAGAGACACCCCTCAGAAGGTCTCAGCGGGTGCCCCAGCCTAAGAAAGCATGGTCACCCACTTTACAGTGGAGTAGGGCGGTCTTCCGAGCCAGGGAGAAGCCAGAGAACAGGGGTCCCCACTCAACAGCCATAAGCTGCGAGGGACCAGAGACAGGAGGCAGTCCAGCTTCGCTGCAGCCAGCAGCAATCTGTGACAGTGCCAGAGATTGGACTGGCCGTCCGGAGACGGGCGGCATTTGTATTATAGCAATGTGTGTGGATATAGCTTGCTTTAAGGTGTATTTTAAGTTTTGTTGATTTAACTAGTTTTAAGTCAAAGTGCAAAGAGTTTAAGTTTACATGTGTGCAAAATGTTTGTATTTTGGTCCGAGGCCGAGGGACCCGACCATGTCTCCACCTAAGGCAGCAGGTCAGTGAGACCTGGCTGCATGTCCCTTTTAAGTTTTACAGGAGATTGGAAAATGAAGCAGCCATGTTCGCCCAGCCCGAGCTGGACATCGAATGAAGATACGGAATGTTGGGGATCACCTCGCCACTGGACGAATCCAGGAGACCCCGCAGTGATCTTCGGGGAAAAGCCGGACCGAGTCCGGAGGAACTTGCCTACTCCTCCTACAGGGAGGAGATGGCCCCAGCTGGGTGGGGCATGGCCCCCAACCCAGCACTATCCTGACCGAAGTTCACGTGCGGGAGACCTCGCTGTTGAGGAGTCACGATGGGGAAGCGCGGGCGCCTGGTCATAGGGACGCGTTCCCCGGGGGTGGGTGGTGATGGCCCGGGAATGATTGTATAGAGGAGGGGGAGACCCAAGAGTCGCGTGGGTGCGGTCGGGGGAGGGAGGAACTCACCCGGGGGCCCACGGGCAAGAGGATAAGTGTGGCTGGGAAGGATGAGTGGGTGGCCGGATCAGTGTGGGGCCAGAGAGTGCCGCCACACAGGCACCCATCATTTTCTGCAGCCAGTCGAGGGAAGACGGGAGGGGGAGGGACTGGGAGTCATGAGATCCCATACTCCCCGGTCTCGGTCTATGGAAGGTAATTTTAAACGTGAGGGGTACCCCGCCTCCACAAAGGGACAAGGGAATGGCTCGGGGCTGTCGGAGCAGGCTGGTCGCTAAATCCATTCTGCCTGTTTTAAAGTTTAAGCCGATCAAAGGGGGGTGGAAGGTACTTTTACTGCCCGAGTGGGAGGAGCAATACCCACTCGAATTTCGCGACCCATCATCGGCCCGTGATGACCGGGGTTCATAAGCATGTTGTTTAATGATTTTTTATATTTTGTGTTGCAGCCCCAAGTTGAGCAGAGGCGTGAGGTCCTCTCCGTGCTTGGGACCAGTTTGTGACAACTCCAAGTTGAGCAGAGGCGTAGGACCCTCTCCGTGCTTGCGATAATTTTTGAGTACATTGTGTAACTAAGATTGCAACATTTTGTAATAACTTATGATGTAAAAAAAAGTGATTGTAAATTTGGTTTACACTGTATAATGTTACAAGCGTGTAGGGGTATGAGACCCCTTAGTGAAAACTGAAGTATCTGTAAGATGCCTACCGTACCATGGTTTTTTTCTTGAATTTAAGGGGAATAGACGGGACGGGGATCAGTGGCAGACAGCTATTAGGTAAATACAGGGGATGGTTGTTTGTGGGGGGTCAGAAATCATTGCTCATTTCTTCAAGAGGATACTACAAGCAAGCTGGAAGTATCCAAAGGTGGACTGTAAGAATTCGCAATGATTTACAGTTCTGAAGATTCATGTTTTTTGATTAAAGTATCCCTGGGCAATGTGCTTTTTAAATTTCCAGGGATAAAATGGCTGTCACACCACATGGCCGAATGACAAAAGAGGTTTGGAATGCAGCTTTCTGTGTCTGGAAGTAAGGTTCAATGAAGACAAAGGACAATGCTTTGTTTACAAAGCAATTGAATGCTATTAGCATTTGTTTGTATATCGAGTGGATACACCTAAACTGCAGAAGAGACTCTTTGTATCTTGAATGGGTTTCCAATCACCCAGTACTGGACTATAGAGCAGGGTATCTCCCTTTTGTTTTCAGCACAAGGAGCTCTGAAAATCACATTAACTCAATCTAACGACTTTGAGTTAGCCTATCACAGGGGAATTTTGCACACAGCCTGCAAGGCAGGACGGGAGGGGCTCACCAGATATAAAGGAGGGCTGAGAAGCCAGCTCTCTCTCTTGACTTCCTGGTACCATAGGTGAGCTCTCTCTCTCTCTCTCTCTCTCTCTCTCTTCGCTGGGCCACATGTCAGCAGAGTTTCTGACTCCTCAACAAGGCAACCTAGCAGGAGTTAAGGGGGGATGGTGATTTAAGGGAATTGCTAAGATTGTTTAAATAACATTGTAGCCATTGTATCCCTCGTTTTCACCGTCTGCAACCCCCCTGCTGTATAGTTTTACAATTTTACTGTGTTCGTGTGGGATAGTTTGATATTGTGATTGTAGTTTCTTTTAGTTAATAAAGCTTGATTTTTTTCTCTCATCCAAACCACGTGTTCTGTTTTAATATCATTAATTATAAGTTCCTCCACTCAGAACTAAAGGAGGGGTAGCGATTCGAAACCGCTGTTTGTAAATTGGTTTAGAGTGCAGCAGCAAAAAGACTGCTGGCCAGGTAGATTACCTTAAACCAGTTTAAAAGAAGCCCCCCGGAATCCTTACAGATGCCCCTCATGAAGCTCCTTTAGCACTCTATCCTTGAGTTTGGGTGGAATCACCACTCTGGATCCACACATCAAGGTTCCTCGGCACACTGACAGCTGTTCTCTTCTTTGCGAGAATGCTGGCAACAGTGGTTCGCCATGTGCTGGCCATCCCTTCACCGTTAAATCGTAGACTCGTGAGAGAGTCAGGTCATTTCGCGTTTCCATTTCAATGGTAGAATTTGTCACCGGTAGACATTCCACTATGGTCGAGTGGAACATCTCCACTGGGTCCACTGTAGGCGCCTCTTCCACCGTTGGCAACGGTAGGCACGATAACCCATCAGCATTCCCATGCTGTTTTGTTCCTTTGTATTCTATGTCATATTGGTGTGCCCCTAGGAAAAGGGACCATCTCTGTAGCCTTTGCGCTGTCATAATGGGAACGCCCTTTTTAGGGTTGAATATGGAGACGAGGGGTTGATGGTCAGTCAACAAGGTAAATTTTTGTCCGTGTAGGTAATGGTTGAATTTCTTCACCCCCCACATCAGGCTGAGTGCCTCCTTGTCGATCTGGGCATAGTTACGCTCAGCTGAGTTCAATGAGCGTGACGCAAAAGCTATCGGCCGCTCCGAGCCATCAGGGAATCTATGCGATAATACTGCTCCCACGCCGTAAGGGGATGCATCGCACGCCAGTCTGATTGGCAGTGATGGGTTGTAATGAGCCAACACTTCCCTGGACGTGATCAAGCCTTTGCATTTATGGAAGGCACGTTTACAGTCTTCGCTCCATTTCCAAACTACTCCTGTTTGTAGCAGTGCGTTAAGAGGGTGCAGAACCGTCGACAAGTTTGGTAAAAATTTATGATAGTAATTTACTAATCCCAGGAACGACCTTAATTGTGAGACATTTTCAGGCGCTGGGGCCTTTACGACCGCTTCAATTTTTCAGGTGACTTATGCAACCCTTCTTCATTAATGACATGGCCACAATATGATATTTGTTTCTGGAAAAATTCGCACTTGGGGCGATTTGCTCGTAGGCCCCGTTCTCTCAGCCTCGTGAGCACCTGCTCCATGTTGGTAAGGTGCTCGTTGTCGTTTTCTCCTGTTACAAGGATGTCGTCTAGGTAGCATTGAGTCCCCGGAATCCCTTGCAGGACTTGCTCCATAGCTCTTTGCCAGATAGCCGGAGCTGATGCCACTCTGAAAACCAGTCGATTGTACTGGTACAGGCCTTTGTGTGTGTTTATCGTGAGATACTTTTTAGAGGCCTCCTCAACCTCCATCTGTAGATATGCCTGTGCTAAGTCAATTTTGGTGAAACGTTTCCCTCCGGATAGTGAGGCGAAAATATCTTCTATCCTCGGAAGAGGATACTGTACCGTGTGAAGAACCGGGTTTACAGTCACCTTGAAATCCCCACAGATGCGAACTTTTCTCTGTTCTTCAGATTTACCATTATTCGACGTTTTCTTCACGACCGGGACGATGGGTGTTGCCCACTCGCTCCAATCTACCTTGGATAACACGCCTGCTTTTTCCAAATTCTCCAGCTCTGCCTCGATGGCTGGACGAATTGCGTATGGCACTGGCCTTGCCTTAAAAAACTTGGGAAGTGCTGCATCTTCCACTATTATTGAGGCGGTGGCGCCTTTCAGGGTTCCTAGTTCCTGTTGAAACACTTCTTTGGCGTTAGCCAAGACTTCTTTTAATCGTCCAGGTATGACATCATCATCGTTTTTTTTCTTACTGGTCACCGTCAGTGCCTGAATGGAGTGCCAGTCGAAACGTATCTTTCTGATCCATTCACGTCCCAACAACGGTGGACCACCATCTTGCAGAACGTATAAATACAACTTCTGTATTTCCTTGCCGCTGTATACAACAGGCACCCTTATTTTCCCTCTGGGGTATACTTTCTGCCCCGTATATGTCTTCAAGATAATGGATGTGTCTTTCAAAGGTATATGCGGAAATAGCCGCTCATAATCCCGTCGACTTATGACGGTCAGAGCTGATCCTGTATCTAGCTCCATTTTGACTGGGGACCCCGCTATCGTGAGGGTAACCTAAATGGTCTGGTAATCTTCTTTGGCAATTACATTATGTAATTTGAGACAGCTTAGTCTCTTGTTTCCGGAGTTGCTATCGCTCTTCTGGTCTTCGGAGCTACTGTCCGTCATCATTTGTACCTTTCTGTACTTTTCCTTATTGACCTTTTTACTGTCAGCGGATTTCTTTCCAGATCTGCATACACGTGCAATGGGTCTCATCTTTCCGCATTGCCTGCATGCTTTGTCCTTGAACCAGCAGTCCTTCTGGTCATGGGTGGATCTGCCGCAGCGATAACATCTCTCGAAACCCCGTGTCATTTCATGGGTGCTGAAGTCCTGTGGCTTTTGCTATATCTCTGCAGCTCCTCTTGCTGCTGCTTCGTATGATACAGCCACACTGAAAGCCTTGTCCAATGTCAAATCTTTCTCAGAAAGTAGTCTTTTCTGTGTTCCTTCGCTTAGGAGACCGCAGACGAATTTGTCTCGTAGAGAATCTGCCAGTCCTGCCCCGAATTGGCAGTGCTTTGACAGCTTTCGTAATTCGGTGAGGTAATCAGCGTTACATTCATTCTTGTGCTGATTCCTCCTGAAGAATTTGAATCGTTCCGCTATCAGCAGCGGTGTTGGGTTTAAGTGGTCCTGTAAGGTATCAACAATCTCCTTAAAATTCTTGTCCATCGGTTTGGCTGGAGTGATCAAGTTTCGTAACAGCCTGTATGTCCTTGCGCCCATCAGATTTAGAAGTACCGATGCCTTTTTATCATCCGCTACTTCATTCGCCTGGCAATATACCTCCACTCTTTCCACATATGTGGTCCAATCTTCTATATCGCTATCGAAAGCAGTAATATTGCCAGTCTTCGGCATCTTGAAAATCTAAAATGGCGCTTCCCGCGCTTTTCCTCCGTCCCCGATGGATCAAAATGGCGCCTCCCACGCTTTTCTTTCTTCCCTGCCGAGTTAAGATGGCACCTCCCGCGCTTTCCCGCCGCTGCCGCTGCTGCCAACGCTGTTCTCTGCAGTTCCCGTTGCGACCTGCAGCTTTTCGCGGTATTTCTATTTTGTTTTTTTATATATCGCTTCAACAGTTTCTCCGTTACTTGGAGAACCGTTCCCGTCGTGGAGCGGACCCTCTGGGACTTTCCCCTCCCTCTGCTCGGTCCGAACACCGACGTGCTTTGCAACACCGGCCGCGCCCTGAGTGCTCCACCCTCTCTCTCTCTTTGCTTCTGCTTCCCGACTCGCTGCCCGGCCCCGTTGCAGAGCCACCCGATCGAGCTCTAGCCCGCCGCAGCCCTGGAAGTATCAGTGCACTACCTGCCACCAGCCCGTTTAGCTGGTGAAACCACAGTTTTTTTTTGTTTTTTTTCCTTGCTTCTGGCTTCGACCTTCGTCTGAGGAATCGATCCCCTTGAGGTGCTGCCGAATTGCAGGCAAGTTTGTTTCTAACTCATCGCCACTGTTAGATCCGTGTGTTAATGGAGACACGGAATGCAGGAGTTGATTTAACAAGTGTTTACTGAACAAAGTCTGGAGGTGAACTAACTACACAAGACGCTATACAGGCTTATATACCCGAGTGGTCACTACTGGTACTACAGTATGCAGGGGCTTCAAAAACATGGTTCCTCTTAAAGGTACATACACTACAGGTGTGTAGCTCTCTCTCTGTCTCGGTCGGGGTGTAGCTCTCTCTCTGTCTCGGTCAGTGTGTAGCTCTCTCTCTCACTCACTCGGTCGGTGTGTAGCTCTCTCTCTCTCTCACTGTCTCGGTCGGTGTGTAGCTCTCTCTCTCTCTCACTCTCTCGGTCAGTGTGTAGCTCTCTCTCTCACTCTCTCGGTCAGTGTGTAGCTCTCTCTCTCTCTCTCTGCCTCAGTCAGTGTGTAGCTCCCTCTCTCTCTCTCACTGTCTTGGTCGGTGTGTAGCTCTCTCTCTCACTCACTCGGTCGGTGTGTAGCTCTCTCTCTCTCTCACTGTCTCGGTCGGTGTGTAGCTCTCTCTCTCTCTCACTCTCTCGGTCAGTGTGTAGCTCTCTCTCTCACTCTCTCGGTCAGTGTGTAGCTCTCTCTCTCTCTCTCTGCCTCAGTCAGTGTGTAGCTCCCTCTCTCTCTCTCACTGTCTTGGTCGGTGTGTAGCTCTCTCTCTCACTCTCTCGGTCGGTGTGTAGCTTTCTCTCTCTCTCACTGTCTCGGTCGGTGTGTAGCTCTCTCTCTCTCTCACTCTCTCAGTCAGTGTGTAGCTCTCTCTCTCTCACTGTCTCGGTCAGTGTGTAGCGCTCTCTCTCACTCTCTCGGTCAGTGTGTAGCTCTCTCTCTCTCACTGTCTCGGTCAGTGTGTAGCTCTCTCTCACTCTCTCGGTTAGTGTGTAGCTCTCTCTCTCTCTCACTGTCTCGGTCAGTGTGTAGCTCTCTCTCTCTCTCACTGTCTCGGTTGGTGTGTAGCTCTCTCTCTCTCTCACTCTCTCGGTCAGTGTGTAGCTCTCTCTCTCTCACTCTCTCGGTCAGTGTGTAGCTCTCTCTCTCTGTCTCGGTCGGTGTGTAGCTCTCTCTCTCTCTCACTGTCTCGGTCGGTGTGTAGCTCTCTCTCACTGTCTCGGTCAGTGTGTAGCTCTCTCACTCTCACTGCCTCGGCCAGATTGTAGCTCTCTCTCTCTCTCACTGCCTCGGTCGGTGTGTAGCTCTCTGTCTCTCTCTCTCACTCTCTCGGTCAGTGTATAGCTCTCTCACTCTCTCGGTCAGTGTGTAGCTCTCTCTCTCTCACTCTCTCGGTCAGTGTGTAGCTCTCTCTCTCTGTCTCGGTCGGTGTGTAGCTCTCTCTCTCTCTCACTGTCTCGGTCGGTGTGTAGCTCTCTCTCACTCTCTCGGTCAGTGTGTAGCTCTCTCACTCTCACTGCCTCGGCCAGATTGTAGCTCTCTCTCTCACTGCCTCGGTCGGTGTGTAGCTCTCTGTCTCTCTCTCTCACTCTCTCGGTCAGTGTGTAGCTCTCTCTCTCACTCTCTCGGTCAGTGTGTAGCTCTCTCTCTCTCTCTCACTCTCTCGGTCGGTGTGTAGCTCTCTCTCTCTCTCACTCTCTTGGCCAGTATGTAGCTCTCTCTCTCTTACTGTCTCAATCAGTGTGTAGCTCTCTCACTGTCTCAGTCAGTGTGTAGCTCTCACTCTCTCTCTCTCTCTCTCTCTCTCTCTCTCTCTCTCTCTCGGTCAGTGTGTAGCTCTCTCTCTCACTCTCTCGGTCGGTGTGTAGCTCTCTCTCTCTCTCACTCTCGGTTGGTGTGTCTCTCTCTCTCTCTCGCTGTCTCGGTCGGTGTGTAGCTCTCTCTCTCTCATTGTCTTGGTCGGTGTGTAGCTCTCTCTCTCTCACTCTCTCGGTCAGTGTGTAGCTCTCTCTCTCTCGGTCACTGTGTAGCTCTCTCTCTCTCTCTCACTCTCTCGGTCGGTGTGTAGCTCTCTCTCTCTCTCACTGTCTCGGTCAGTGTGCAGCTCTCTCTCTCTCTCTCTCTCTCAATTCAATTCAATTCAATTCAAATCGCTTTATTGGCATGATAAGGTACATCTTATGTTGCCAAAGCATCAAATTACATTTATGGTTGAACACATAAACGCAGATCTATTCATACAGTGTATAAACAGATATATATCCCTGAGTGTATAAATATACATTCGCATAATTTATATATACTCTTTTCTTAGGTTTACTGGTTGTCTCTCTGTTTATGGCAAGCTGTAACATAGTGTGCCGCTAGTGTTACGCAGTTTCTCTCTTCCCCTAGTAGGTATGGGAGTTTTTGGTCGTCATTCAAATTTCTGAATTCAGGGCATATTTGTGAGAATTTTTGGTAGAAATTCTCCCTGATGCCCTGATATTTTCCACAGGCTGTGAGGAAGTGCATTTCTGTCTCCATCACTCCCTGACTGCAGTGAGAGCATATCCTGTCCTCTCTTGGCAGCCTGGTCTGCCTGTGTCTGCCTTTTTCGATCGCCAGGCTATGTTCACTAAGTCTGTACTGTAAAGTCTGTGTGTTATATGGCGAATTAATACACAGACTACAAGAGTAACTTTAACAGGACTTTACTATTCGAAGGTCAGGGCGAATCGGCCCAATCATTCATTACACAGCACTTATATACCGGTGTGGTCACCACCGGTATTACAGTATACCGCAGCCAAGATAAAGTAGTGCAACACCTAAAGTTCTCTTAAAGGTGGACGGTTACATACAATAGTTCTCTTAAAGGTAGAACGGTTACATACACTACAATCCTCCCTTTTTAGCTTACAACACTTATTCCCCATTAAACATAACATCATAACATATATCCAACTTCATGTAAAAACAGTTCACAGATGTAGTCTCTGCGGAAAACAGTTCACAGATTCAGTCTCTGTGGAAAACAGTTCACAGATTCAGTCTCTGTGGAGGCGCCTCCTGTGCTTCTTGACTCGGTCTGGACAACGCCTCGGTGGTGTAGCAGTTCCTGTGGTGTAGTCGGTTCACTTTGCTGGGGTGACTCATCCAATAGTCCTTCACTGGACTTAACAGCTTGAACTTCCGTCACTTCTGAACCAGCATTGCTGACTTCAAAAAGCTTGAGTACCTTGGGAAGTTTTTCTACTTCCAAACTGATTTGGTTCCATTCGGAGGGACCACGTGCATGATCTGGTAGGGGTGGTAATGGTTCAGATGGGTCATCTTCTTCTGTTTCGTCTTTTCCTTTCCTGCTTCTTGGAGACTCTCTGTGCTCCGCTGCCAGCCGCATGCACAGTTCCTCCTCCTCTTTCTCCTGTTGCCTTAGCAGCGCCACCATCTCCCGGTGTTTCTTAGACTTTTTGTGATTCTTCAGGGTTTTTGCACTTCGGAAGATTTCCCCACAAGCTGGGCAGAACAGGTCATCGTTATATTCGGTGTCATTCAACAGGACGTGGTAATAATCGGTGTCGTCCTGAGCTAGGCCAGCGAGAGGGTCTTTTATTTCCTCCATGCCCAGCTGGACGTTAGTCAGCTTTTGTTCCAATTCCAGACAGCTCTCCTGAAGAGACTTCTTCATGTGTTCAGCTTCCTCCAGCTTTTTCTGGGCTTCCTGCAAGTCTTTTACTAATGACCTCATTCGTGATTTCAATACTTCAACTTCATGCGGGGATTGATTGATCGTATTATTCAATCCCTCTACTGGAGCAGTTGTTTCAGCATTCTGTTGTTCAACATTGACGTGAGTCAGCGTACTTTTGGCATCCAAGGGTTGCTCTGCTGCCATCTTCTCAGTCTGTGTTGCAACCTCAGCTATTTCAATAACTTTTGAGAGCTCCAAACCCCTCTCCTTTGAAGATTTAAGCTCATGTTCAAATTGTTCCCATTTCAGAGTCTTGTCCCTCAGCATATGAAGGAGTTGGCTGACCGTTAACTCTTCTGACATCATCCGTTTCCCAGTAGCTGCAGGGATGTTTATAACCTTGCCCTGGGGCTCCTTTGCTGTTTCTACTTCGCCATCATCCGCAGCCTCCACCATTCGAATTTCCACAAATGAATCGTCCGGTGATGCTGCACCCAACTTCAGTAGGAGCTCGGAATTCATGGCGATCAAATCAGCCTTTTCTGCCTGCAACCTGCTAACAAGCGCCTTCAGTTGCTGAACATCTTGCTCCACCAGATTAGAGCATGCACCTTCAGAAACCGAATCAGCTTTGATTCGTTTGGCCTCCTCGCGCAGACGGTTTGTGTGCTCCTGCTCCCTTTTCTCCATCAGCTGCTTCTGTTGTCTTTCCAGATTCTCCCACTCTGTGTCAAAGAACTTTTTCATTGCTTTCATCTCTTGCTCAAGACGGCAAC
The DNA here is from genome assembly GCF_052327205.1 of Somniosus microcephalus. Classification (NCBI taxonomy): domain Eukaryota; kingdom Metazoa; phylum Chordata; class Chondrichthyes; order Squaliformes; family Somniosidae; genus Somniosus; species Somniosus microcephalus. The sequence goes on along the minus strand of NC_140994.1, from coordinate 47,706,132 downwards.
TCAATTGTTCTAATTGCTGTTGTAATTTGAAATGGAGTTGAGTTCGAGCCCGGTGTTCCTCAGAATTGTGCATGTCTGTAAACTGGACAGACTCAGAATTCTCTGTCAAACTATGTTGTTGTTGTTCAGTGGAATTCTGTTCTGAAACTTTGTTCTCCTCTGAAGCATAAGCATTTATGCACTCCTTCGTTTTTCCAACCTTAGTCAGCAAGTCCATTTTAGACTTGTCTTTCGCACCTGGGCTGGTCTTATCGTCATCAGTTTCAGAGTCTGAGCTGATTGTCTTCACCGAGTTCTCACTCGTTATTGCTTTTAGGTAGTGCCATTCCATGTTTATTTCCCTGATCCACTCCCGTCCCAGAAGTGGTGGACCTCCCTCAGATAGTACATATAAGTCCATTCCTTGGTGTTCTTTGCCCTTGTCTCTCACCTTGACTTTTATCTTTCCGATGGGGTATACTTTATGCCCCGTGTATGTTTGCAATACGATCTTCGTATCTCTCAAGGGTATATGTGAGAATAGCTGGTTGTAATCCCTTCGATTTATGACTGATAGGGCTGATCCTGTGTCCAATTCCATTTTTACTTGGACTCCGGCTATTTTTAGCATGACCCAGATAGTTTGTAGGTCAGCTTCCTTACTCACATTGTGAATTCTCAGACTACCCAGTTCCTGGCCGTTTGGGTCTGAATCCGAATTCTGTTCATCCGAACTCTTCTCAGCCACCTTGTGTACCTTGCTGTACTTTTCCTGCGGTGACTTTTTTGTTGTTGCTGGTCTTCTTTCCTGACCGGCATACTTTAGCTATGTGACCAAGCTTGCCACATTTTCTACATTCCTGGTTTTTAAATCAGCATTGGTTCTGGTCGTGTGTTGTCTTCCCACAACGATAACATTTCGTTGTACCCGAAGTCATTTGATCCACGCTGAGTACCGCTGCCTTCAGCTGCATTTCTGCAGTGCCTCTCGCTGCGGCTTCGTGCGATGCTGCAATAAGGACAGCCTTATCAAGTGTAAGATCGTTCTCTTCTAGCAGTCGCTTTTGTGTTCCTTCCTTCGACAACCCGCACACGAACTTGTCTCTCAATGCCTCTGTCAGATTTTCCCCAAACTGACAGTATTTCACTAATCTACGCAGATCAACCAAGTATTCCGCGTTGCTTTCCTCTTTCCGTTGCGTTCTCGCATAAAATTTGAATCGTTCCACCAACATCAGCGGTGTGGGGTTCAAATGATCCTTCAGGACAGCAACAATATTAGCGAAAGTCTGATCCGCCGGTTTAGCTGGTGATAGAAGATGCTTCAATAGCCCGTATGTCTTCGCCCCCATTGAGTTTAGTAAGGTTAGAGCTTTATCATCATCTGCTATTTTATTGGCCTCACAATATATCTCAATGCGTTCTACATACGTGGCCCAATCTTCCACCTCGGAATCGAAGTCGTTGATGTTACCATGCTTAGGCATCTTCACTATCTTCCTGAGAAACAACAACGAATTTGTTCGTTACTTTTTTTTTTCCAAAAATGGCGGATTCCCGCGCTTGTCTTCTTCCCCGCCCACTTTCAAAATGGCGGTTTCCCGCTCCTGTCTTCTTCCCCGCCTACTGGCGGCTTCCCACGTTTCTTCCCCTGGCGGGAGGGGTAAGCTTTGCTCTCGGGCGACGACCGCTGGCTTTCGGGGTTCGCAGCCTGCGCGCCGGCTTCAGTGCGTTCCTTGTTCCCTTTTCTCGGCAGGGCAACCGGCGCTGGGGACAACCTGTTGGCGGCGAACAGTTCCAGCCGCTGGGTGGAATCTCGCTCGGTCTCCCTCGCTCAGTCCCGTTCCCCCTCGCTTGGGCTCTGTCTCTCCCGCTCGCTTGGGCTCTGTCTCTCCCTCAGCGGCTTCCAATCGCGCCTCCCAGCCCTCTCGCAGTCCGGTCCTTTCCTCCCCCGGCTGCGGCTGAGTTCTCCGTGGTTTTATTTATTTATTATTTTTTTACGTCTTCCCGCGCCTTACGATCCCGGTCGCAGCGCCTCGTGGCCTCGGTAGCTGCCCGGCCTTTCTCGCCGGTCGCGGTCGAGCTGTCTCACGACACTGTTGCGTCTCCCAGCCCGCTTGTAGCCCGGTCTCTCACACCGGCTGCGTTCCCGCTTGTAGCCCAGTCTCTCACACCGGCTGCGTTCCCGCTTGTACCGCGGCTTCCGTGCCCTACGCTGCCCCAGTCTCAGCGTCTCTGGCCCCGACTTCTGTCCGGCTCCTTTCCCCCGACCGTGGTCGAGTTCACCGCCCTTATCCTCCGTTTCTTTTTATTTCCCCCCTACTCACAGTCAACGTGGCCGACTTGCTTCTCGTGGCTGATCCGCTCACTCACCACCGTGACAGAAGGGACGATCACTGCCTGTTGCTGATGGAAGGCTTCTTGTCTGAATTCTTCCTTCTTCCTTGCTCTGCTGACTCGAGTCTTCTCTCAGCAGAACGACGAGGGCGGATGCCTCTTCTCGACGCTCGTTAACTGCTTCGGATGTATCGCTGCCGCAGGGTAAGATCGAACTCGTCGCCACTGTAAAGTCTGTGTGTTATATGGCGAATTAATACACAGACTACAAGAGTAACTTTAACAGGACTTTACTATTCGAAGGTCAGGGCGAATCTGCCCAATCACTCATTACACAGCACTTATATACCGGTGTGGTCACCACCGGTATTACAGTATACCGCAGCCAAGATAAAGTAGTGCAACACCTAAAATAGTTCTCTTAAAGGTGGACGGTTACATACAATAGTTCTCTTAAAGGTAGAACGGTTACATACACTACATGTACCTTGTCAAGGTTTTTCTCAGTTTGTTATCCTTTACCATGGTCAGGTACTCAGCCGTGTTGTATTGTCTGTTTAGGGCCAAGTAGCAATTGAGTTTGCTTTGGGTTTTTGTTGTTTCTGCCCAATATGACAGGTATTTTTCCTTTTGCTTAGTGACAATTGTGTTGGGTCGAATTCTCTGTGTTACGATGTCACTGTCCTGGGGCTGGTTATTGTTAGTAGTGTTAGTGGTTGCTGTTGTGTATGTAATATGTGTGCTACTTTGAACCTATGGACAGGACTGCACTACTTGTAGGGCATAGTGATACGCAGTACCACTCCTGGTCATAGGGGTATAAATAGTACTGTGGGTACTGATCTCCCCTCAGTTCCCGCCTGTGGGCATGAAGTAAAGACCTACGTGTAGTCCCTACCTCCAACCAGTAAAGACCTGTTTTATTGTTACTGATTAAGTCTGAGTATTAATTACTTGAACAACTCACAGATTTAACACTGGCGACGAGTCTGATTCGGACCCTGCGGCAGTCACTCCACGGCAGCTTCGTCCACAGCCAGGACGTTGCAGGGAGGTTTCCACCCTCTCCACCCCACTGGAAGACATCCTGACCTCGGAGCCTCCATCGGCGACCGTCAGCTTCTTCTCCAGCTTGGTGGTGGGTAAGCAGTTGTCTGAGCCGGGCAGCGACGCGACAGGCAGTCAACCGCGTTGGCCGCACGAACGGGGCTGGGGGAGCTGGAGGAATAGGGCGCGAGAGCCGCTTCGAGCGGGAGGCGTTTCAACAGAGCGATCGCATCTCCTGATAAGAGCCGAGAGCCGCTTCGCGATCCAGCGATCGCATCCGCTGATAAGGGCCGCACTCGGGTGATCGCGGCGAAGATAAGGGCCGCACTCGGGGGCTGAAGGGAGACGGCGTCGGGGGACGGGTGAAGACCGCCAAGCGCGGGAAAACCGCCATTTTGTGGGCGGAGGACGACGGCAAGAGCGGGAAGCCGCCATCTTTGATAACAAGTAAAGAAAATAAAATCTGAGAAATTGCAAATCTACAATGCCTAAACACGGGAATATTAGCACCTTTGATAGTGACCTCGAAGATTGGGCCATATATGTTGAAAGAGTAAAAAATTATTGTAAGGCCAATAAAATTCGTGACCAAGATAAAGCTCTAACATTATTAAATTTAATGGGTGCGAAGACATACGGGCAATTGAAACACCTGTTATCACCAGATGAACCGGCGGATAAGACGTTCGATGAGATTGTTACTGTCCTGAAAGATCATCTAAACCCCACGCCGCTGATGCTAGCGGAACGATTTAAATTTTACGACAGAAGGCAGCTACAGCATGAAAGCAATGCTGAATATTTGCTGGAATTGCGTAAATTAGCGAAATATTGCCAGTTTGGAACGGGACTGACAGAGGCACTTCGAGACAAATTTGTGTGTGGTTTATTTAAACAGGATACACAAAAGCGACTGCTCGAGGAGAATGAGCTGACGCTTGAGAAGGCGGTCACTATGGCAGCAGCACACGAAGCCGCAGCGAGAGGCACGGCAGTAATGCAGCTACGGTCACCGGAGCTCAGTGCACACAAATTGGGTGTGAGTTCTGGCAAATGTTATTGTTGTGGAAAGACAACGCATGATCAGAACCAGTGTTGGTTTAAAAACCAAGAATGTAGAACTTGTGGTAGGCTTGGACATATAGCTAGAGTATGCAGGTCAGCGAAGAAGACCAGCAACAAGAAGTCACCGCAAGGAAAATACGCAAAGGTACACAAGGTGACCGAACAGGAGTCCGATTCAGACGCTAGCAGTAATGAACTGGCTAGCTTAAGAGTACTCAACGCTGGTAAGGGTGCAGACCTCCAGACAATTTGGGTCACTCTTCAGATAGAAGGAGTCCAAGTAAAACTGGAATTGGACACTGGATCGGCATTGACGGTCATAAATAAGAAAGATTACGGAAAGTTATTCCAACATATTCCCCTACAGTATACGGGGATTATATTGGAAACATACACGGGGCAAAGAGTGTACCCCATCGGGAAAATAGAGGTTGCAGTGGTCCACAAGGGCGAAGACAGTCAAATAATGAGGAAAATGAATATGGACTGGCATTTCCTACAAACAATAACGAGTGCGAACTCGGTGAAGATAGTCGGCCCAGACTCTGGAACGGATGATGGTAAGCCCAACTCAGGTGCAAAAGACAAAGTTTCAGCACAGAATTCCACTGAGCAACAACAACATAGTTTAACTGTGGATTCTGAGTCTGGCAAGTCTACTGATGTGCCCATTTCTGAGGGACACCGGGCTCGAACTCAACTCCATTTCAAACTACAACAGCAATTAGAACAAATGCTTCGCCGTTTTGAGCAAGAGTTGAATGCAACGAAAGAGTTCTTTGATATAGAGTTGGAGAATCTGGAAAGACAACAGAAGCAGCTGATGGAGAAAATGGAGCAGGAGCACACAAAACGTCTGATGTCAGAGGAGTTAACGGTCAGCCAACTCCTGCATATGCTGAAGGACAGGACTCTGAAATGGGAAAAACTTGAACACGAACTTCAATATTCAAACGAAAGGGGTTCGGAGCTCTCAAAGGTTATTGGAAGAGCTGAGGTGGCAACACAGACTGAGATGACTGCAACAGAGCAGCCCTTGGATGCCAAAAGTACGCTGACTCACGTCAACGTAGAACAACAGACCGCTGAAACAGCTGCTCCGGTAGAGGGATTGAATAATCCGATCAATCAATCTCCAAAAGAAGTTGAAGTAGTAAAATCTCAAATGAGGTCATTAGTAAACGACTTGCTGAAAGCCCAGAAAAAGCTGGATGAAGAGGTACGCATGAAGAAGTCTCTTCAGGAAAGATGTCTGGACTTGGAACAAAAGCTGGCTAACGCCCAGCTGGGTATGGAGGAAATAGAAGACCCTCTCGCTGGCCTAGATCAGGACGACACCGAATATTACTATGTCCTGTCCTGCCCAACTTGTAACTTCGACTCCCACCATACAGAAATCATGGAGGAGCACCGAAAGTCTACGGAACATCGGGAGAAGGTGGCTCTACTACGGAAAAAGGAGGAAGAGAAGGAGGAACTGCGCATGCAGCTGGCAGCTGACAGTGGAGCCCAGAGAGTCTCCAAGAAGCAGAAAAGGAAAAGTCGAAACAGAAGATGACCCATCTGAACCATTATTACCTCTACCAGATCACACACGTGGTCCCTCCGAACGGAGCCAATTCAGTTCGGAAGTTCAAACTGTTAAATCCATGGAAGGACTATTGAATGAGTCACTCCAGCAACGTGAACCGACTACACCACAGAGATTGAATCTGTGAACTGTTTTCCGCAGAGACTGAATCTGTGATCTGTTTTGACATGAAGTTATCTATGTATCTATGTTATTCTGTTATGTAAACCTGAAGTTATATATGTATATATGTTATTACGTTATGTTAAATGGGGAGATGACTGTAAAGCTAGGAAGGGAGGAATGTTGTGTATGTAATATGTGTGCTACTTTGAACCTATGGACAGGACTGCACTACTTGTAGGGCGTAGTGATACGCAGTACCACTCCTGGCCATAGGGGTATAAATAGTACTGTGGGTACTGATCTCCCCTCAGTTCCCGCCTGTGGGCATGAAGTAAAGACCTACGTGTAGTCCCTACCTCCAACCAGTAAAGACCTGTTTTATTGTTACTGATTAAGTCTGAGTATTAATTACTTGAACAACTCACAGATTTAACAGTTGCTTCACTGAGTCCCAGGACTAGTTGACTGAGGGTGTTCTTCTTTATGGTCCTCTCTTGGCATTTCAAGGCTTCGTAATGATAGCAGTGGGGGTTGCTCATTTTTAGGTGTTTCCAAAATTTGGTGGCTCTTTTTTGGATAGTAATTATTAGTGGAAATTGGCCTAGTTCTGCCCTGCATGCATTGTTTACGGTTTTCCTTTGAGTCCTGAGGATACTTTTACAGAATTCTGCATGTAGGATCTCAATTGGGTGTTTGTCCCATTTTGCAAATTCTTGTTGTGTTAGCGGTCCCCACACTTCACTGCCATAGAGTGCAATTGGTTCAATTACTGATTTGAAAATTTTGAGCCAAATGCTAATTGGGATTTCTATTTGGATTGATCTTTTAATGGCATAGAAAGCCCTTCTAGCTTTCTCTTTCATTTCATTCACAGCCAGTTTGAAATTTCCCGTAGAGCTGATTTTTATGCCCAAGTATGTGTAGTTAGTGGTTTGTTCGATTTTAGTTGTTCCTAGTGTGAGATTTATTTTGGGTCCCTGATGTCTGGATCTTTGCTGGAACATAAGGACTTTGGTTTTTTGGAGGTTTATTGTCAGGGCCCAGATCTGACAGACCGACTCCAGCAGATCCAGGTTCTGTTGTAGACCCTCCTTAGTTGGTGACAGCAGAACCAGGTCGTCTGCATAGAGGAGGAATTTAACCTTGGATTCATATAGGGTGAGGCCGGGTGTTGTAGATTGTTCAAGTAGTTTTGCCAATTCATTTATGTAAATATTAAAGAGTGTCGGTGAGATTGGCGAGCCCTGCGTCACCCCCCACCCCTGTGGGAAGTATTTTGTTTGTTTGTCTCCAATTTTAACTGCACATTTGTTGTTTGTGTACATTGATTTAATTATATCATATGTTTTTCCCCCTACCCCGCTTTCGATAAGTTTCAGGAATAGACCGTCATGCCAGATGGAATCGAAAGCCTTCTGGAAATCGATAAAGCATGCGTAGATTTTGCTTTTGTTTTGATGAACGTGTTTGTCAATTAGGGTCTGTAGGGTGAAGATATGATCTGATGTTCTATAGTTTGGCAGGAATCCAATTTGGCTTTTACTCAAGACATTGTGCTCCTCAAGGAAGTTTATAAGTCTTTTGTTTATGATACTACAGAAAACCTTCCCCAGGTTACTGTTTACACAGATGCCTCGATAGTTATTTGGGTCACCTTTATCCCCACTTTTGTATATGGGCGTTATGAGTCCTTTGTTCCAGATATCAGGGAAGTAACCGACACTCAGAACCAAGTTGATGAGTTTCAGTATGGCCAATCTCATTTTATCGTCCGTGTGTTTAATCATCTCACTTAGGATGCCGTCTGCCCCGCAAGCTTTTCCTGGTCGCAGGTCCTTGAGTTTTTCAATTAGCTCTTTTTCAGATATTATGGGGTCTATAGGGTTTTGGTTATCTTTTATGGCAGATTCTAGCTTTGCCAGTTTTTCGCATATTTGGTATTGCTCTGGGCTTAGTGTGTTTTTCTGGTATAATTTTTCAAAATGGTTTTCCCATGTGTCTCCATTTTGAATGACCAATTCATCGTGTTGTTTTTTGTGTAATGTATTCCAGTTGTCCCAGAAACAATTGGAATCAATGGATTCCTCAATGGAGATGAGTGTATTCTTAATGTACTGCTCTTTCTTGGTTCTGAGTGTGCTTTTGTATTGTGTTAGTGCCTGACAATAAGTAAGGCGTAATTCCTCGTTTTCTGGTTGTCTGTGTTTTTGGTTTGATATTTTCCTGAGTTTTTTCCTCATGTTCTGGCAATCGGAGTCAAACCATTTTTCGTAGTTTTTTGTTTTGGGTTTGTTCTTTCGAACTTTCAAGTTTGACATCGATGCCAAATTATCAAAAATATTATTTAGGTTATTCACTGCCTTCTTTATTGTGTGTGTATGTATTTTCCAGAAAGGTGTCCAAGAGAGCTTGAGTTGTTTGGTTGCTAATTGCTTTCTGGTATTTTTCCGTGCTGTTTTTGGCCCATCTGTAAGATTTTTTAATGTTGTACAGTTTACTGGGTTGTGTTTCTGTGTTGGTTGTTTCTGTCCTTTCAAGATATGCAGTAATTTGACTGTGGTCTGACAGTGTTGTTTGTGGTTTGACTGTGAATGTTCTGAAAGAGGATGGGTCTAGATCTGTAATGATATAGTCTACAGTGCTGAAGCCAAGAGGTGAGCAATAGGTGGATCTTCCTAGGAAGTCTCCCAATAACCTACCATTGACAATGTACAGACCCAGGCTTCGACAGAGCTGCAGTAGCTGTTTTCCGTTAGCATTTGTCTGTTTGTCGCAGTTATGCCTGTGTGGATGGGAAGGGAGATCAAAATGGTTATTCCCAAATATGTAATTATTCCCGTGATTATTGGTGAAGTCTGGTTCTTCTCCTGTTCTTGAGTTGAGGTCCCCACCTATCTCTCTCTCGGTTGGTGTGTCTCTCTCTCTCTCTCTCGCTGTTTCGGTCGGTGTGTAGCTCTCTCTCTCTCTCACTCTCTCGGTCGGTGTGTAGCTCTCTCTCTCTCTCACTGTCTCGGTCAGTGTGCAGCTCTCTCTCTCTCTCTCTCTCTCTCTCGGTTGGTGTGTCTCTCTCTCTCTCTCATCGTCTCGGTCGGTGTGTAGCTCTCTCTCTCACTCTCGGTCGGTGTGTAGCTATCTCTCTCTCACTCTCTCGGTCGGTGTGTAGCTCTCTCTCTCACTCTCTCGGTCGGTGTGTAGCTCTCGCTCTCTCTCTCACTGTCTCGGTCAGTGTGTAGCTCTCTCTCTCTCTCTCTCTCTCGGTTGGTGTGTCTCTCTCTCTCTCTCGCTGTCTCGGTCAGTGTGTAGCTCTCTCTCTCTCTCACTCTCTCGGTCGGTGTGTAGCTCTCGCTCTCTCTCTCACTGTCTCGGTCAGTGTGTAGCTCTCTCTCTCTCTCTCTCTCTCTCGGTTGGTGTGTCTCTCTCTCTCTCTCACTGTCTCGGTCAGTGTGTAGCTCTCTCTCTCTCTCACTGTCTCGGTCGGTGTGTAGCTCTCTCTCTCTCACTGTCTCGGTCGGTGTGTAGCTCTCTCTCTCTCTCACTCTCTCGGTCGGTGTGTAGCTCTCTCTCTCTCTCTCACTCTCTCGGTCGGTGTGTAGCTCTCTCTCTCTCTCACTGTCTCGGTCGGTGTGTAGCTCTCTCTCTCTCTCACTGTCTCGGTCGGTGTGTAGCTCTCTCTCTCTCTCACTCTCTCGGTCGGTGTGTAGCTCTCTCTCTCTCTCACTGTCTCGGTCGGTGTGTAGCTCTCTCTCTCTCACTCTCTTGGTCAGTGTGTAGCTCTCTCTCAGTCTCTCGGTTGGTGTCTAGCTCTCTCTCTCTCACTCTCTCGGTCAGTGTGTAGCTCTCTCTCAGTCTCTCGGTTAGTGTGTAGCTCTCTCTCTCTCTCTCTCTCTCTCTCTCTCTCTCTCGGTCACTGTGTAGCTCTCTCTCTCTCTCTCTCGGTCGGTGTGTAGCTCTCCCTCTCTCTCACTGTCTCGGTCGGTGTGTAGTTCTCTCTCTCTCACTGTCTCGGTCAGTGTGTAGCTCTCCCTCTCTCTCTCTCTCTCTCTCTCGGTTGGTGTGTGTGTCTCTCTCTCTCGCTGTCTCGGTCGGTGTGTAGCTCTCTCTCTCTCACTCTCTCGGTCAGTTTGTAGCTCTCTCTCTCTCACTCTCTCGGTCAGTGTGTAGCTCTCTCTCACTGTCTCGGTCAGTGTGTAGCTCTCTCTCACTCTCTCAGTCGGTGTGTAGCTCTCACTCTCTCTCTCACTGTCTCGGTCAGTGTGTAGCTCTCTCTCTCTCTCTCTCTCTCTCTCTCTCGGTTGGTGTGTGTCTCTCTCTCTCTTGCTGTCTCGGTCGGTGTGTAGCTCTCTCTCTCTCACTGTCTCGATCGGTGTGTAGCTCTCTCTCTCACTCTCTCTCACTCTCTCGGTCAGTGTGTAGCTCTCTCTCTCTCACTCTCTCAGTCAGTGTGTAGCTCTCTCTCACTGTCTCGGTCAATGTGTAACTATTGTTGTGTCTCCTTGTGTTCTTATACTATAAATAATACAGACACTTTTAGCTCATTTTAGTTACTGCTTTTACTTAGCTGTATTCTTGCTTTGTTACAGTGCTGCCGCATGGTGCGGAGTGATACAAGATGTCCGACGCTGCACTGTGCACTGCCCGTGCACAGTGTGCCACATAGCAATATAACTACACCATACCAAAGTAGTTCCATACCAAAGTAGTTCCATTTAACGATGTGATACTATAACAATGTAACATCCCTCTTTCTCAAAAAAACTAAAACATGAAATTTAACAATTTCAATTAACAAATATTATATCTAAACTATTATTATCAACTACAAAGAATCGTGAGTTTTTTTTTATTCGCGATATCGCTCAGGTGGTTGGATGTTGTCCCTCCACCTTGTGGATTTGGTGGTGACCATTCCTCTCTGTGGTGTTTTGGTGTGTTCCTGTTGTTGCTGTCGCCTTTGGAGTTGGAGTGTGCATGCACGTGGTTGTTTGATTTGTAGTGCTTGTTTCTGGTGTTGTACTGCTTGTGGTAGCTGGTGTTGTCAATGTTGCTGATGTTGTCTGCAGGTTCAGTCCCTACGAAGTAGGATCTTGGAGTATCAGCTTTTCCAATGACCTTGGCTGCATTCCAGGTTTTCAACACCAGGTCTTGCGCATGCACTGATTGTCCATTCAGCAATTCTGGTAGCGTCTTTGCATGTTTATCGTAATGTTTGCTTCCTACGATTTGTGCTTCTACCAGCTTTTGTCTGAAGTCCTTCTGGTCCTGGGGAGCATGTATTTTTGCTGGTAGTGTAGTCTTAACCTTCCTCCCATTCAGCAATTCTGCAGGTGATTTCATGTCTGCTTTCAGTGGTGTTGATCTGAGTGATAGGAGGGCAAGGTCTTGGTCTTCCCCCATCTCACTACTTTTGATGAGAGTTCTCTTGACAGTCTGGATCTGTCTTTCGATGAACCCGTGTCCCCTTGGGAAATGTGGGGATGAGGTTACTATTTTGAACCCATACTTTTCTGCCAGAGCTCTGAATTCACTCGATGTGAACTGGGTTCCATTGTCACAGATTACCTTTTCCGGGATTCCTTGTTCAGCAAACAAGCTCTTTGCAATCCTGGTGGTAGTTGTGGCTCTCAGATCTTTCATCCTTCTCACAAAAGGAAACTTGGAATAGTAATCTGCCACTATGAGATACCATTCTTGATTGCACATGAAGAGATCTGCCCCAACAGTGTGCCATGGTCTTGATGGTATTTCACTAGGTATCATCTCCTCTTTCTGTTGTGCATTTCTGTATTTCTGGCATATACCACATGCAGAGACCATCTGTTTGATATTTTTGTACATGCCTATCCAGTATACAGCTGATCTGGCTCTCAGCTTGCATTTCTCCATTCCCATGTGGCCTTCATGTATGAGATGGAGAAGTTGTGTCTGCATCGTCTTTGGCACGATGATCCTCGATCCAGCAAGGAGAATACCGTCTTCTACTGCAATATCGTCTTTAATCATCCAGTATTGATGAATTGTCGCCTGTACCTGCTGGATTCTCTCCGGCCACCCCTGTATTACTTGTGTGAGTAGTTGCAACTCCTCATCTTTGCTAGTCTCATCTCTGATTTGACTGAGCTTTGTAGGGGTAACATTCACTAGGTGGTGGATTTTTACTGTTAGGCCCTCCCTCGTGTTTCTCATATGGTGACAATCGAGACAACGCACCTGCTAGCACCATTTCCTTTCCCGGCTTATATTTAAACGTGAAGTCATAGCTTTGGATCCTTAGAAGTAGTCTTTGCAGTCTTGCAGGTGCTTTGCACAGATTCTTCTTATAGATCTGTTTTAGTGGACGATGGTCACTCTCTATTGTAAATCGCCTGCCATATAGGTATGTATGGAATTTCTCGCATCCGTACACTACTGCTAATAGTTCTCTTTCTATGTTGGAGTATCTCGTCTCGGCTGACGTCAAGGCCTTTGATGCAAAAGCCATCGGCTTTCCTTCCTGCACCAGAGCTGCCCCTAGTCCTCTGGTAGAAGCGTCTACTTGCAGAGTGACTGGTTTTCTTCTGTCATAATATGACAGACTTGTTTCTTTGCACAACAGTTCTTTAAGTTGTTTGAAATTCCTTTCATGTGATTCAGACCACTGGTATTCGGCGTCTTCTTTCAATAGCTCCCTGAGATTTGTTGTATGTTCCGACATGTGTGGGATGAAAGAACTCAGGTATTGGACCAAGCCGAGTTAACTCCTCAGCTCTTTCTTGTCTTTGGGTGGTTTCATTTCAGTAATCGCCGCAATCTTCTCTGGATTTGGCTTGACTCCCTCTGGTGTATAAATCATACCGAAGAATTGGCATTCCTTGACTTTAACTATGCACTTATCTGCATTTAACTTGATGCCAGCCTTCCTGGTACTCTCCATGGCCTCATGTAGGTGCATATCATGGTCTCTTTCATCTGCTCCATAGATTTGAATATCATCAGCTATTCCTATAGCTCCTTCATAGGCTCTATATGTCTCGTCTATTTTCTGTTGAAAGATATCTTGACTGACCTTTAGCCCAAATGGTAGCCGCAGGAATTTGTAACGCCCAAATGGTGTGTTGAATGTTGTCAGTGTTGTTGATTCCTCACCCAACTTCAAGTTCCAATATCCATTGCTGGCATCTAGTTTTCAGAAAAGTTTGGCTCCTGCCAATGATGGCGTAATCTACTCTAGCGTTGGGGTGGGATAGTGGTCCCTCTTTATCGCCTGCTTTAGATCTTTGGGGTCCAAACATATTCTGAGACGCCCGTTTGGCTTTTCTCATACCACAATTGAGTTAACCCAGTCTGTGGGTTCAGTGACCTTTATGATCACTCCCTTTTCTTCCATCTCCTTTAGCTCTCTTTCAAGCTTTGTCTTCAGCTCGATGGGTACTTTTCGTGGAGCATGGATAACGGGCTTTACCTCTGGATCGATGGTGATGTGGTATTGGAAATCTCCGAAACATCCCACTGTATCATCGAAACATTCCGGATACATGTCTGTCAAGTCTTTTTTACTCTTGATTTGTGGGCGGTTCTCCAGTGGGGTGTTGCTGTCTATCTTCAGTGGCATTTCCGTCAGCTCATGATGCACTGAGATCAATCTCAACTTCTCGCAGCTGTTTAATCCCAGGATCGCTGGCCCCTCAGTGTCGGTGACATAAAACATGCAGTTGATGTTCTTTCTTTTATGTGTCCCTTTGATAAAGGTTATTCTGAGTTGTTTAATCTCACTCCCCGCCCTATGCTGTCAGCGTGACATTACTTGCCTTTAAACAACCATTTTTTGGGTAGCCATCTTCTCTCAGGTTTTCGAGAAAGATCTGCTGGTACAGTCTCAATGGGAGAATGTTGCTCTGAGCCCCTGTGTCCAGCTTCAACTTTAAGTTGATGGTTTTGGGCCGACCTTTGATTTTTTTTTTGATTTGGATGATGGTGTGCAATTCTCTCCTCGGAGTATTTTCCGATCTGGACATCTCGTGAAGCTGTATCTTTATGGTTTCGATGTTTAGTGCATTGTCGTGATCATCATCATCATCCTGCTCATCCATGGCATGGATATTGTGTTTCTTTCTCTGGTTCTGCTGTCCGCCTTTGTTTTTGATGTATGTTATGTTCCTTCTTTCTTCGTTCTACACCTCTTTTCCCAGTGGTTTAGTTTGCCACATGCATTGCAGCTTGTTCCATATGCTGGACATTTCCTCTTGTCTGTGTAATCGTGCGGTCTTCCACAATTTCTGCACATGTTTCCCCCGTTGTCATGTGCATGTCTTTGTGTGTTGTACTTTTCTCTCACTGCATCCACTCTGTTCTCCTTCTCAGAAGCCGTCAGCATGTCAGCCGTTTGAGAAATCAGCGTTTTCATTTTCTGCTTCATGGCTTCATGAGCTCTCGCAGTATCTACAGCCTCTGTTATTCTGAGCTTTTCTTTTCCTATCAGGGCTTTTTGTACCTCTACATGCGCTGACCCCCATATTAGCTGGTCCATAAGCCTTTCTTCCATTTCCTTAAATTTACACTTGCTGGCTTCATTTCTCAGCCTTGTCAGGAAATCGTCAGCTGTTTCACTGGGTTCCTGTCTTAGACTCTGGAATTTGTATCTGTGTACACGGTGATTGAATTTAGGCTCTAGATGGTTGCTGAATTTATCAAAAATTGTCGCAGGGTTTTCCTTTTCCTCTTCAGTCAAACTCCAGCTATTATACAAATCTAGACCTTTTTCTCCTGTCCACAACAGAATGTAACTAACCTTTTCCTCATTGGTAGCGCCCTTCAGGAAGCTTTTGAATGTAAGCTCACATTTCTGTTTGAACTTGTGGAATGCTTCTACTATATTGTCGGCTTCCCAGTTCATGAGGGGTTGCATTTGCACAGTCGTCATTTTAGTTTCCCGTACGATTCACTCTCAAATCACCGCAGACTTCGGCACTCACAATCAGCTCATAAAATCACTTTTCGTCTTATTCGTAGTTCGTATAGCACAATTTTTTACTCACTTATACCGCAGCCACCATGTTGTGTCTCCTTGTGTTCTTATACTATAAATAATACAGACAATTTTAGCTCATTTTAGTTACTGCTTTTACTAGCTGTATTCCTGCTTTGTTACAGTGCTGCCGCATGGTGCGGAGTGATACAAGATGTCCGATGCTGCACTGTGCACTGCCCGTGCACAGTGTGCCACATAGCAATATAACTACACCATACCAAAGTAGTTCCATACCAAAGTAGTTCCATTTAACGATGTGATACTATAACAAGGTAACAGCTCTCTCTCTCTCACTGTCTCGGTTAGTGTGTAGCTCTCTCTCTCACTGTCTCAGTCAGTGTGTAGCTCTCTCTCTCACTGTCTCGGTCAGTGTGTAGCTCTCTCTCTCACTCTCTCAGTCAGTGTGTAGCTCTCTCTCTCTCTCTCTCTCTCTCTCTCTCGGTCGGTGTGCAGCTCTCTCTCTCTCACTCTCGGTCGGTGTGTAGCTATCTCTCTCACTCTCTCGGTCAGTGTGTAGCTCTCTCTCTCTCACTCTCGGTCAATGTGTAGCTCTCTCTCTCTCTCACTCTCTCGGCCAGTGTGTAGCTCTCTCTCTCTCACTGTCTCGGTCAGTGTGTAGTTTTCTCTCTCTCACTCTCTCGGCCAGTGTGTAGCTCTCTCTCTCTCACTGTCTCGGTCAGTGTGTAGTTTTCTCTCTCTCACTCTCTCGGCCAGTGTGTAGCTCTCTCTCTCTCACTGCCTCGGTCGGTGTGTAGCTCTCTCTCTCTCTCACTCTCTCGTTCGGTGTGTAGCTCTCTCTCTCTCCCTCACTGTCTCGGTCGGTGTGTAGCTCTCTCTCTCTCACAGTCTCGGTCAGTGTGTAGCTCTCTCTCTCACTGTCTCAGTCAGTGTGTAGCTCTCTCTCTCACTGTCTCGGTCAGTGTGTAGCTCTCTCTCTCTCACTGCCTCGGTCGGTGTGTAGCTCTCTCTCTCTCTCTCACTCTCGGTCGGTGTGTAGCTCTCTCTCTCTCTCACTCTCTCGGTCGGTGTGTAGCTCTCTCTCTCTCTCACTCTCTCGGTCGGTGTGTAGCTTTCTCTCTCTCTCACTCTCTCAGTCGGTGTGTAGCTCTCTCTCTCACTGTCTCGGTCAGTGTGTAGCTCTCTCTCTCACTGTCTCGGTCGGTGTGTAGCTCTCTCTCTCACTCTCTCAGTCGGTGTGTAGCTCTCTCTCTCACCCTCTGTCGGTGTGTAGCTCTCTCTCACTCTCTCGGTCGGTGTGTAGCTCTCTCTCTCTCTCGGTCAGTGTGTGTCTCTCTCTCTCTCACTGTCTCAGTCGGTGTATAGCTCTCTCTCTCTCTCTCAGGCAGTGTGTAGCTCTCTCTCTCACTCTCTCAGTCGGTTTCTAGCACTCTCTCTCTCACTCTCGGTCAGTGTGTAGCTCTCTCTCTCACTGTCTTGGTCGGTGTGTAGCACTCTCTCTCTCACTCTCTCGGTCGGTGTGTAGCACGCTCTCTCTCTCTCTTGGTCAGTGTGTCTCTCTCTCTCTCTCACTTTCTCGGTTGCTGTGTAGCTCTCTCTCTCTCTCTCTCTCTCTCTCTCGGTCAGTGTGTAGCTTTCTCTCTCTCACTCTCTCGGTCGGTGTGTAGCACTCTCTCTCTCACTCTCTCGGTCGGTGTGTAGCACTCTCTCTCTCACTCTCGGTCGGTGTATAGCTCTCAATTCAATTCAATTCAATTCAAATTGCTTTATTGGCATGACAAGGTACATCTTATGTTGCCAAAGCACAGAAATACATGTATGATTGACCACATAAACACCGATCTAGACATACAGTGTATAGACAAGTATACCCATGTACACATAGATATACACACATATTATATGCATATAATCTTTTCTTAGATTTAATGTGTCACTGGTTGTCCCTCTGCTTGTGGCAAGCTGTAACATAGTTTGCCACTATAGTTACACATTTTCTCTGTTCCCCCAATAGATATGGGAGTTTCTGGTGGTCATTCAGATTTTTGAATTCAGGGCATATTTTTGTGAATTTTGGGTAGAAATTCTCCCTTATGTCCTGATAGATTCCGCAAGTTGTGTGGAAGTGCATCTCTGTCTCCACCACTCCCTGACTGCAGTGAGAGCATATCCTGTCCTCTCTTGGCAGCCAGGTCTGCCTGTTGTAATGTATATACCTTTAAGGCGGGAACTATGTTTTACAGCTCATGTATGCTGCAGTACCGGCAGTGACCACACCTGTATATAGCACTGAGTAGTAATCAGTACAGATCAGTTGCAGTGTGAGCCACGTTGAGTAAAAACCTGTTGTACCATTCTCTGCAGTCTGTGTCTTATTATACACGGACGCAACATTGGCGACGAGGCAAGTTCGAACCTAACTGCAACTCTGCATCACCTCCCGGGGATTCATTCCTGGAGATCAGTGGGTTGGAGGTCAAGGCCAGAGACTCGGGCGTCGACCACGGGCAACCGCCCAGTCATCCAGCAGAGACTCGTGAATTGCGGGGGAGGCTGTCGAGAGCCAGGCTTGGCTTTCCAGTCGAGGTGGTCCAATGAAACGGGCTGGCAACAGGTAGTGCGCAGACCCTTCCCGGACAGCGGCGGGCTAGAGCCCGACTGAGCGGCACAGCAAAGGGCTGAGCAGCATCGACGGGGGAGAGAGAGAGAGAGGGCAGAGCGCACAGGGCGCAGCCGGTGTTCAGGGGCCGAGCAGCATCGGAGAGAGGGAGAGAGAGACACGCAGAAACCCGCGAGGCGCCGCCATTGCCATGAGGACCGCCGAGAGCGGCGTTGGCAGCAGCGCAGGAGAAGCGTGCGAAACCTACAGGGCGCCGCCATTGCCACGAGAACCGCCGGGAGCGGCGTTGGCAGCAGCGGGGGAGGAAGGAAAGTGCGGGAGACGCCATTTTAAGCCATTGGGAGAAGCCATTTTAAACCACACCCAAAATGCCGAAGAGTGGCAGTATCACTGCATTTGACAATGAAGTCGAAGATTGGACTACATATGTCGAACGAATAGAGGTGTACTGCAAGGCAAATGAGGTGTCAGATGACAAGAAAGCGTCGGTATTGTTAAATTTAATGGGTGCAAAGACGTATGGTTTATTACGAAATCTAGTAACCCCAACGAAGCCAATGGAAAAGAGTTTTGAAGACATAGTAACGATACTAAAGGAACATTTAAACCCCACACCACTGCTGATAGCAGAAAGATTCAAGTTTCACAAACGGAACCAGCATAAGGATGAAAGCAATGCTGATTATTTAACAGAACTGCGCAAACTATCGAAACACTGCCAGTTTGGAGCGGGACTGGCAGATACCTTAAGGGACAAGTTTGTGTGTGGGCTTCAAAGTGAAGGAACCCAGAAACGGCTTTTGTCTGAAAAGGACCTTACGCTGGAAAAGGCTTTCAGCATTGCGGTATCATATGAAGCAGCAGCACGGGGCGCTGCAGAGATACAACAGAGACCGCAAGAATATGGCACAAACGAAATATCATATGGAACAGAGAAGTGCTATCGCTGCGGCAGAACAACACACAACCAGAATGATTGCTGGTTCAAAGACAAAGTGTGCAGACAGTGTGGAAAAGTAGGACACATAGCACGAGTCTGCAGGTCGGGAAAGAAAACCACAATAAGAAACCTATCAAAGGAAATTACAAGAAGGTACATAAGATGACGGAGAATAGTTCAGACGAACAAAAGAGTGATAACGACTCCGAAAGCAGAGAACTGAGTTGTCTGAAACAACATAATGTGATCACAACGGAGGATCACCGAACCATTTCTGTCACTCTCAAGTTAGCAGAAGTCCAGGTAAAGATGGAATTGGACACAGGATCAGCCCTAACAGTCATAAACTGACGGGACTACGAGTGGCTATTCTCACACATACCCTTGAGAGACACAAAAATTATTTTGAAGACATACACGGGGCAAAAAGTCGACCCCAAAGGAAAAATAAGGGTGACCGTTATATATAACGGTAAGGAAACACCAAAACTAGACCTGTATGTATTGCAAGATGGAGGACCACCATTACTGCGACGTGAATGGAACCAGAAAATACAACTGGATTGGCATTCCATACAGGCACTGACTGTGGCTGACAAAAAGGATGATGACATCACACCTGGGCGACTGTCAAAGATCCTAACTGACGCGAAAGAAGTGTTCCAGCAAGGACTCGGAACACTAAAAGGCATGACAGCGACGATTAAAATTGAAGAAAACGCAAGCCCAAAATTTATTAAGGCCAGACCGGTACCTTATGCGATCCGCCCAGCCATCGAAGCAGAGCTGGAGAGTCTGGAACGTTCAGGTGTACTGTCCAAGGTAGACTGGAGCGAGTGGGCTACACCCATCGTCCCTGTGATGAAAAAGTCATTGAGCAGCATGCCTGGGGAATCAAGGAAGGTTCGCATCTGTGGGGACTTTAAGGTAACAGTGAACCCGGTCCTTCACACCGTACAATATCCACTTCCGCGGATTGAAGATATTTTCGCCTCGCTATCTGGAGGGAAACGCTTCACTAAGATTGATCTGGCCCAGGCGTATCTGCAAATGGAGGTAGAAGAAGCATCAAAAAAATACCTCACAATCAACACCCATAAAGGTCTCTACCAATACAACTGGCTGGTATTCGGGGTAGCATCAGCTCCGGCTATTTGGCAGAGGGCAATGGAACAAGTCCTGCAAGGGATCCCAGGGACCCAGTGTTATTTGGACGACATCCTGGTCACAGGTGAAAATGACAGTGATCACCTTGCCAACCAGGAGCAGGTGCTCACTAGATTGCAGGAATATGGGCTCCGAGCTAACCGCCCCAAATGCGAGTTTTTTAGAAAACAGATCTCGTATTGTGGCCACGTTATCGATAAAGAGGGGTTACATAAGTCCCCTGAAATGATTGAGGCAGTAGTCAAGGCTCCAGCACTGGAAAATGTGTCACAACTGAGGTCGTTCCTCAGGCTGGTAAACTACTACCATAAGTTCTTGCCAAATTTGCCTACAATACTGCACCCACTGAACACCCTACTGCAAACTGGGGTGCCATGGAAGTGGAGTGAAGAATGTAGACGAGCTTTCCAGAAGAGCAAAACACTAATCACATCAAAAGAGGTGTTGGCCCATTACAACCCGACATTACCAATTCGGTTGGCATGTGATGCGTCACCCTACGGCATTGGAGCGGTGCTGTCGCACAAATTCTCGGACGGCTCAGAGAGACCAATAGCCTTTGCGTCACGATCACTAACCTCAGCCGAGCGTAACTACGCCCAGATTGACAGGGAGGCCCTCAGCCTAGTGTGGGGAGTGAAAAAGTTCAATCACTATCTGCACGGGCATAAATTCACCTTGCTGACTGACCACCAGCCTCTTGTCTCCATTTTTAATCCGAAGAAGGGCGTTCCGGTGATGACTGCGCAACGGCTAAAAAGATGGTCACTTTTTCTAGGGGCGCACCACTATGAGATTGAATATAAGGGCACGAAACAGCATGGAAATGCTGATGGGCTATCATGCCTGCCACTGCCTACTGCGGAGGAAGCACCAGCAGTGGATCCTGTCGAAATATTCCATTCAACTATAGTTGAATACCTACCGGTAACTAACGCTTGTATTGAAAAGGAAACCCGAAATGACCCGACACTGTCTCGGGTATATGATTTGACGGTGAAGGGATGGCCAGCACATGGCGACTCACTGTTGCCAGCATTCTCGACAAGGAGAGAACAGCTGTCAGTGTGCCAGGGGACCTTGATGTGTGGATCCCGAGTGGTAATTCCACCCAAGTTAAGGGATAGAGTGCTCAATGAGCTTCATGAGGGTCATCTGGGAGGGGTAAAAATGAAAAGCCTAGCCAGGGCTTGTGTGGTGGCCGGGAATCGATAAACAAATCGAGGACCTGACCAAGAGTTGCTCAGGATGCCAGAAAGTCCAAAATGCACCACCACAGGCCCCTCTACACCCATGGGAGTGGCCCTCATCTCCATGGCAACGGGTGCATATTGATTTTGCTGGTCCATTCATGGACTCAATGTTTTTAATAGCCATGGATGTGCACTCGAAATGGCCTGAGGTCATCAAAATGTCCTCCACCACCACGGAGAAAACTATTGCAGTCCTACAGACCATTTTTGCCAGGAATGGCTTGCCAGAACAGATTTGCTCCGACAACGGACCACAGTTTGTGTCCGAAGAGTACCGGAGGTTCTTGAAAAAGAATGGGGTAAGGCATTACACATCCGCCCCGTATCATCCAGCCACAAATGGATTGGCTGAGAGGTTCGTACAAACCTTTAAGAAGGCAATAAAGGCTATGTACAATGACAACATTCCGCTGCAGCACAAGGTGGACAATTTCCTGTTCGCCTACCGGAATGCGACACATGCAGTCACCAACCAGGCCCCACCCATGATGTTCTTTAACCGAAGGTTAAGATCTCGCCTGGATTTGCTCAGGCCAAACGTACAAAGAGATGTTGAGAGTAAGCAATTCCAGCACATCCATGAGAAGCCAACAAGGAGCTTCAATGTAGGGCAACCAGTCTTGGCCCGCGACTACCGAACAGAAAAATGGCAGCCAGGAACGATATGCACACGGCAGGGCCCACTAATGTACACAGTGGACGTTGGGGAGAGCATCGTGAGACGCCATGCTGACCAGATCCTAGAGTCACAGGAACAAGTCAACCCCATGCCTCGCCCATACATACTTGGTGATGAACCCGACGTACAGGTCGCATCTACCCCAGAAACAGTAGCATCGGAAGCTGATGAACCAACCGACAACAGGGGGCCAGAATCGCCTCCGCACCAAGAGCAAGACACTCGGGAAAGGCGCTATCCAGAAAGGATCAGGAAGCCTCCCCAAAGACTGAATATATAAATAGACTATTTTCAGCTAATGTTGCATGTTAAAAGTGTTAATTGTAATTAGTTTGATATTTAATTGTTAAATGAGTGTTATGGTACTGTTAACCTAAAAGGGGAGGAATTGTAATTTATATACCTTTAAGGGGGGAACTGTGTTTTGCAGCTCATGTATACTGCAGCACCGGCAGTGACCACACCTGTATATTGCACTGAGTAGTAATCTGTACAGATCAGTTGCAGTGTGAGCCACGTTGAGTAAACACCTGTTGTACCATTCTCCGCCGTCTGTGTCTTATTATATGTAGCCAAGTGGGGAAAATGCAGTGAATATTTAAGTCCACTAGATGGCGCGGTTCATTTTCCCCTTTGGTAATTTGAACAAGGAGAAAAGGATTATGGGTAGGACCATGTGATGCCAAAGGAACCTTCCCTTTCTTCACAGCCTCCATTTTCTACATCCAGCGTGAGAGATTGCTCTGAGGAGAGCTGGGGTGAATATCACTTTTGAAATGAACTTATTCTGTGTAAAGTACAACTAAAACAGTATTTAGTGCCAGCCCAGACATAGTTTTAAAGTGATATTGTTTCCCAAATCACTCGATACCACGGGGATGCTTGCAGATTGTCCCACCATGTGCTGGTGTTAACACTTGCTAAAATTGTTGTTGAGTCCTTGGGGGCTACGTTGCGAACGAGTTTAATATTCTGTGTTTTCTTGTAAGATGTAACAAGGAATAACGGGACATAAGAATGTATTGTACTATTGGTTTTGTTTTGTATAATGATTGTTAGCTAACTAACTAACTGCACCTGTGGTTTGCCTCATGTTCTGTTCTACAGCAAGCCACTGCCGTATTTTATCGACTGTGTTTTCTTGTATTTGCCGTATTTCCGTCTTTTCCGTGTTTTATACAATTAAATGTGGTTTTATGTATTTACAACTACATCCTAAGCCTAGAACCCAAGTTATTAATTCAGAATAAAAAACCCCAGAGAAAAGAAAGTTCTGTGTCCTGTGCTGCTCCATTTCGCCAGGCTACACATTTTGGTACCAGGAGTGGGGTCTGTTAGCTTGGAGTTTCTCAGGCTCGGTAAAGAAAAAATACATAAAATACGACAGTGGGGGAAGAGCGGTGTGGTGCCAAGTGGACCTGGAGACGGACGGAGAGTGCTGCCTGGGGTTGCTAAGGAGGACCAGACCAGGCAGATGGGATCCAGAGGGCGCCAGGACCAATCTGCGAGAGGACCCATCAAGGCACCGAGGAGGGACACCCTTGGAGAAGAATCGTCGCAGCTGCCATCCCATTCAGTGGCTGTTAGGGACTTGTGAACTGAGTCAAAATGTTAGAGTCTCCTGATGAGGAGGTTGGAGCTCACACTTCGGATGTTGAGGACAATACCTCTAGTGTGGTTGAGGGCAACCGGATAGATGAACTCAAGTCACAGATTTCAGAGTTGAAAAAAAACCATGACCAAGCAATGGCAATTATTGCCACTCTAGGTAATGGGGCAACCAAGTCATATGTGTATGTACCTAGAGAGCGTCAGATCCAACCATTCAGTGGTGAGGTATCTAAAGATAGTCGTTCAGTTGATGAGTTCATTGAAGAGGTTGAAAGTGTACTACGAGCTAGAGATCAGACTCCTGCAGAGCAGGTAGATTTCACTCGATCTTTGTTGAGGGGGGCAGCCCTACAGGAAATTAGGTTACGGTTGGGTGGAGAGTCTAAGCAGCCCAGTGACCTGTTCAGTTACCTAAGGGGGGCTTTCACCGAAAAACGCAGTGAGTCTCAGCTGTTAGAAACTTTCTATGGACACAAGCAAGAAGAGGGTGAAGATTTCCTAGAATACTCACATGCACTCTCTCAGATTATTAGAGCTGTGGTAAAGCAATCACCAGATGCTGTGCCGAACACAAAACGGGTTGTCAGAAACAGATTTGTTGATGGTGTTAGAGAGAGTTGCGCAAGTTTGTACGAGGCAACCCCCAGTCTACCCTGTTTGATGTACGTGAGGAAGCTGTCTTATGGTCCTTAGAAGACCAGCCCTGTAGCACTAAAGTTGCAAAGAGCAAGAATGTAGTGTGTGACAGTACGGGGAGGGATCTTCAGTGTTCTGCCATTGGGGTACCAGGCAGCCAGGCTGTCACTTTACAGGATGTTCTTAAAGTGGTGGCGGAGCAGGGTAAAGCTATCGGGGAACTAACAGAGGCAGTACGGGGTCTTGCTCTACAGAAGGAAAACACTGGTAATGACAAGGTTGGGAAACCTAGAGCCAAGCCAAAGTTCACTGATGAAGGTCAGCCTATTTGCTTTAAGTGTAACGGGGCGGGACACATTGCCAAACAGTGTCCTCAGAAGCACAAGGTAGCAAACACATCCACCGATACCGGCTGGGGTGCAGGAAAACTAGCTCCCTCGATTGCCATGAGCCGGGCAATGCGAGGAAAACCTGCAGGCTCTCAGAACAGTACTTGTATTCGTGACAGATTTCTTGACCGTGCAATAGGTAAATGTCCAGTAGTAGATCTCAAGATTGGGGGGGTTACTGCTAACTGTTTACTGGATACCGGGAGCCAAGTCAGCACTATTACTGAAGGTTTTTTCAGAGAGCACCTACTTGGGAGGGATGAGGATATGCTGTCTACAACCGGGTGGCTTAAGATCACTGCCGCCAACGGGTTGGACATTCCCTACTTGGGCTACCTTGAGTTAGACGTTGAAACTATGGGCATAATCTTACCCGAGTGTGGTTTCCTGGTAGTCAAAGAGCATCAGCAGTCACAGCCTGCAGCAACAGGTCTTATTGGTATGAACATCATCAGCCGATGCAGACAACTAGTTCATGCTGAGTTTGACACTACTCTAGGGGGAAAGTTAGATTCAGATTGGAGGGAAGCATTTCAGCAAGTACAACAGTGTAACATCACTCCAAAGTCATCTTCTGTCCGTGTAGCTGGTAGGGGTTCTGTACATGTGCCTGCGTCTTCCATAGCTACAGTCTATGTAAAGGGACTTAAAACTCACTCAGGTGACAGCACTAAAATGCTGTTGGAGCCAGGTAACACACCATTGCCCGGTGGCCTGGTAGTTGTCCCCACTCTAGTTGAATCAAAGGGACATTTATTTCCAGTGCGGGTGGTAAATTTCTCTGAGGAGGATGTGTGGTTAAGCCCCAGGACCAGGCTTGGTATTCCGACTCAGGCAGAGTGTGTAGACAAGGACTCCTGTGAGGTGCGATTTCAACGCATCTCCGCTGACACAGAGGAAGTAACTGTTGGCAGAAAAGAAGGACAGATGACAGACCAAGACATTCAGTTGCTTTTGGACAAACTACACATAGGTGGCACACAGGGCCAACAAGCAGAGTTAGGTGCACTTTTAGCCAGGTATTCGGAAGTATTTGCTTTTAAGGATGAGGACCTAGGCTACACTGATAACGTTGAGCATGAGATTAACTTGGTAGATGACGTACCAGTTACAGAGCCATACCGTCGTGTCCCACCTACACTGTACAAAGAGGTGAGGGACCACATCACTAAGCTTCTAAGAAAGCGTGTCATCCAGGAGAGCAATAGTTCATACGCTTCACCCATAGTGGTAGTTCGTAAGACTGATGGAGACATACGACTATGTGTTGACTTTAGGAAACTAAACTCAAAAACCAGACGTGATGCATTTCCTTTGCCCCGCATTGACGAGAGTTTTGATGCCCTTCATGGTGCAAAGTTCTTCTCGACCATTGACCTTGCAAGTGGGTACCACCAGGTTGCTGTTCGTGAAAGTGACAGGCCTAAGACTGCTTTTACAACTCCTTTTGGCCTTTTTGAGTACCTCAGAATGCCTTTTGGTGTCTGTAATGGACCTGCGACGTTTCAACGACTTATGCAAGCGACTATGAGCGACTTAGTGTTCCACATCCTATTGGTGTATTTAGATGACATCCTTGTGTTCTCTCAGACCTTCCCGGACCATTTAGAGAGGCTTGAGACAGCTCTAAGACGACTGAAAGAGACAGGCTTGAAAGTAAAGCTTGAAAAGTGTCACTTCCTGCAGCAGGAAGTCAGGTTCCTTGGGCATCAAATTTCAGGGGAGGGTATAGGGACAGATCCAGAGAAAATTGCCGCCGTAAAGAAGTGGCAGGTCCCCAGTACAGTCAAAGATCTGAGGTCATTTCTTGGCTTCTGTAGTTATTACAGGAGGTTCATTGAGGATTTTTCTAAATGAGCTGGCCCTCTCCATGACGTAGTCAATGCATGCCTTAGGGAAGACAGCCCAGCAAAAGCAAAACGGTTGTTTGAAGGTTCATGGACAGCTGAGTGCCAAGCTGCTTTCGAACAGTTGAAAGGAAAGCTGATCAGTGCTCCAGTGTTAGATTACGCAGATTTCACTCAGCCTTTCATTGTAGAGACGGATGCCAGTAACCTAGGATTAGGTGCCATCCTCCACCAGCAGCAGGGAGATAGGAAGAGAGTGATAGCATATGCCAGTAGGAGGCTCCGTAATGCTGAAAGAAATGACAGAAACTACAGCAGTATGAAACTAGAGCTCCTCGCCCTCAAATGGGCTGTTTCAGAGAAATTTCGAGGTTACCTTCTAGGTTCCAAGTTCACTGTCATAACAGATAACAACCCCCTGTGTCACCTTTCTACAGCTAAGTTAGGTGCTGTTGAGCAAAGATGGGTGGCTCAGTTAGCTGTTTTTGACTTTGACGTCAAGTACCGCCCAGGCCGCTGTAATGCAGCAGCAGATGCCCTCTCTAGGCAGCCGTTAGCAGGGGAGCCCGAGTCAGACAGTGGGGATGCAGACTATGATGATTGTGTGGCCATATGTAATGTCATTCACAAGAGAACAGCTCTAGGACCAGACTTAGTGACAGCAGGAGTCAAGTGCTGTAAAGTCAGACAGATCCGTGTTTCGGACGCAGAAGAAAGTACTGAGCGTAGTGAGTCGCAGGGTAACACACCAACACTTCCCGGTTACTCTAAAGAGGAACTACATAAGTTTCAGGACACAGACCCCACCCTCAGCGTGTTTAGGAAGTTTTGGGGTGAGCAGTGAAAGCCAACTTACAAGGAGAGGTCGCAGTTATCCAAGCTAGTATTATCCACGTTAAAGCAGTGGCACCGTATTTGTGAGCAAGATGGCTTGTTGTACCGTGTAATCGAGGATGTCCATGTTGGTGAATGTCACCAGCTACTACTGCCCTCTTGTTTGAAAGAAGTCGTGCTTGAAGGTGTGCATGATCGTATGGGCCATCAGGGAATAGAGCGCACACAGAACCTTTTGAGACAGAGATGTTTTTGGGTTGGGATGTATGAGGATGTGGAACAGTGGGTCAAGAAATGCGAGAGGTGTGTTTTGACAAAAATGCCCTACCCCAAGATACATGCCCCTATGAAATCATTTCTAGCCTCCCGGCCCCTTGAAGTAGTTGCTGTAAATTTCACCATGCTGGAACCGGCCTCTGATGGTCGTGAGAATGTGTTAGTGGTGACAGATGTTTTCACTAAATTCACACAAGCCTTCCCTACTCAGGACCAAAAGGCGGATACCACGGCAAAAGTCCTTCTCAAAGAGTGGTTCATGAAGTATGGGGTCCCAGAAAGATTGCATTCAGACAGAGGTTGAAATTTTGAGAGTGAAATCATTGCCGAGCTGTGTAAGCTTTATGGTGTAAAGAAAACCCGCACTACCCCACACCACCCGGAAGGAAATGCTCAATGTGAGAGATTCAACAGATCTTTGCATGATCTTTTGCGTACACTGCCTCCAGAAAAGAAACGCCGCTGGCCTGAGCACTTATCTGAGTTGGTGTATGCCTACAATGTAACACCCCATGCTACGACTGGCTACTCACCGTACTATCTACTTTTCGGGGTTCATCCACACCTTCCTGTAGATGCTTTATTAGGTCAGGAGCAAGTGTTAGACAAGAAACATGAGTGGTTGGTTGTCCACCAAGAGCGTTTGAAGGAGGCACATGCAAGGGCAAGAGAGTACACTGAAAAGAAATCAGCTCAAAGAATTGAACTTAACAAAGACAAAGTGTACTGTCCAACCATTGAGGTGGGTCAGCTGGTATACTTACGACACAGGCCTTTGGGTAGGAACAAAATTCAGGATGCTTGGGGTCCTACTGCGTACAGAGTGGTGGAGGTACAGGGCACTACACATGCAGTTGAGCCTTTAGAGGGCGGTCCTTTAAAAAGGGTCCATAGAGTTAATCTTAGGCCATGTGTTACCCCTGTCCCTGAGCCTAGGCGGATGAGAACCAAGTCCCCTGTCACCGTACCCCCTGTCACTCTTTTGACAGAATCGTTGCCAGAGCCCTCTGATACTGAGTTTGTTGTGGTAGAGGAAGTCACCTATCCAGAGTTAACTCAGGAGAAAAAAGTAAACAATGATCCTGTTGGTAACGCCCAAGATGTACAGGAATCAGAGGCTGTTTCTGAGCCAGAGCATTCAGATCCTTCTGAGTGTGGGACTGAGGTTGAGGTACCCATTCCGGCTCCTTGCAGAACTAAAAGAGCCAATGCTGGGGTAAACCCTAACCCGTACCATTTGCCTCGGTCAGCCTGTAATGCAGCCTCACTCAGTCCTGAGGTGTTCTCTCATGTTTTATCTAGTCTGGGTGCTGCATTTTTTCGAGAAGCTGTAAAAGAAGTGAAAAACTGGTGCTAAGTCACCGAGGACGTTGACTTTAAAGCAGGGGAGAATGTAGCCAAGTGGGGAAAATGCAGTGAATATTTAAGTCCACTAGATGGCGCGGTTCATTTTCCCCTTTGGTAATTTGAACAAGGAGAAAAGGATTATGGGTAGGACCATGTGATGCCAAAGGAACCTTCCCTTTCTTCACAGCCTCCATTTTCTACATCCAGCGTGAGAGATTGCTCTGAGGAGAGCTGGGGTGAATATCACTTTTGAAATGAACTTATTCTGTGTAAAGTACAACTAAAACAGTATTTAGTGCCAGCCCAGACATAGTTTTAAAGTGATATTGTTTCCCAAATCACTCGATACCACGGGGATGCTTGCAGATTGTCCCACCATGTGCTGGTGTTAACACTTGCTAAAATTGTTGTTGAGTCCTTGGGGGCTACGTTGCGAACGAGTTTAATATTCTGTGTTTTCTTGTAAGATGTAACAAGGGATAACGGGACATAAGAATGTATTGTACTATTGGTTTTGTTTTGTATAATGATTGTTAGCTAACTAACTAACTGCACCTGTGGTTTGCCTCATGTTCTGTTCTACAGCAAGCCACTGCCGTATTTTA
This sequence comes from Somniosus microcephalus, assembly GCF_052327205.1. Taxonomy (NCBI): domain Eukaryota; kingdom Metazoa; phylum Chordata; class Chondrichthyes; order Squaliformes; family Somniosidae; genus Somniosus; species Somniosus microcephalus. The sequence continues at coordinate 47,676,842 of NC_140994.1, read as the reverse complement.
TCGACTGTGTTTTCTTGTATTTGCCGTATTTCCGTCTTTTCCGTGTTTTATACAATTAAATGTGGTTTTATGTATTTACAACTACATCCTAAGCCTAGAACCCAAGTTATTAATTCAGAATAAAAAACCCCAGAGAAAAGAAAGTTCTGTGTCCTGTGCTGCTCCATTTCGCCAGGCTACACATACATGGACGCAACACCTGTGTCTGCCTTTTTCGATGGCCAGGCTATGTTCACTAAGTCTGTACATTGTCAAGGCTTTTCTCAGTTTGCTATCCTTTACCATGGTCAAGGTATTCAGCCATGGTGTATTGTCTGTTTAGGGCCAAATAGCAATCGAGTTTGTTTTGGGTTTTTGTCGTTTCTATTCAATAGGTCAAATATTTTTCCTTTTGTTTAGTGATAATTGTGTTGGGTCGAATTCTCTGTGCTAGGATGTCACTGTCCTGCGGCTGGTTATTATTAGTAGTGTTGGTAGTTACTTCACTGAGTCCGAGGACTAGTTGACTGAGGGGACTCTTCTCTATGATCATCTCTTGGCATTTCAAGGCTTCTTAATGATAGCAGTGGGGGTTGCTCATTTTTAGCTGTTTCCAAAATTTGATGGCTCGTTTTTGGATATTAATTAGTAGTGGATATTGGCCTAGTTCTGCCCTGCATGCATTGTTTGTGGTTTTCCTCTGAGTCCGGAGAATACTTCTACAGAATTCTGCATGCAGGATCTCAATTGAGTGTTTATCCCATTTTGCGAATTCTTTTGTGTTAGCGGACCCGACACCTCACTGCCATAGAGTGCAATTGGTTCAATTACTGATTTAAAAATTTTGAGCCAAATGACAATTGGAATTTCTATTTGGATTGACTTCTTAATGGCATAGAAAGCACTTCTTGCTTTCTCTTTCAGTTCATTCACAGCCAAATGAAAGTTTCCCGTAGAACTGATTTTTAGGCCTAGGTATGTGTCATTTGTAGTTTGTTTGATTTAATCTCTCGGTCGGTGTGTAGCACTCTCTCTCTCTCACTGTCTCGGTCAGTGTGTAGCTCTCTCTCACACACTCTCGGTCAGTGTGTAGCTCTCTCTCTCACTCTTTCGCTCGGTGTGAAGCTCTCTCTCTCACTGTCACGGTCAGTGTGTAGCTCTCTCTCTCTCTAACTCGGTCAGTGTGTAGCTCTCTCACTGTCTCGGTCGGTGTGTAGCTCCCTCTCTCTCACTGTCTTGGTCAGTGTGTAGCTCTCTCTCTCTCACTGTCTTGGTCGGTGTGTAGCTCTCTCTCTCTCACTCTCTCGGTCGGTGTGTAGCTCTCTCTCTCTCACTGTCTCGGTCAGTGTGTAGCCCTCTCTCTCTCACTCTCGGTCGGTGTGTAGCTCTCTCTCTCTCTCACTCTCTCGGTCGGTGTGTAGCTCTCACTCTCTCTCTCACTCTCTCGGTCGGTGTGTAGCTCTCTCTCTCTCTCACTCTCGGTCGGTATGTAGCTCTCTCTCTCTCAGTTGCTGTGTGTAGTGTATGTAACCGTTCCACCTTTAAGAGAACTATTTTAAGGGTTGCACTACTTTATCTTGGCTGCTGTATACTGTAATACCGGTGGTGACCACACCGGTATATAAGTGCTGCGTAATGACTTATTGGGCAGTTCCGCCCTGACCTTCGAATAGTAAAGTCCTGTTAAAATTTACTCTTGTGGTCTGTGTAGTAATTCTCACTATAACACACAGACTTAACAGTGGCGACGAGTACGATCTTACCTGCGGCTGAGATACATCCAAGGCAGTTTAACGGGCGCCGAGAGGAGGCATCTGCCCTCATCATTCTGCTGAGAAAAGACTCGGGTCTGCAGAGCAAAGGAAGAATTCTGACACGAAGCCTTCCATCAGCAACAGGCAGTGATCATCCCTTCTATCACGGTGGTGGGTAAGCCGATCAGCGGCGAGCAGCAAGTCGGCCACGTTGGCGTGAAGTAGGGGAGGGAAAAACGGAGGATATAAGGGCGGAGAACTCGACCACGGCCGGGGAAAAGAGCCGGACAGAAGTCGGGGCCAGAGGCGCTGAGACTGGGCTGCAAGCGGGCTGGGAGACGCAACAGCGTCGAGAGAGAGCTCGACCGCGACCGGTGAGAAAGGCCGGGCAGCTACCGAGGCCGCGAGGCGCAGCGACCGGGACAGCGTAAGGCGCGGAGAAAATAATTTTTTTTTTTTTAAAAACGCGGAGAACTCAGCCGCAGCCGGGGGAAAGGACCGGACTGCAAGAGGGGCTGGGAGGCACGTTTTGAAAACCGCTGGGGAGGGCGAACGCAGCAATACGGCAATCGCCGTTACAGCCAGCGGGGGAGAAAGGCAAACGCGGGAAGCTGCCATTTTCAGAGGCGGGGAAGAAGACAAGCGCGGGAAACCGCCATTTTGAAAAAAAAAGTTAAAGAAAAATTTCTTTTTGTTTCTCAAGAAGATTGCGAGGATGCCTAAGCGTGGTAACATCAACGATTTTGATCCCGATGTGGAAGATTGGGCCACATATGTAGAACGCATAGCGATATATTATAAGGCAAATAAAATATCAGATGAAGATAAAGCACTAACCTTACTAAACTCAATGGGTGCGAAGACATACGGGCTATTGAAGCATCTTCTATCACCAGCTAAACCGGCGGATCAGACTTTCGCTAATATTGTTGCTGTCCTGAAGAATCATTTGAACCCCACACCGCTGATGTTAGCGGAACGATTTAAATATTATGCGAGAACGCAACTGAAAGAGGAAAGCAACGCGGAGTATTTAATTGAACTGCGTAAGCTAGCGAAATACTGTCAGTTTGGGGAAAGCCTGACAGAGGCACTGAGAGACAAATTCATGTGTGGATTGTCGAAAGAAGGAACACAAAAGCGGCTACTTGAAGAGAATGATCTTACACTTGATAAGGCTGTCACTATTGCAGCATCGCACGAAGCCGCAGCGAGAGGCACTGCGGAAATGCAGCTGAAGGCAGCGGTACTCAGCGTAGATCAAATGGCTTTGGGTACAACGAAATGTTATCGTTGTGGAAAGACAACACACGATCAGAACCAATGCTGGTTTAAAAACCAGGAATGTAGAAAATGTGGCAAGCTTCGTCACATAGCTAAAGTATGCCGGTCAGGAAAGAAGACCAGCAACAAAAAGTCACCTCAGGAAAAGTGCAGAAAGGTACATAAGGTGGCTGAGAAGAGTTCGGATGAACAGAATTCGGATTCAGACTACAACAGCAAGAAACTGGGTAGTCTGAGAATTCACAATGTGAGTAAGGAAGCTGACCGACAAACTATCTGGGTCACACTGCAGATAGCAGGAGTCCAAGTGAAGATGGAATTGGACACCGGATCGGCGTTGACGGTCATGAATAAGCAAGATTACAAAAGGTTATTCACACATATTCCCCTACGGGATACGGAGATAGTATTGCAGACATACACGGGGCAAAAAGTATACCCCATCGGAAAGATAAAAGTCAAGGTGGTACACAAAGAACACCAAGGAATGGACTTATATGTACTACCTGAGGGAGGTCCACCACTTCTGGGACGGGAGTGGATCAGGAAAATAAATATGGACTGGCACTCCCTAAAAGCAATGACGGTAGATTCCGGAAAAAGAAATGTCAAACCTGAACGATTGTCCAGAATATTGGATGAGGCTAAAGAGGTGTTCCAACAGGGACTGGGAACACTGAGAGGAATTAAGGCAAAAATCAAGATTGCAGAACATGCAAACCCAAAATTTTTCAAAGCCAGACCAGTACCTTATGCGATACGACCTGCTGTGGAAGCTGAGCTGGAAGGGCTAGAACGTTCAGAAGTACTGTCTAAGGTGGACTGGAGTGAGTGGGCCACGCCCATTGTTCCCGTCATGAAGCGTTCATCGAGTAGCAAGCCAGGGGAACCGGGGAAGGTCCGCATCTGTGGAGACTTCAAGATCACAGTTAATCCGGTGCTTCACACGGTGCAATATCCGCTTCCGCGGATTGAGGATATCTTTGCTTCATTGTCTGGCGGGAAACACTTCACCAAGATAGACCTGGCGCAAGCGTACTTACAGATGGAAGTTGAGGAAGAGTCGCGCCAGTATCTCACAATCAACACACACAGAGGCTTGTATCGATATAATAGACTGGTTTTTGGAGTGGCTTCGGCTCCAGCAATTTGGCAGAGGGCCATGGAGCAGGTATTACAGGGGATTCCAAACACTCAATGTTACTTGGACGATATCCTGATTACAGGAAATGACGATGAGGAACACCTTGCAAATTTGAAACTGGTGCTCACCAGGTTGAAGGAATATGGACTTCGAGTTAATCGCCAGAAATGTGAGTTCTTTCAGAAACGGATCTCGTACTGTGGTCATGTCATTGACCAGGAGGGGCTGCACAAGTCACCTGACAAGATCGAAGCTGTTGTGAAGGCTCCCGCTCCGGAAAATGTATCCCAGTTGAGGTCGTTCCTAGGGTTGATTAACTATTACCATAAGTTTCTGCCAAATCTATCCACGGTGCTGCACCCGCTGAATGCTCTTTTGCAGAAAGAAGTACCATGGAAGTGGAGCGAGGACTGTAAGAAGGCCTTTCGCAAAAGCAAGGCATTGATCACCTCGGAGGAAGTGTTGGCTCATTTCAACCCAACGCTACCTATTCGTTTAGCTTGTGATGCTTCTCCTTATGGTATTGGAGCAGCACTCTCACACAAGTTGCCGAATGGCTTGGAACGGCCAGTCGCATTTGCATCCAGATCATTGACCTCCGCTGAGCGCAACTATGCTCAGATAGATAGGGAGGCTCTCAGCCTGGTGTGGGGTGTAAAGAAGTTTAATCATTACCTGCAGGGCCAGATGTTTACACTGCTGACAGACCACCAGCCGTTGGTATCCATATTCAACCCTAAAAAGGGCGTTTCCATTATGACAGCGCAAAGGCTACAGAGGTGGTCCCTTTTCCTAGGGGCACACCAATATGACATAGAATACAAAGGATCGAAACAGCATGGGAATGCTGACGGGTTATCGCGCCTACCGTTGCCAACGGTAGAAGAGGCGCCTACAGTGGACCCAGTGGAGATGTTCCACTCAACCATAGTGGACTGTCTACCAGTAACAAATTCTACCATCGAAAAGGAAACGAGGAATGACCCGACTCTCTCACGAGTCTACGATTTAAAGGTGAAGGGATGGCCAGCACATGGCGAACCACTGTTGCCAGCATTCTCGCAAAGAAGAGAGCAGCTGTCAGTGTGCCGAGGAACTTTGATGTGTGGATCCAGAGTGGTGATTCCACCCAAACTCCAGCATAAAGTGCTAAAGGAGCTTCACGAGGGGCATCTGGGTGGAGTGAAAATGAAGAACCTAGCCAGAGCGCTTGTGTGGTGGCCAGGTATCGATGGAGACATCGAAGAAATGACCAAGAGCTGTCTAGGATGCCAGAAGGTCCAAAACGCCCCACCACAAGCCCCTCTACATCCATGGGAGTGGCCCTCATCTCCATGGCAAAGGGTACATATCGACTTTGCTGGTCCATTTATGGACTCAATGTTCTTAATCGCGGTGGATGCACACTCCAAGTGGCCGGAGGTAATAAAGATGTCCTCCACCACCACGGAAAAAACCATCACAGTATTAAGGACCATATTCGCCAGGAATGGGCTGCCGGAACAGATCTGTTCTGATAATGGACCGCAATTTGTGTCCGAAGAATTCAGGAAGTTCTTAAAAAACAATGGGGTTAAGCACTACACGTCCGCCCCATACCATCCCGCCACCAATGGATTAGCTGAAAGGTTTGTCCAGACCTTCAAGAAGGCCATAAAGGCCATGGGTAATGAAGACATAAATCTACAACATAAGGTAGATAACTTCTTGTTGGCGTACAGGAATGCAACACATGTGGTTACAAACCAAACTCCCGCCATGATGTTTTTCAATAGAAGACTAAGATGCCGGCTGGATTTGATCAAGCCAAACATCAGAAGGGACGTAGAGAACCGACAATTTCAAGGCATGAATGAAAGGCCAACTAGAACCTTCCAGATAGGTCAACAAGTTTTGGCCCGGGACTACCGTACCGAGAAATGGCAGCCTGGAACTATTTGCACACGACTAGGACCGCTGATGTATACCGCGGACATTGGTGAAAGCATAATAAGGCGCCATGTTGACCAGCTCATAGAGTCGTCCAAAAAGGGACAACCTACATCACAACTCTATACGCCTAATGATGAAGCAGAGATACCCATAGTATCTACCTCCGATCCGGTGATACTGGAACCAGATGAACCCGACACTGGCATTCAAGTCGAATCGACCTTGCCAAAAGAACCTACTACACCACCGAAAACTACTACACCACCGAGGCGTTATCCGGACCGAGTCAGGAAGCCTCCAGAGAGACTGAATCTGTGAACTGTTTTACATGAAGTTGTGTATATATGTTATGATGTTATGTTTAATGGGGAATATATACTGTTAAGCTAAAAAGGGAGGATTGCAGTGTATGTAACCGTTCCACCTTTAAGAGAACTATTTTAAGGGTTGCACTACTTTATCTTGGCTGCTGTATACTGTAATACAGGTGGTGACCACACCGGTATATAAGTGCTGCGTAATGACTTATTGGGCAGTTCCGCCCTGACCTTCGAATAGTAAAGTCCTGTTAAAATTTACTCTTGTGGTCTGTGTAGTAATTCTCACTATAACACACAGACTTAACAGTGTGTAGCTCTCTCTCTCTCACTCTCTCGGTCGGTGTGTAGCTCTCTCTCTCTCACTGTCTCGGTCGGTGTGTAGCTCTCCCTCTCTCTCACTCTCTCGGTCGGTGTGTAGCTCTCTCTCTCTCTCACTCTCTCGGTCGGTGTGTAGCTCCCTCTCTCACTCTCTCGGTCGGTGTGTAGCTCTCTCTCTCTCTCTCACTGTCTCGGTCGGTGTGTAGCTCTCTCTCTCTCTCACTCTCTCGGTCAGTGTGTAGCTCTCTCTCTCTCTCTCTCACTCTCGGTCGGTGTGTAGCTCTCTCTCTCTCACTCTCTCAGTCGGTGTGTAGCTCTCTCTCCCTCACTCTCTCGCTCGGTGTGTAGCTCTCTCTCTCTCTCACTCTCTCGGTCGGTGTGTAGCTCTCTCTCTCTCATCTCTCGGTCGGTGTGTAGCTCTCTCTCTCTCTCTCTCTGTCTCAGTCGGTGTGTAGCTCTCTCTCTCTCTCACTCTCTCGGTCGGTGTGTAGCTCTCTCTCTCTCACTCTCTCGGTCGGTGTGTAGCTCTCTCTCTCTCTCACTCTCGGTCGGTGTGTAGCTCTCTCTCTCTCTCACTCTCTCGGTCGGTGTGTAGCTCTCTCTCTCTCTCACTCTCTTGGTCGGTGTGTAGCTCTCTCTCTCTCACTCTCTCGGACGGTGTGTAGCTCTCTCTCTCTCTCACTGTCTCGGTCGGTGTGCAGCTCTCTCTCTCTCTCACTTTCTTGGTCGGTGTGTAGCTCTCTCTCTCTCTCACTCTCTCGGTCGGTGTGTAGCTCTCTCTCTCTCTCACTCTCTCGGTCGGTGTGTAGCTCTCTCTCTCACTGTCTCGGTTGGTGTGTAACTCTCTCTCTCTCACTCTCTCAGTCGGTGTGTAGCTCTCTCTCTCTGTCTCGGTTGGTGTGTAACTCTCTCTCTCTCTCACTCTCTCAGTCAGTGTGTAGCTCTCTCTCTCTCTCACTCTCTCGGTCAGTGTGTAGCTCTCTCACTCACTATCTCGGTCGGTATGTAGCTCTCTCTCTCTCTCTCACTCTCTCGGTCGGTGTGTAGCTCTCTCTCTCTCTCACTGTCTCGGTCAGTGTGTAGCTCTCCCTCTCTCTCACTGTCTCGGTCGGTGTGTAGCCCTCTCTCTCTCACTCTCAGTCGGTGTGTAGCTCTCTCTCTCTCTCACTCTCTCGGTCAGTGTGTAGCTCTCTCTCTCTCTCTCACTCGGTCGGTGTGTAGCTCTCTCTCTCTCTCACTCTCTCGGTCGGTGTGTAGCTGTCTCTCTCTCTCACTGTCTCGGTCGGTGTGTAGCTCTCTCTCTCTCTCACTCTCTCGGTCGGTGTGTAGCTGTCTCTCTCTCTCTCCCTCTCTCGGTCGGTGTGTAGCTCTCTCTCTCTCTCACTCTCTCGGTCGGTGTGTAGCTCTCTCTCTCTCTCTCTCTGTCTCGGTCGGTGTGTAGCTCTCTCTCTCTCACTCTCTCGGTCGGTGTGTAGTGTGATGAAATATGCCATTCATCACTCATCTGTATTCTCTGTGTGTGATTGTGCCTGTGACTGTGGTTTAGTTTCAGTTACATTTCCCTTACCTCAGTTCCATTTCCTCACCTGTATTTTATTGTGTGTAGGGCTCCGCCCATACCTGGCCCCTACTTAAGCAGGCCCAGCGTGTCTCACATCCAGTACAGCCGACCTCTGGATGGGAGACACTTCTCCACTGTGTGTTACCTTCTAAGTTAATAAAAGCCATGCTTTGTTCAGTTAACATTGAGTCTCGGATTTATTGAGGCACATCAATTTTATTAATTTATTTTTCAACACAATGGATCAACTCTTGAAACCCGAACGTTTGGATTTGTAGAGCATGCTTCGGACGCATCGGCACGCTTCGGACACTGGTTTAAGTGTATGGAATTCTTCCTGGACAATTCCGCAGCCATCACAGGCGCTACGGACGCTGAAAGTATGAAACTCGGAATCCTGCGGAATTGGGTAAGCCACCGGGTTTACCCCCTCATCCAAGACGCCGACACATACCCAGCCGCCTGCGACATCTTAAAGGCACATTACCAGCAGCCTACGAATGAGGTGTATGCTAGGCATCTGCTCGCTACTCGCGCACAGCGACCTGGGGAATCGCTGGATGAGTTCCTAGTCACCCTGAAAACGCTTGGCAAAGACTGCAAGTGCCAAGATGTAAAAGCCGCAGTGTACACTGACGAGCTTGTTCGTGATGCCTTTATCACAGGCCTCAGCTCCACTTACATCCGGCAGAGACTACTGGAGAAAACGGGATTGGACCTGAAACAGGCTGTGGACACAGCGCGATCCCTGGATGTGGCCCAGAGAAACTCGGACGCCTACTCTTCAGCCCACGCCGCCCACGCCGCCACGTGTGCACTAAGGGCGCCGCCATCTTGGAAGGCACCTTCCCCGCCCGGCAGCCCGACACCGTCGGGGCCCCGCTCTCCCCCCAGAAGCCCTACGACAGCCGCGACACGTCGGGGCCCCAACTGCTACTTCTGCGGACAGCCGAAACACACCAGAAACCTGTGCCCGGCGAAAGGCACCACCTGCTTCAAGTGCGGTAAGAAGGGGCACTTCGGGAAGGTGTGCAGAGGGAACCCCGCCGGAAAACCTGCCACCGCCGCGTGTGCGCCGTGGGAGCAGCCATCTTGGACGCCATCTTGCCCGACCTCGTGGGGTCCGCCATCTTGTGAGCAGACAGCGTGGACGCCATCTTGCCTCGATCAGGGCCCTACAGTGGCATCGGTCACAGTGGACCAGACCAGGCCACACCCGCTATCCAAATCAATGGTGGACATCGAGGTAAACGGGTGCGAGGTTAACGGTTTAATTGACAGTGTAAGTACGGAGAGTTTTATCCACCCTGAACTAGCACAACAACTCTCTCTAACGGTGGTCCCTACTCAGGGTACCATCTCTATGGCTGATAAAACCCAGACATCGACCATTATGGGTTACTGCGCGGTACAATTGTCCGTTAACGGAACTGTATACGATAATTTTAAATTACTAATCATGAAGAATCTATGTGCGAGCGTGATCTTGGGCCTGGATTTCCAGTGCCACCACCAAAGCATCACGCTCAATTACAGTGGGTCCCAGCCGCCCCTCACAGTGTGCGGCCTGGCTACCCTGAAGGTAAAGCCGCCTTCGCTATTCGCGAACCTTACCCCTAACTGCCGGCCAATAGTGACCAAAAGCAGGAGGTACAGCTGGGAGGACAGGCGGTTTATCGCGACCGAGGTAGACAGGCTCCTGAAGGAGCGCATTATTGAACGCAGCAACAGCCCGTGGCGCGCCCAAGTGGTGGTGGTGAGGGGTAGCGAGAAGAAATGGATGGTGATCGACTATAGCCAAACGATCAACAGGTACACCCAACTAGACGCCTAACCGCTACCCCGCATATCAGAAATGGTGAACCAAATCGCCCAATACTGGGTGTTCTCCACCATCGACCTCAAGTCAGCATACCACCAGCTCCCTATCAGACCAGAGGACCACCCGTACACCGCCTTCGAGGCGAACGGACGCCTCTACCAATTCCTCAGAGTCCCCTTTGGGGTGACGAATGCGGTCTCGGTCTTTCAGAGGGAGATGGACCGCATGATCGATGACCACCACTTGCGGGCAACCTTCCCCTACCTCGACAACGTCACCATCTGCGGTCACAACCAGTAGGATCACGACTCGAACCTCGAGAGGTTCCTGAAAACCGCACAAAAACTCAACCTCACTTACAACGAGGACAAGTGCGTTTACAACACACGCGCCTCTGCATACTAGGGAGCGTGGTGGAGAATGGGGAAATCGGACCAGACCCCGACCGATTGCGCCCCCTACGGGAGCTGCCCCTGCCCAACACTCCCAAAGCCCTGAAAAGGTGCCTGGGGTTATTTTCTTATTATTCCCAATGGGTCCCCAACTACTCCGACAAAGCCCGCCCCCTCTTGAAAGCATCCTCTTTTCTGCTCTCTGCTGAGGCCCACGCCGCCTTCAAAAGCATTAAGCGGGATATTGAGCGGGCCACGCTATAGGCAGTGGACGAGAACACTCCCTTTCAAGTGGAAAGTGATGCGTCTGAATTTGCCTTGGCGGCCACCCTCAACCAGGCGGGGCGGCCCGTAGCTTTCTTCTCGAGGACCCTCCAAGGGCCCGAGATCAGACACTCCTCCGTGGAAAAGGAGGCCCAAGCCATCGTGGAGGCAGTGCGCCACTGGCGCCACTGCCTAGCCGGCAAACGCTTCACCCTACTTACCGACCAGCGGTCGGTAGCGTTTATGTTTAATAATAAACAGAAGGGGAAGATTAAAAATGATAAGATTCTCAGGTGGCGGATCGAGCTCTCCACCTTCGAGTATGACATCATTTACCGGCCAGGGGCCCTTAACGAATCCCCCGATGCCCTCTCACGAGGGATGTGTGCCAGCGCCACCGGGGATCGGCTACAGACCCTCCACAACGACCTCTGCCACCCAGGGGTCACACGGCTGTTCCGCTTCATAAAGTCCCGCAACTTACCCGACTCGATTGAGGAAGTTCGGTCTCTGACCAGGAACTGCCGCACTTGCGCTGAGTGCAAGCCTCGGTTCTACCGCCCAGATAGAGCCCACTTAATCAAAGCTACACGGCCCTTTGAGCGGCTCAGCTTAGATTTCAAGGGCCCCCTCCCGTCAGCCGACCGCAATGTTTACTTCCTGAACATTGTGGACAAATACTCCCGTTTCCCATTCGCCTTCCCCTGCCCAGACATGACCAGCGCCACGGTCATTAAATGCCTCAACAGCCTGTTCTGCCTGTTCGGCATGCCGAGCTACATCCACACGGATAGGGGGGCGTCCTTCATGAGCGAAGAGCTACGCCAGTACATGCTGTCCAGGGGGATCGCCACGAGCCGTACCACCAGCTGCAACCCCCAGGGTAACGGCCAGGTGGAGCGAGAGAACGGGACAGTATGGAAAGCAGTCACTCTAGCTCTAAGGACCAAGGGCCTCCCTATCTCCCGCTGGCAGGAAGTCCTCCCACATGTGCTCCATTCGATACGGTCGCTATTGTGTACTGCCACTAATGCCACGCCTAATGAGCGAATGTTTGTTTTTCCCCGGAAATCCACCTCAGGCGTGTCCATGCCATCGTGGCTCTCCACCCCAGGTCCGGTATTTGTACGAAGGCATGTGAGGGGCCACAAGACGGACCCTCTCGTGGAGTCAGTGCACCTACTCCACGCCAACCCCCAATACGCGTATGTCCGGCACGCCGACGGAAGGGAGGACACCGTGTCCAGAAAAGACGTCACCCCAGCCGGTAATGACAACAACCACAACAACGATCACAGCAACTCTTACCCACCCACTACTCTTTCATCACCCCCGGAAGAACATCGACCAACGGTACCCCCACCAACCACCCCTTCAACAACCCTGGCGGCGCGCCCGGCAGAGACCCAGGAGGCCACCGGGGACACCCAGCCGACACCCACGGCACCACAACAGCCACGTCGGTCACAGAGGACTATCAAACCCCCGAACAGACTAAATTTATAGAAGGGGTGAATGTGATGAAATATGCCATTCATCACTCATCTGTATTCTCTGTGTGTGATTGTGCCTGTGACTGTGGTTTAGTTTCAGTTTCATTTCCCTTACCTCAGTTCCATTTCCTCACCTGTATTTTATTGTATGTAGGGCTCCGCCCATACCTGGCCCCTACTCAAGCAGGCCCAGCGTGTCTCACATCCAGTACAGCCGAGCTCTGGATGGGAGACACTTCTCCACTGTGTGTTACCTTCTAAGTTAATAAAAGCCTTGCTTTGATCAGTTAACATTGAGTCTCAGATTTATTGAGGCACATCATGTAGCTCTCTCTCTCTCTCTCACTCTCGGTCAGTGTGTAGCTCTCTCTCTCTCACTCTCTCAGTCGGTGTGTAGCTCTCTCTTTCTCACTCTCTCGGTTGGTGTGTAGATCTCTCTCTCTCACTGTCTCGGTCGGTGTGTAGCTCTCTCTCTCTCTCCCTCTCTCGGTCGGTGTGTAGCTCTCTCTCTCTCTCACTCGGTGTGTAGCTCTCTCTCTCTCTCACTCTCTCGGTCGGTGTGTAGCTCTCTCTCTCACTGTCTCGGTCAGTGTGTAGCTCTCTCTCTCTCTCTCACTCTCTCGGTCGGTGTGTAGCTCTCTCTCTCTCACTCTCTCGGTCGGTGTGTAGCTCTCCCACTCTCTCGGTCGGTGTGTAGCTCTCTCTCTCTCTCACTCTCTCGGTCGGTGTGTAGCTCTCTCTCTCTCACTGTCTCGGTCGGTGTGTAGCTCTCTCTCTCTCTCTCTCTCGGTCGGTGTGTAGCTCTCTCTCTCTCACTCTCTCGGTCGGTGTGTAGCTCTCTCTCTCTCACTCTCGGTCAGTGTGTAGCACTGTCTCGGTTGGTGTGTAGCTCTCTCTCTCTCTCTCACTCTCTCGGTCGGTGTGTAGCGCTCTCTCTCTCTCTCTCACTGTCTCGGTCGGTGTGTAGCTCTCTCTCTCTCTCACTCTCTCGGTCGGTGTGTAGCTCTCTATCTCTCTCACTGTCTCGGTCGGTGTGTAGCTCTCTCTCTCTCACTCTCTCAGTCGGTGTGTAGCTCTCTCTCTCACTCTATTGGTTGGTGTGTAGCTCTCTCTCTCTCTCACTCTCTCGGTCGGTGTGTAGCTCTCTCTCTCTCACTCTCTCGGTCGGTGTGTAGCTCTCTCTCTCTCACTCTCTCGGTCGGTGTGTAGCTCTCTCTCTCTCTCACTGTCTCGGTCAGTGTGTAGCGCTCTCTCTCTCTCTGTCTTGGTCGGTGTGTAGCTCTCTCTCTCTCTCACTCTCTCGGTCGGTGTGTAGCTCTCTCTCTCTCTCACTCTCTCGGTCGGTGTGTAGCTCTCTCTCTCTCACTCGGTCAGTGTGTAGCTCTCTCTCTCACTCTCTCGGTCGGTGTGTAGCTCTCTCTCTCTCTCACCCTCTTGGTTGGTGTGTAGCTCTCTCTCTCACTCTCTCGGTCAGTGTGTAGCTCTCACTCTCTCGGTTGGTGTGTAGCTCTGTCTCACTCTCTGTCAGTGTGAAGCTCTCTCTCTCACACTCTCGGTCAGTGTGTAGCTCTCTCTCTGTCTCTCGGTCGGTGTGTAGCTCTCTCTCTCACTCTCTTGGTCGGTGTGTAGCTCTCTCTCTCACTCTTGGTCTGTGTGTAGTTCTCTCTCTGTCTCTCGGTCGGTGTGTAGCTCTCTCTCACTCTCTTGGTCGGTGTGTTGCTCTCTCTCTCACTCTCTCGGTCAGTGTGTAGCTCTCTCTCTCACTGTCTCGGTCAGTGTGTAGCTCTCTCTCCCACTCTCGGTCTGTGTGTAGCTCTCACTCTCTCACTCTCTCGGTTGGTGTGTATCTCTCTGTCTCACTCTCTGTCAGTGTGAAGCTCTCTCTCTCTCACATTCTCGGTTGGTGTGTAGCTCTCTCTCTCTCATTCTCTCGGTCATTGTGTAGCGCTCTCTCTCACTTTCTCGGTCGGTGTTGTAGGGGGTGGTGTGTGGGGTCAGCTTCGCTTTTGACTTATGAGCGGTTCGAATCGCTCCCACTCCCTTGGTTCTAGACCCTGAACTTATTTGGGGGCTGTGATGAAATTGCAGCAGTTTTGATGAAAGAACTTTTATCTTTATTTTAGAAAGAAAATACACAACACAATTATCTTAGCACTCTACAAGGGCGAGCACTTCGGAATATACAAGGGAGAATGACAATAGACAAAATACTTCACCCCTCCCAATCCCACTACACTAACTAGGTTGGATTCCAGAAGACCAGGGAAATGCTTACCAAACGACTTTCTTGACAGTTGTAGAGGTTCGTGATTTTGGGGTTCTCTTAGGTGTGGCGGTAGGGGCCTGCCGTACCCTGGACGCAGCGGAAGACGTCACAAAGCATTGGGTTTTCAGCCTTCACGTGTCCGCTGTTGTGGTCGGGTGCGTATTGTATCTATCGGGTAAGAACCCAATTTCTTTTGGTTAGTTGTAGGGTTTAGAGTTTTTTTCATCAAATCTTACCCAGTGGTAAGTCAGGATAGCTTGTAGAGTGGAAACAAACTTGCAAATCTTCGGTTTCTTCCAGGTTGGTTTCTTGTTGGTCGCGGTGGCCCAATATTACCTTGTTGGTAATATCGTTGGTTGTTTGTTTCTTGGGGCCCTTGGTTGCCGCGGTTCCTTTCCGTTCTCCTTCTGTTCTCCTTCCGTTGATTGATTGTCCCGAGGCTGAATGAAAACAGAGTTTCAACTGAACAAGCAGGCCTCAATTATACTGTTTGAGGCCTTGCTTATCTGCCTGCCAAATCTTCTCTGGCCCATTGTCAATTTTGGCAGGCTCATTAACTTTAATAGTTTTAAATTCTTTAGCGAGTTTCGAGTTGGTCCCATCGATTTTTAATTGATTTTAAACTCGTTTCGGGATTGCTTCGAAATCAGTTCAAGTGTGTGAAGTGGTTTTGGATGTCTCTCTGAGTGGTTAAACTGTTGTTTGATTGTCTGCGACTGCTGGGTCAGGGTCCCTTTTGTTGATCAGTGGCATGTACTGTATTATTCATATTCTTGATGGCTCTGTAATTTTGGCGGGAACTGGCCTTCCGTAGGCCTATTGTCATTTATGTGGAATGACTGAGACGGTCCAGAACATTCCCAGACAATTTGGCCTGTGCCAATATCCAAACTGCTTGTTTTACAGGGGCCCATCCCAGCTCCTTTGTCGCAACCTTCCACAGGCCTGGACATGTCCTTTTAAAATAACCAAAATCCTGGGGTTTTAACTTTAAGCACCTTTTTGGCCCAATATTCTTAAACAGTAATCTTCTTGGTCTGTAGAATTTTGTGAACCTTACACTCCCCCCTGTGATACTTTATTATCCACTATAGTATCATCCTGGGTGAGCAAAATTTCTGATCCTTGGGAGCCAACCTTCCCTTGTATTATCTAAACTAAAACCCAAAAACAAAACACTCTCCTGTTCCCCTTTAGGTGTAGTGTTTAACAGATATACAAGGTACGAAAAATTCGATTACATTCACATCCAAGCACCGAGGGGGTCCAACATCCCTGCACCACTTGGAAAAAATTACACACACATAGGAAAAATAATGACACACACATAGTCACAAAACTTTATTTTTAATAACAGTTAAGGTTGGTTTTATACCTGGTCATAGACTTTATTTTTATGTTTGTCCCATGTTCCCTCATGTTGAGAGCGGAGCATCCTGTCCCTTCCCTTGCACTTTGTGCACAATAAGTAGAAAACTATACCGAGCTGGCAGACTACTAAAAGATGTGAAGCCAGTCTAATCCAAGAAGGGACCTTTATATTTTCAAAAATATCCCACCAAGGTGGAACTACGATATCCAAGATCTTGGCCCCTATCTCGACTGTCTTCTGTTCTAATGTGTAGAAATGTTTCTGTGAGATGACCACTGCTTTTAATAGGGCAGTAAGATGTTCGGGTAGAGGGGGAATTTCATAGCTGAAATGTGTTACGTAATTTTGCAGGTTGGTAATGTTTTCCATGAGTGAGGTGAACAGTTGGGGGTTCAGGGATGGTTACAATCTGTTCCTGGGCCACTTGAACTTCTGCCTCAGGTTTAAAACAGAAACTGCTGTCACTCACCAAACACCAGATGTGCTGTCCATGCCGGTAGTGGGGCGCACTTGTGGTGACACAATGGCCTCGATTTTCAGTGTGCCGTGAGGCGGGCTTTTAGGTATGCGGGGGGCTAAAATCCTGAATTCGGGGGTCCCGACGCCATCCCGACCAAAACCCACCTCCACGTAAGTTTCAAAGGAGGCGGGTACCCACCCCGCACTGGGACCCGCTGACCCGAGGCGGGAAGGGATTAGTGCCAATTAACTGCCTGTTAACAGGTAGTTAACAGGCAGTTTTTAGTCTAATCCCTATTTTGAGGGGTGTCGTGTGGCATTCCCGACGACTCCAAACCATGCCAGGTTAGAGCAGGCGAGCCGTCGGGTTGAAGGACTTGGAGGGGTCGCGATATCGGTGTACAGGTGAGTGATTGGTGCATGAGTGCAAAGGTAAGTGTGTTTGGTGTGTCTAAAGTGTGTAAAGAAGTTTAAATTACCTGTACTTACCTTAACTGCCTTTCTTCATCTAGGTTTCGGGAGTCCATCACTCAGCCGGCACTGAAAGCAAAATGGCTGCGAGCAGTCAAAAGTGACAGCCTTCAGCTTTCATTGCCAGTGAGAGTTCGAACTGAGTCTGCGTAGAAGGACTCAGGTTAGAAGTCAGACTGTCAGTGTTTGACAGCTTCAAACAGCTGTGAAACACTGATATTTCATCTGTCAAGACGTCTTGACAGAAGAAATTTCAATCTGTGACGTCGCCTGTTGCCGGGTGGCCCTTAATTGGCCTGCTGAGCCCGCTGGGTGGGCTCAACAAGGTCAATCAAGGGAAAATCGCGTGGATTGGCCGGACGTCAATGTAGGCCGGACTAAAACCCGAAGGTTGTAGTCCCGCCTCCTTCCCGACTGCTGAATGAAAATCCAGCCCAATGTGTCCCACCCCCTATGAATGCTACCTGTGGGGAAACATGGCCTTGTGCCATTACCTCCATGGTACAGTTCACAGGTTGTTCGCCAGCAGCTTTAAACCCGCACTGTGGTCGAAAATAGGCATTCAAGTGCTGGGGACACAGTATTATGTGTGCTCCCCGGCTCCGGCACCCGGAGAGGCCTGTACCTGTCATAGCGTGCTCCCTCTTTATGACATAAAGGTGGGACCTCTGCGAAACGGATGTGTGCACCCCCTTGAATGATCCCAATGTTCTCCACCCTGTATACCAGTGCAGGTTGGGCTGTCCCACCCATGACCGGCATCTTCACTGCTATCCCCATGATAGTGTGATTGGCTATTTATTACTGAAGATCCTGTACTATAGGCAGTGAAAATATGTAAGAATTTGCAATAATTTACAGCTCCGAAGATTAATTTCTTTGATTAAAGAATCCCTGGGTGATGTGCCTTTAAAAGATTCCAGGGATCAAAGATGGCCGTCAGACCACATGGCCTAAAGCAAAGGACTTGGAAACAGCTTGTGTGTGTGTGTCTGTGAAGAAAGGTTCAATGGCAGTCAAATCTGTCAATCAAAGGGGAGTTCCCCCCCCCGCCCTGCAGCAGGACAATCGATGCCTGTTTACAGAATGTTCTACAATGTTGACTCTAAGATCAAGTGCTTGAAACTGCCAGCATGAACAAAGGAACTTTGTTTGCTAAGCATTCAAGACTGTCAATCAATTGCGGTTCCAGATGACCACAGGACAATGGTTTGTTTGCAAAGAAATTGAATGCTATTAGCATTTGTTTGTATATCAAGTGGACACATCCAAACTGAGGAGAAACCGTTTAAATGAATGGGAGAACACATTCAAACCCATTACTGGACAATGGGGCAGTTGGATCCCTTTTGTTTTAGCCCAGAAACATCAGGATCTGGGCGGGCCCCAAGTGGGGGTATAAAAGATAGCTTCCCAGAAGCATCTCTCTTTCTCTCTGGCCTCACCTCCATGTGCCTCTACAGCGTGGGATTCTGCCTGTAGAAGCGAAACACCAGCAGTTTACTTTTAAAACACTGGGGTGTTTTTCACTTCGGGGCAGTGAAGATCTAATTTCACAGGACACGGAGCAGGCATTTCCAGTGGTGAGCATTTGTTTTTTCTGGCCTTCCACAAGGCAACTTAGAATAGGTATAGGGGTGGGAGTAAAGTGGGAATTTCGTTAGAATTGTGATTTTAGTCGATTTCCTTCATTGTGTCCATTTTCTCCTCCCCTATTTAAGTAAGACAGTGTTGCACCTAGCAGAGAAGTGCTATAGTGAACATTGAATTCGGTATTTAAAACTGTATTAAAAAGGAGTAGCTGTTTTAAAGTACTGTATGTAAAACTGTATTAAAAGGGGTGTTGCATCAAGCTGTAGTGCTGTGGTGAACGCTGTGTAGCTAATTTTTTTAAGTCTATATATTAAAGTACTGTATTTAAAATAAAGTAGTATTGCACTGAGCAGGGAGCGCTCTATTTGACACTGAGTGTGTGGTGTATGTGCCTTTAAGAGCCCCTGTATACTGTAATGCTGTTAATGGCCACTGGGGCTATATAAGCCTGTATAGTGTCTTGTATCTGTTAGTTCACCTCCAGACTTTGTTCAGTAAACACCTGTGAAACCTACTCCTGCATTCCGTGTCTCCATTAACACACGGATACAACAGAGTGTACTGTGTATATTTAAAAAAAAGGAGAGTTGCACTGAGTAGGGAGCCCTCTAGTGGACACTAAGTGTACTGCATTTAAGCAAAAGTGTTGTACCAGGCATAAGAGCCATATCGATTTTTCTTTCTTTTGTTTTCAATAAATACTGGTCTGTTTTGCACCCAATCCACGAGTCACGTTGTTTTCTGTCTACATCGCTACCGAATAAGTCTGGCGGTCAGAACTCAGGAATAGGGGAGCGCTTCGAAACTGCAAGGGGGTCCCTGGAGTAGCTCAGAGGCTTCTGACTGGCCAGCGACAAATAACCCCAACCCCGCGAGCGTGTGCTAATTCCTTACAAAATGGCGACCGAGGCAGGAACGTCGGCAACGGTGTGCAATGTGGCAGACAGTGGTTTGAGTCTGGAGAGAGCAGCAGTTATTGAGTTTCTTTTTATTCCACTGGTTTGTTTGTGGTTAGTTTCCCGCAGGCTTGGGGAAGTCACCCGCAGGCTTAGGGAAGCCAGGGCAGAGAGTTGGGATAGGGAAAGGGAGGTTGAGGAATACCAGACCAAGGTAGAGCGCCTGGTAGTTAAGTTTAGTGAGGGCAAAAGCCACGTGAGGTACGAGTCAGAGTACCTGAAGTGCCTAGTGGCAGAGGCCAAGAACAATGAGATGAGGGTGTGGGAGGAGAACGCTCGCCTCATACAAGGAATAAAAGAGCAGGAGGAGAAGGTTAGGGAAGTAAAGGTAGCATATAAGCTGGCCTGCGAGCAAGGGTTTGAGGAAGCAGACCATGGCCCCTGTAGGGCAGAGATAGAAAGCCTGAACATGGCTTTAAAAAGAGCAAAGGGGATGATTTGTCTGATCAGCCCGAAGGCAGGTCAGCCGGATTTTACTGGCAACCCAATTAAAACCGTCCCACAGGCAACACCCAGGGGAAGGTTGGTCAGGGAGTCAGAGGTCCCACAACCGCCATCCACAGCTCCGAGCTTTCGGGAGCTCTGGCAGCAAAGGGGGGTGGGGGATGGGAAGGTAGAGGATGCACAGCAGGCCCCGCTAGATAGGCCAGGACCAGGACCAGTGTACCCCCTCCGACAACGGAGGTACGGTCCGCCCGTTGATGAAGATGACCCAGGGGATATCCAGAATCAGTTTCTGGTGCCGTATGGCACCCACCAGCTCAGGGACATGGTTAGCCACGTCCCCAAGCTCACTAAAAGGGGAGACCCCTCTCTGCACTTCAGGGAGATAGAGCAAGCAACTTGTGTAAACGACTGCGATGAGGTAGAGCAAGCAAA
Source organism: Somniosus microcephalus (assembly GCF_052327205.1). NCBI lineage: Eukaryota > Metazoa > Chordata > Chondrichthyes > Squaliformes > Somniosidae > Somniosus > Somniosus microcephalus. Next base: position 47,656,583 of record NC_140994.1, on the reverse strand, counting down.
AATGCTGCTGTTTTCCCTGGCAGGTGATCTCCTCCAGTCCCTATCTGGCGAGTGCAAAAGGGGGCAGAGGGATTATGAGGGTCTCAAGAATGAGGTATTGGAGGCCATGGGACTCAATGATGGTAGCCCGTTCGCTCGGGTGGAAAGAACAGTGCAGCTCCCAGGGGAGTCCCCGCAGGCGTTCGCAGACAGGCTGTGGCCAGTCTACCAGAGTGCATGCCCGGGAATGCCGGGGCGGGCAGCACTGGATCCAGCCCAATTGACTCACTGCCTCCGGTGTCTCATGACAAACAGCCTACCCCAGATCCAAGCCCAGGTCATGGCTTGGTTTGACCCCCAAAACCCCCAGACCACTGAAGAAGCAGTGATCCGCCGGCTCACGGTAGCCTTCAGGAACATGAGGGGTATTGAGGCTCCCCAGCCCAAGGGAAGGGTCCATGAGGTTAAACCTGGGAGCCAGAGTAAGAAAGAGTGGCACCAGGAGGGGAACCGGCCCTCTCAGGCTAGGTTAAATTGCTATGGGTGTGGGAAAGACGGTCACTGGAGAAAAGACTATAAAAATCCTTGGAAGGACACGGGGAAGGATCCCACAGCCCCAGCCTAAAAGGCAGGGCCAGACCTCCCTCCCGCAGCAATTGAGTCATTTTTGCAGTCCCTACGGTCTCTTCTGACCAACCAGGGAAAAATAGCAGGCTCTACCGGTGCTTTGACCCCGCCTGCCCCACCTCACTCCCAGCAATGACTAGAGCCAGCGCAGCCTGTTGACCTGTGTCCCCGCGAAAATGCTGAGGGGAGCAGGCCCTATGTTGAGATGGGGGAGGAGATGGTGCAGGGGAGATATTCAGTGGAGACTGGAGCCTCCAGCACGGTGGTCCACTCGGAGGACCTGACCCATTCACCCTGGTCTGACAAGGTCCCATCTAGCTTAATGGGACCCACAGAGAATAGAAATCCCCAGCCCACAGCAGGTCCAAGTTCACAGGCAGGCGCTGTGACTTGTGTTAGGGGAGGAGCTATTCATGATTTTGAACAGGATTACTGGCAGGCAGCCAGTTATTTCAAACAATGCGGTTTGTTTAAGCAGGGGGCAGGGGAACAAGCAGCTGGGATTGTAGGAGCTCCCCAGCACTTGGCCCGAGCAATTCCCCCTTTCTTGTGGGACTCCGGGGAGGAGCCTGAACCAGGTTTTAGGCCTGAAGGGGAAGGCTCTCAGCCACCGGCACCCAGTGGCAAGGGATTGCCTGTCCCCAGCCCAGGTTTGGGAAGGGAGGGACCCGAAGGAGGAGGGACCCGAAGGAGGAGGTCCCCAGCCAGCAGGGAGTGTGACCCGAGCTAAGGGTCTGTTCACCAGGGTAACCCCCCCGGCGACACTCCCTAGGAGATCTCTTCGGGTACCCCAGCCCAAGAAAGTATGGTCACCTACTGTCCAGTGGAGTAGGGCGGTCTCCCAAACCAGGGAGCGGCCAAAGAACAGAGGTCCCCAATCAGCAGCCATAAGCTGCGAGGGACCAGAAGCTGGAATCAGTCCAGCCACGCAGCATGGAGCAGCCTATGGCAGCCCAACCAGGGACTGAGCTGGCCGCCCGGAGATGGGCGGCGCTTGTATATAGTTTTGGTCAGTTAATGTGTGATTAAAGAATTAAGGTAGAACGTGTATTAAGGTAGAAAGAATTAAGGTAGAACATGTTATTAAGGTAGAACGTGTTAATTTTAATTTCAGTGATATATTAGTGTATAAGTTTTGAGTGTGGTATGGTTCCAGGATTGTATTGTGGATCAAGGTCACGGGACATGATTACACTTCCCCGAACCAGGGGACCTGGCGAGATGTTTTCTTTTGTTTTCCAGAGTTCCGGAAGGTACCAGGGACCAACGAGTCGTGGAATTCGCGAGAGGAAGCACCCCTAGTCCACGAAGGAAGGGGTCTGCAGGAATCAGATGCCCACAACATTTAAAATGCTGCTGGAAATACAATTTAAGACTAAGAATTTATAGAACTGGTTAATTATTTCACTGCTTGTTTGTAGTTAAAGGAAGCTCGTTTGTCTTCCATCTTTTTAGCAGACATGTTGGCTGGATGACAATCCCTTTAAAGATGTTGAAATTATGTTACAAGCGGTGCAGGGGCGTAGGACCCCCTCCATGCTTGACTTATTATTGTTGTGTATGTAACCGTTTACCTTTAAGGGAACTATAGAATGTAACCGTTCGCCTTTAAGAGCACTACTTTCGGTGTGGCACTATTTGTTGGCTCATGTATACTGTAATACCAATAGTGACCACACCAGTATATAAGGGTTGTGATACGTTAACTAGGGCAGAATCGCCCGAGCCTCTGAATAGTAAAGACGTGTTTTATTTTGTTAACAGTGGAGTCTGTGATTATTTATAATACAACCCACAGACTTAACATTGGCGACGAGTCAGGATTCGAACCCTGCGGCAGTTGTTCCACGGCGGTTTCGTCCGAAGACAGGACGTTGAAGAGAGGTTTCAATCCTCACCAGTCTGGAACCGACAGGCTGGAAGCGACAGGCATTAGGACCCTGAAGCCTCCATAACCTCGTGGGTAAGCCGCAGCGTTGGCTGCAAAGACAGTGCCACCGATCGGGAGATAAGGGCGATCGCAATCCCTGATAAGAGCCGCGGTGAAACGCGCGAGCGGGTAAACCAGAGCCCGGGAGGGAGCGAGCAAGATCCGCGCGAGCGGGTGAGCCAGAGGCCGGGGGCCGCTTTCAAGTGCGAGGTGCAGCCGGGCCATCGATCGCATCCGCTGATAAGGGCCGCACTCGGGCTGAAAGACAGCGTCGGGGGACGGGCGAAGACCGTCAAGCGCGGGAAAACCGCCATTGAAGTGGGCGGGGAGAGCGAGAAGCGCGGGAAAGCCGCCATTTTTCGCGGGAAAACCGCAGGGGAAGAAGGCAGAAGCGGGAAACCGCCATCTTAGAAAATTAATTAGAATTTTCAGAAACAAGAAATAAGTAAAGCAATACTTGTGGTGTTCTCAAGAAGAGAAGAAAATTAATAATAAGTAAAGAAATACTTGTGCTGTTCTCGGAAAGAGAAGAAGATGCCTAAGCGAGGAAATATTAATGATTTTAATGCTGAAATAGAAGACAGGGCCACGTATGGGGAACGCATAGGAATATATTGCGTAGCCATATACGACAAGGCAATAACTTTGTTAAATTCGATGGGAGCAAAAACATACGGGCTCTTGAAACATCTAATAGCACCAGTTAAACCAGTGGACCAGACCTTCGAAGAGATCGTAGCAGTGCTGAAGGATCAAATTACTGCAAGCACTTCCAAATGCTACCGTTGTGGAAAGACAACGCACGACCAGAATCAGTGCTGGTTTAAGAACCAAGAATGTAGGAAATGTGGCAGGATCGGGCACATAGCAAAAGTATGCCGGTCAAGAATGACGGACAACAAGAGGGAGTCCGCAAAAAAAGGGTACAAGAAGAGTCCAAGGGAACAAAAGTCCGACTCACACTTCAAATACAAGGGACTGGACAGTCTAAAAATTCACAACGTGAACAACGAAGCTGACAGACAAACCATTTGGATGACGCTGCGGATTGAAAAGGCCAAAATCAAAATGGAAGTAGACACGGGATCGGCATTGACGGTCATGAATAAGCATGACTATAAAAAGTTTTTCAAACATATTCCACTACGGAATACAGAATTAGTACTACAGACATACACGGGACACAAAGTATTCCCTATTGGGAAGGCAGGAGTTAATGTGCGATACAAAGACAAAAATTACCGCCGTCTGGATCTGTATGTACTGCCTGAGGGAGGTCCACCACTTCTAGGACGGGAGTGGATCCGAAAAATAAAGATGGATTGGCATGAGCTAAACGCCATGTCGGTGGAGCACGAGAAAGAGGACGTCAAATCTGAACGGTTGTCCCGAATATTAGATGAAGCGAAAGAAGTATTCCAACAAGGGCTGGGTAAGCTGCGAGGTATTAAAGCAAGGGTTAAGATTGCAGAACATGCAAGCCCAAAGTTTTGTAAGGCCAGGTCGGTACCGTATGCAATACGACCAGCAGTGGAGGCAGAACTAGAAGAACTTGAACGATCAGGGGTTCTGTCAAAAGTAGACTACAGTGAGTGGGCCACGCCCATTGTACCCGTCATGAAATCCTCACCAAGTAGTAAGCCAGGGGGACCGGGGAAGGTCCGTATCTGCGGGGATTTCAAGATCACAGTGAACCCAGTGCTTCATTCGGTGCAATACCCGCTGCCAAGGATTGAAGATATTTTCGCTTCGTTGGCTGGAGGAAAACACTTCACGAAGATAGACCTAGCTCAGGCATATTTGCAGATGGAGGTTGAGGAAGAGTCACGCCAATACCTAACTATCAATACCCACAGAGGGTTGTACCGTTATAACAGACTGGTCTTTGGAGTGGCTTCGGCACCAGCAATTTGGCAGAGGGCCATGGAACAGGTGTTACAAGGAATTCCAAGCACGCAGTGCTATTTGGATGATATCCTAATCACGGGAATGGATGAAGAGGAACACCTCACGAATTTGAAACTGGTACTCACCAGGTTAAAGGAGTATGGCCTTAGGGTTAACCGCAATAAGTGTGAGTTTTTCCAAAAACGAATCTCATACTGCGGTCATATCATTGACCGCGAGGGACTACATAAATCACCGGAGAAGATAGAAGCGGTCGTGAAGGCTCCCGCTCCAGGGAACGTGTCACAGTTAAGATCATTCTTGGGGTTGATCAATTACTACCACAAGTTCCTACCAAATTTGTCCACGGTGCTGCATCCACTGAATGAGCTGTTGCGAAAGGAGACACCATGGAAGTGGAGTGAGGAGTGCAAAAAGGCTTTTCGCAGAAGCAAGGAGTTGATTACCTCCGAGGAAGTGTTGGCTCATTTCAACCCAGCATTACCTCTTCGGCTGGCGTGTGATGCTTCACCGTACGGAATTGGAGCAGTACTTTCGCACAGGCTTCCAAATGGCTCGGAAAGGCCAGTGGCTTTCGCGTCCCGATCTTTGACAACCGCGGAGCGAAATTACGCCCAGATAGACAGGGAGGCCCTCAGTCTTGTGTGGGGCGTGAAGAAATTCAACCATTACTTGCAATGTAAGAGGTTCACATTGCTGACAGACCACCAGCCTTTGGTGTCCATATTTAACCCGAACAAGGCCGTGTCCAACATGACAGCACAAAGGCTACAAAGATGGTCAGTCTTACTTGGGGCACACCAGTATGACATTGAGTACAAAAGGTCAACAAAACACGGAAATGCCGATGGGCTATCACGCTTACCATTGCCGACAGTAGAAGAAGCGAGTACAGGGGACCCAGTGGAGTTGTTCCACTCGTCCATTGTGGAATGTCTGCCGATAACAAACTCAATGATTGAGAAGGAGACAAGGAATGACCCGACTCTTTCACGAGTCTATGACTTAACGGTGAAGGGATGGCCAGCACAGAGCGAACCAACACTGCAGGCATTCTCACAGAGGAAAGAACAACTGTCGGTGTGCCGGGGAACCCTAATGTGTGGGTCGAGAGTGGTGATTCCGCCCAAACTCCAAAAGAAAGTACTCAAGGAGCTGCACGAAGGACATCTGGGTGGAGTAAAGATGAAGAATTTAGCGAGAGCATTTGTGTGGTGGCCAGGCATTGACGGGAACATAGAGGAGATCACCAAGAATTGCCTAGGATGTCAGAGGGTTCAGAACGCACCACCACCGGCTCCTCTGCACCCATGGGAGTGGCCCTCATCTCCTTGGCAAAGAGTACACATCGACTTTGCTGGTCCATTTATGGACTCGATGTTCCTGATAGCGGTAGATGCCCACTCCAAGTGGCCGGAAGTAATTAAAATGACCACCACCACGACGGAGAAAACCATCACGGTGTTAAGAACCATGTTTGCTCGGAATGGCCTGCCGGAACAGATCTGTTCCGATAACGGACCACAATTTGTGTCCGAGGAATTCAAGAAATTCCTAAAGAGCAATGGGGTTAAACATTACACATCAGCCCCATACCATCCCGCCTCCAATGGGTTGGCTGAAAGGTTCGTCCAGACCTTCAAGAAGGCCGTAAAGGCCATGAGTAATGAAGACATAAGTCTACAACATAAGGTAGACAGTTTTTTGTTGGCATACCGAAATGCAACACATGCGGTCACAAATCAAACTCCCGCAATGATGTTTTTTAACAGACGCTTAAGATGCCGGCTGGATCTACTTAAACCCAATGTCAGAAGGGACGTGGAGAACCGGCAATTCCAGAACATCAATGACAGGGCAACTAGGTCTTTCAAGATGGGGCAACAAGTTTTGGCCCGGGACTATCGTACAGAAAAATGGCAGCCTGGAACTATTAAAAAAAGGCTAGGCCCGTTGATGTACACGGTGAACATTGGGGACAATGTAATAAGGCGCCATGTTGACCAGCTCATAGAGTCCGCCACAAATGAGCACTCGACTTCACCACCTGACCCGAGTAATGTTGAAACTGAAATACCTAGAACACCTACTGCTGATGTAGTAACATTGGATTCAGATGAACCTGACACTGTTGTTCCAGCTGAATCGATTTTGCCAGGCACCCCTACTGGGCCGCTAGGAATGACGACACCACTTCGGCGTTATCCAGAGAGGATCCGGAAACCTCCACAGAGACTAAACATGTAAACTGTTATATGACGTTGACTCCATCGAGAGTATATCTGTAAACTGTTATATGAAGTTGAAGATTGTATGTTTAAAGGGGACTCTGTAAGTAATAAGCTAAAAAGGGAGGAGTGTTGTGTATGTAACCGTTTACCTTTAAGGGAACTATAGAATGTAACCGTTCGCCTTTAAGAGCACTACTTTCGGTGTGGCACTATTTGTTGGCTCATGTATACTGTAATACCAATAGTGACCACACCAGTATATAAGGGTTGTGATACGTTAACTAGGGCAGAATCGCCCGAGCCTCTGAATAGTAAAGACGTGTTTTATTTTGTTAACAGTGGAGTCTGTGATTATTTATAATACAACCCACAGACTTAACAATTATGAACTAGCTGGGGGGGCCCGGCGTTGCCAGGGCTTTTTTGGGCCGTGCAGTTTACGGCTGGGCGCTGCCGCTCCCGCGTTCTGTGTCACTCTTTCCCTCCCTGACCCTCTCTCTGTCCCTCCCCCTCACTCTCCCTTCCCCTCTCTCTCCTTGCCCCCTCTCTCTCTGCCCCCTCTCTCTCCCTGCCCCTGTCTGTCCCCTCTCTCTCTCTCTCCCTCTCTCTCCCTCTCCCCCTCTCCTCTCCCTCCCTCCCCCTCTTTTGGCACCCGGGGAAGGGCTTTGAAAATTGAGCCTGGCCGTGCGGGGCCTAGCGCTGAAGGCCCGGCCGGGCTCTGGGGCTGAGACGGACCCCAGCTGAGCTACCAGTGCGTGCAGCTGCCGCGCCGCGGGTGGCGCGGTTTACGGCCGGCCGCTGACGCTCCCCCGCTCGCTCTGTGTCTCGGGCCAAGCGGTTGTGAGGCCCAGCCTGAGTGACTCCAACTCACCTCCCGCTCCCGGAGCCACAATGTGGGGGTTTGTTTGGCTGATGCTGTCGCTGTGGGGATGAAAAAAATGGTGGCAAAGTTTCGGGAGGCTGCAGGATTAGGCCCGCCCACACACGGAATGAAACGCCCCCCGTGACACACCATTGGTCAACCATCAGGTCACTGAACTGTAGGATTGGTGAACCATCACGTCAGTCAACGCTATCCCCTGTACGATTGGTCAACCATCACGTCACTCAATGCTAATGAGCGGTAGGATTGGTCAACCGCTAATGAGCGGATTTTGTCCTTTTTTTTTAACGTTTTTTGTATAGTGTCCAAACAATTTTTGTCTGACCTAAAGGTAAATACGCCTATTAGACTCCCCCTAATGATAAGCTTTCTTTTGATATAACATGCGTGTAGGTACGCTCTATAACTTTTGAGTGTATAGCAGACAGACAGACAGACAGACAGACAGACGGACGCACGCACACACTGGACCCCCTCCGTGTATTGATTATTTAATTAATTTTGGGTTTTCTGTCAATAGGTGCCTGCTGTACTACGATTCTCTCTGGGCAGGGAAGATGGAGGTGCCGGGGGATCAAAGATAAATTTAGTTAAGTATAAGGGAAGGTTGTTTGTGGGGGGTCAGAAATTATTGCTCACTTTTGGCAAGGATACTACAAGCAAGTTTTAGTATCCGATGGGGGACTTGTAAGGGGTTTTCCTTGAGAGATGTCTCTGAGGTTTCTCTCTCTGGAGGCCTCTCTCTCTTGCACAGTAAAACCTTGAGTGGTTCGACCCACTCGCCCCTTAGATTCTATACTCTGGACTTTGGGGCAGGAACTACAATGTAGAGAAAACTCTTGTAGACCAAGTTTAATGAAACAAAATGAAATTTTATTGCATAAGGAAAAATATCAAATCAAATGCAAGCAGATAAGAGAGTACATGGGAGGGAAAAACACAAACAAATCATAACGACACCATACTAACTAAGGCAAATACAGGCATCTTATACTCTACAAAAATCATCATGAAATAAGGAAACACACGGAGCATCGAGGGACAACAACTCATGTTAATTGTACCTTTAAATACCACCCTCTTATTAAACCTATCTAGATCTGATTGTGAAGGGCCAGAAACATGCTCACCAATCCAACTAGGAAGTGCAAGGTTTTGAACCAGTCTGCATTTGATCCTTTCAGGCGTTCCGTCTCCACGTGGATCGTGGAGCCCCAGCGAGCTGCGCCACACCTCTCCTGAGGTGGGGGTCGGGGGCGGTTGGACACCGGCTGGTTCTGGATGTCGGCGAGGTTAGGGATCATCGGCTCAACCCCGGTCAGAGGAGCCTTGGGCTGGTTCCCCTCGTTTCTTCAGTTCATTTTTGTCTCTTCTCCCGAGCCGGGGTGGCTGGAAGGTTTCTTCTCTTGGGGTTTTATTTTTTTGTTTCTTCTCCCAAGTTGGGTCGATGGCCTCTCGTTCTGGCAACGGCCCGGGGATGATCGGTGATCTCCCGATGTTTTTCCCCGGGGCGAGACGCCGGCTTCGAACGGCCTTCTTGATGTTGGCTTAATTCTTCTTCCTCCTCCGGTGGTGGAGAGGAGTTTGCTGATCTTCTCCCAAAGCGACTCCTCTTCATCCACTGCCACTCGGTCGTGTGTCTCTCTCTGAGTGTGTGTCTCCGCCGTGTCTTCCGAGTGTCCGTACCACTCCAACCCCTCCAGTTATACCTTTCTTCCGCAGTCTCCACTTCCCACCCAAAATCAGGTTAGTCTTTGTTTAACTTTTGGCGGGCTGGGAGCACAGCGGGGTAGTTATTATATTTTAAAATATTCTAAAAGGCCGGTAAAGGCCCATCTCTGGCCTGGAATGACCTTCATTATTTTTAATGTCCTGCTGACCTCATTATCTAGTCCTGGGTGCTGTTCTCATGAATATGAAATTGTCCCTTTTTGTCTGGGTCAACATTTAGATGGCCTCTGTCTCCAGGCTGATCTTGACTGGATCTGCATCTAATCCATATGTATATGTGTGGGTCTGGTTTCGTTCTCTCAGAAACGGCTTCCAGAACTTACTGTGGGTTGAATCCACAAAGCTGTCTGAGGATTCGCAGGAACCATTTTAAAGGGTCCCAATAAGCCGGTCACATGGTATGGCGGCCATTTTGTATGCCCCTTTTTCTGGGCTTCTTTTAAAACAGTCTTTAAAATCATGGCCTCTTCTGCCATTTGACCCTTATTAATACAAAGTCCAGTTTTGCGAATCCTACAGACTGTAAGAATTCGCAATAATTTACAGCTCCGAAGATTAATTTCTTTGATTAAAGAATCCCTGGGTGATGTGCCTTTAAAAGATTCCAGGGATCAAAGATGGCCATCAGACCACATGGCTGAAAGCAAAGGACTTGGAAACAGCTTGTGTATGTGTGTCTGTGAAGAAAGGTTCAATGGCAGTCAAATCTGTCAATCAAAGGGGAGTTTCCCCCCCCCCGCCCTGCAGCAGGACAATCAATGTCTGTTTACAGAATGTTCTACAATGTTGACTCTAAGATCAAGTGCTTGAAACTGCCAGCATGAACAAAGGAACTTTGTTTGCTAAGCACTCAAGACTGTCAATCAATTGCGGTTCCAGATGACCACAAGACAATGCTTTGTTTACAAAGAAATTTGTTTGTATATCAAGTGGGCATATCCAAACTGAGGAGAAACCATTTAAATGAATGGGAGAACACATTCAAACCCATTACTGGACAATGGGGCAGTTGGATCCCTTTTGTTTTAGCCCAGAAACATCAGGATCTGGGCAGGCCCCAAATGGGGGTATAAAAGATAGCTTCCCAGAAGCATCTCTCTCTCTCTGGCCTCACCTCCGTGTGCCTCTACAGCATGGGAGTCTGCCTGTAGAAGCGAAACACCAGGAGTTTACTTTTAAAACACTGGGGTGTTTTTCACTTCGGGGCAGTGAAGATCTAAGTTCACAGGACACGGAGCAGGCATTTCCAGTGGTGAGCATATATTTTTCTGGCCTTCCACAAGGCAACTTAGAATAGGTATAGGGGTGGGAGTAAAGTGGGAATTTTGTTAGAATTGTGATTTAGTCGATTTCCTTCATTGTGTCCATTTTCTCCTCCCCTATTTAAGCAAGACAGTGTTGCACCTAGCAGAGAAGTGCTATAGTGAACATTGAATTCGGTATTTAAAACTGTATTAAAAAGGAGTAGCTGTTTTAAAGTACTGTATGTAAAACTGTATTAAAAGGGGTGTTGCATCAAGCTGTAGTGCTGTGGTGAACGCTGTGTAGCTAATTTTTTTAAGTCTATATATTAAAGTACTGTATTTAAAATAAAGTAATGTTGCACTGAGCAGGGAGCGCTCTAGTGGACACTGAGTGTACTGCGTATATTAAAAAAAGGAGAGTTGCACTGAGTAGGGTGCCCTCTAGTGGACACTAAGTGTACTGCATTTAAGCAAAAGTGTTGTACCAGGCATAAGAGCCATATCGATTTTTCTTTCTTTTGTTTTCAATAAATACTGGTCTGTTTTGCACCCAAACCACGAGTCCCGTTGTTTTCTGTCTACATCACTACCGAATAAGTCCGGCGGACAGAACTCAGGAATAGGGGAGCGCTTCGAAACTGCAAGGGGGTCCCTGGAGCAGCTCAGAGGCTTCTGACTCCCAGAGACAAATAACCCCAACCCCGCTAGTGTGCGCTAATTCCTTACAAATATCATTCCAGGTTCCCCTTCTTTGTCTCCCCGCACCCATATTATGCTCAGGGTGTAAACTGTACAGTTTTGCTTTGTCTACACTGGCAAAGTCAACTTCATGAAATTTCTTAAACATTTCCTTCAGCAGGACCTCGTACAACTGTTCTGTCTCCTTAGGGCACCACTCAGGTAAGTGCACTTCAGTAAGGTTTAGTATCACTGAGGCCACCGCATAGTGTACCCCCTGGTACAGCAATTTATCAGTTGGCACTAGGACTAACCCATTCCCTGGTCCCTTGGTGGAGGTAGGACGCCTCTGTAATATAGTCCATGATGTTGTGGTCATGGGCAGGGGCTTCTGGGGGCGGGTTAACAGTTCGGTGGCATTGACTGGGATCGGGGTGTGTGGGACCGTGCACGCATGCAGGCTGGAATCCCACTTCCATCCCCTCCCCGGCATCTTGCCATTGCCGGTGGAAAATGATGGATATGCCTGTGGGGCAGACTTTCTCTGATCCCCACATACAAACATAAACTCCCTGATCCGGCTCCCACCACTTGTCCCAGCACACACTCACTCCTCCCTCGAGTCCCTGTAATCGTCCGATGGGTATTGTTCCCCAATTGTTCCCAATCAACTGCAAGGTTTCCTATATCCTTGCTCAGCTTTCTGAGCCACCACCACCTATCCAAGGGAATCCGTCCCTTACATGTCAAACACACACGTTTCCCCTCAGTGACGCTGTCCCTTGTAGCAACGACCTGTACCCTGGGGCACGGGATGGAGGCCTCCCCGTACGTGAACCCGGCCTGGCTGGAGTATTGTGTCGAGTTAGATCCCAGCCACCCTGGCCACCTTCCCTCATGGAAGTAAATAGCAAGCTCCTCCACACCCCGTTCGCCACCCCCTGCGGTAACAATCGGTGCTCTCTCTCCCGAGCACCCATAGATGTGGGAGTTCTCCACGTCTCCTCAGTCACCGATGCTCACCCCTACCAGAGCGAGCAGGAGCAGAACCTTTCCCATGCCGATTTCCTTTCTGTAGGGGCACATAAAACAAAATAGCCATGTCCCGAGAAGGTTCTCTGGCCTGACACAGTTACCAAAATTTTCAAAACTTAAACTTATCATAACTAAAGTTAGAATAATAAAAATTCCAAAACCTAAGAAAAATGAAACACTCTTAAACTAAAAGCTATAAACATCGGGACGGCCAGGCTAATCCCTGTTTGGTCTCTGTCTTTTGTGGAATCTGGACAGCTTGTACGCCCGGGCGTAAGGTGGCCTGTGCCACCGGACCCGGAGAGTCATTCTTAAAAAAACGGGGGGGTTTTCCGTTTCCCAACTGACCGGAGGAGTGTGCCCTCCTGTGCTGCAGCACACTACCCTCTTCTGTGTGGCTGCCGAGTCCCTATCCTGTCCTGTGGGTTCCGCGCAGCCTGATGCCGCAGGCTGGGGACCCTTCTATCTTTCTCTGCCCAACGCTACCTTTCCTGTGAGTCCCTCACCTTTGGAGGCGGCAGGCTGGGGATCCCTATTTTTAGGCTGATCCCTTACCTTGGGCATTCCCTTTTGGGTTGTGGCCCTCCCGGGGCTGGACCATTTGAATTGATACACAGGTGACCATGGTAGTTTAGGCTGTGGTATGCGAGGAGACCTCCTTAGGGCTCTGGCTACTGGGGGCGTGTCCCAAATAATTGGTGGGAGGGTCCTTCCAGTAACACAAGCCACTGCCCCCTCCAGTGCAGTCTGTGAGTCTTTAAAACGGTTCACCCTTTCTCGCCGTTCCCCTTTCTCAGATTTAAACAGTTTACACTAGTTAATGTAATACTAGCAGCCTGCCAGTGAACCTGTTTTAAAGTCTCATCCGCTGTCCCGAACGGGCCTTCTTGTAAGATTCGCAAAATTTCTGCATTTCCCCGAAGGTTGTTATTAATAAACGGGACCCTGCGTGGACATTTTAAATTGAAAAGGATACCTAAGATGGCGTCCGTGCCTCGTGGCAGAAAGCCTGTGGGATTCCAAAATGGATTCTGCAACGCAGACAGCTTGGGAGAAATCGAAACCAAAGCTGCAGGTTTTCTGTGAAAAAAAGCATTTGTATTTTGGAACCAGACAGGACTCTGAATTATGCATTAGACCGAATTGGAGACAAAATCTAAATTCAGTTAGGCCTGTAGTTAAGGCCATCAAACAGTCTGCATATATTATCGGAAACAGATTAACACAGCCATCGAGGCTGGACAGGCCCATCAAGGAACTTTCAGGACTATACAAGTCAATTATTGGGCCGGTAGATGTGATTACCGGCCATCTAAAAACCAGTTAGTATGAATTGCTACCATTATTTTAACTAGCCCGCCAAAATTAAAACAAAGAACTAACCTGATTTGGCGCGCAGATAAGGGTTTTCGACAAAGGTATAATTGAAGGCCCCCGGGTAGCAATCTCTCTCTCTCTCTCTCTGTGTGCTGGTGCTGCTGCTCTCCCTGCTCTTCAGCCCCTCGCCCTCATGGCTACCGCTCTTTCCCCATCCCGTGCTTACCCCCTGGCCTTTGCCCGTGCCTTTTTCCCACTCCATCTGGACTCGCCCCGGCACCGGGTCGGGCGGACACGGACAATTCAGGCCAGGCGAGGCGGGACTCGACGAGGGGAGGAGGGAAGACCACCGGAGGGAAGGCCACCTGAAGAAGACCAACTGAGGAAGACCAACTGAGGGTAGGCTTCGAATCATCAGGCCTTCACCCTCAGCTAACCTGCGACTATCTTCATGATAACTCAAGGTGCCGGCTGTCGACGGAGGACCATCCCTGCAAGGTAAAGTACCCAAGCAGAGACTTTAACTTTGGGGTACTCGAACCTGGACAACGCCCTTGCAGCACCCAGAGCCCACGTGACGACAGCAGGCTCCAGAGAGCACCAAGAGAGAACCCTGAACCCAACCGCTGTTTTGAGTCTAACAAACCCTGTTGATTGGTGAGCATGAATTCTGACCCCTCATAACTTAACTTAGTTAGGTATAGGGGGTGGGATAAGGATAAGGCGATTGTTAAGATAGTTGTTTTCCCTCAATGTGCCGTGTGCTCCCCATTCCCTGTATAAGTATATAAGTATGGTATTATTATGACTCTTTTGTAATTTTTGCCTGCAGAAGTGTACACCAGTAATTTTTCCATAAGATTGTATTGTTGGAGTCGCTAGAAATCAACAGGCTCTGAGACTTTTGTTGCAGCAAAGGCAAAACGCGTGTTACTTTATTCACTCTCCATGAGGACTGAGGTTCTCAGCCTCATTGCAGGGCTATGATGTCATCACACTACCGACGCATGATGTCATCACGCTACCGACGCTCTTAAAGGGACTCTGCCCCGATAACCCAACCAAGTACGTACATATAACAACATTGGCTATACATAGTGAATTGTGTTTAGGTACATATAACCACATTGGCTACATTGTGAATTGTGTTATTGTCCCTATGTGGTCTCCGCCACATACGTCCCCCCAGAATTCACTAGCACTGGCAATGTCAGTCGTTGGGGGGGCCGGATCACACGGTCGGAACGGCTCCTCAATTCCGGGGTGGGGACCGGGGGGTTCGTCGGAGGGACCTCGGGCACTCGGTGGTGGACTGAGGGTGCCGAAACCGGAGGTCAGCCCCGCCTCGGGGGCTGTGCCAACTCAACGGGTCGGTCCAGATCCAGGTGGGCTGGCTTAAGACGGTCCACGGAAATGCAGTCCGGCTTACCGCCGACATCCACTACGAAGGTCTTGTCCCCGGTTTCCAGGGCACGGAATGGTCCATTGTAGGGTGGCTGAAGATGTCCCCGGTGGGCGTCGTGGCGGACGAAAATATACTCCACCGCACGAAGGTCGAGCGGAACGTGGGACTGCGGGAGGCCGTGCTGCATCGTGGGCACCGGCGCGAAAACCTTGGCGTTGCCCAGAAGGTCGGACCGCTGACGGGCTGCGGACCAAAGTTCCGTTGCATTGGGGACGAAATCCCCGGGAACCCGCAGCGGCTGTCCGTAGACGAGCTCGGCGGACGAGGACTGGAGGTCCTCCTTGGGGACGGTCCTGAGTCCCAGCATGACCCACGGGAGTCTGTCGATCCAACTGTCGTCCCGGAGGCTGGCCCGGAGCGCGACCTTCATGGAGCGATGAAACCGTTCGCACAGTCCGTTAGCCTGAGGGTGGTATGCTGTGGTGCGGTGGAGTCTCAACCCGAGGCCTCGGGCGACAGCGTTCCGGAACTCCAACGTGAACTGGGGCCCCCGGTCGGAGGAAATGTCAGATGGGGCGCCGAACCGGGCGACCCAAGTGCTGATGAACGTCCGAGCCACATCGGCGGACGTCGTTGAAGACAACGGGACGGATTCCGGCCATCGGGTGGTTCTGTCGACCATTGTGAGGAGGTGGGTGAACCCGCGGGAGGGCGGCAGGGGCCCCCCCAGGTCCACGTTAACATGGTCGAACCGCCTCTCGGGCACCGCGAAAGGCGCCAACGGGGCTTTAGTATGGCGATGCACTTTCGAGCATTGGCATACCACGCAGGTGCTGGCCCAGTCGCGAACGTCTTTCCTGAGACCGTGCCGGATGAACTTAGCCGCCACCAGCTTCTGTGACGGCTTCCTGCCTGGGTGGGAAAGATTATGGACGGCGTTGAAAACTTGCCGTCTCCACCCATCGGGCACGACGGGACGTGACTGCCAAACGGAGACGTCGCACAGGAGTGTGGTGCCGGCATCCTCGAACGCGACGTCCGCTTAGTTGAAGGCCCATGACTGCCATCCTGTAGGCCTGGACGTCTGGGTCGGAGGCCTGGTCGGCCGCCATACGGGTGTAGTCGATGCCGAGGTGTACGGCGCTGGCGACGGCTCGGGAGAGACAGTCGGCGACGGGGATGTCTTTCCCAGCCACATGCTGGATGTCCGTTGTAAACTCTGTGATGAAGGCCAGCTGACATTGCTGACGGGCCGACCACGGCTCGGAAGCTTTGGCCATGGCGAAGGTCAACGGTTTGTGGTCCACGAATGCTGTGAACGGGCGAGCCTCCAGTAGGAAACGGAAGTGTCGGACGGCGAGGTAGAGGCCGAGAAGCTCACGATCGAAGGTGCTGTACTTCCGCTCGTTGGGGCGGAGCTGCCGGCTGAAGAAGGCGAGCAGCTGCCAGGTGCCATTGACCCACTGTTCGTGGACGGCGCCGACCGCATAGTCCGAGGCGTCGGTGGTGAGAGCGATCGGCGCATCAGGTAACAGATGCGCCAGCATGGTCGCGTTAGCCAGGGCCCTTTTTGTGTCCGTGAAAGAATTGGCCATCTCCTCGGACCAGTCGACGGCGAGCTTGTCGGGCTTGCCTTTGAGGGCCTCATAAAGGGGTCGCATGAGCTGGGCTGCTCAGGGGACGAAGAGATGGTAAAAGTTCACCATGCCCAAAAGCTCCTGCAGGGCCTTCACGGTGAGGGGTTGCGGGAAGTCCATCACGGCCGCCACTTTCGATGGCAGTGGCACCGCCCCGTCCTTCGTGATGTGGTGCCCGAGAAAGTCGATCGAGGACAGCCTGAACTGGCACTTGGCCAGGTTGATGATTCGGCCGTGCTGGCTGAGGCGTTGGAAGAGAGTCCGAAGGTGCGACACATGCTCCGTCCTGGAGGCGCTGGCGATGAGGATGTCGTCCAGATATACGAACAGGAATGTCAGGTCCCGTAACACGGTGTCCATTAGGCGTTGAAAAGCCTGGGCGGCATTTTTGAGACCAAATGGCATGCGGAGGAATTCGAACAGCCCGAACGGGGTGATCACCGCGGTTTTCGGGACGTCCTGCGGCCGGACAGGGACCTGGTGGTAACCCCGGATGAGGTCCACTTTCGAGAATACCACTTTCCCGGCCAGGCGGGTGGAAAAGTCCTGGATGTGTAGAATCGGGTAGCGGTCGGGGGTCGTAGCGTCGTTGAGGCGCCGGTAATCGCCGCACGGGCGCCACCCACCACCTGGTTTCGGAGCGATGTGGAGGGCCGAGGCCCATGGACTGTTCGACCGGCGGATAATGCTGAGGTGCTCCATGGTGTCGAACTCGGCTTTAGCGATGGCGAGTTTCCCCGGGTCGAGGTGCCGAGCGCGGGCATAGACGGGCGGACCGGTGGTCGAGATGTGGTGTTCGACCCCATGTTTGGTGGCGGCAGGAACTCGGCGAGGAGGTGGGAAAACTCGTCAGAGGCCGAGAGTGCGCTGGACAACTTCTTCGTGCTGGACCCGCTGAGGAAACACGGGAGCGAGCTGAAAGTCTCAGCGTTGATGAGACGTCGGTTCTTGACGTCCACCAAAAGGCCATTGGCGCAGAGGAAGTCAGTGCCGAGAAGGGGGGTGGACACTTTTGCCGTGACAAAGTCCCAGGTGAACCGCTGCCCGCCAAAACAAAGCGCCACGCTCCGTTTCCCGAAGGTGCGGATGGAACTGCCGTTGGCGGCTTCAAGGACAGGTCCGTGGTTCCCCCCTTGGATGTCTATGGTTGACGCAGGCAGGACGCTCACCTGGGCACCCGTGTTGCAAAGAAAACGACGTCCGGAGTCGGTGTCCGTAATAAATAACAAACTGCCTGAACGGCCAACAGCCATAGCAGCCGACGAGTGGTCTTTCGTTTGTTTCGACGCGGGAAAACTGCACGGGGGCCGGCACTTCCTGGCTTTGGGGCCGAACTGCGCGTGGTAGAAACAGAGGCTTGGGGGCTGCCGCCGTTGGGCTGTATCGGTGGGGGCAGGACTCCGCGTGGCCGCGCAGTACTGTTGCCCGGCAGAGAAAAATTTGTCAGCCTCCTTGGCCAGGCCGCGGAAATCGGTAATGGAAGAGTTGGCTAAAGCCGACCGTACCTTACCTGGCAGCTGTTGAAGGAACAGTTCCTTGAAGAGGAAGCACGGCCTGTGTGTGCCCAGGAGGGCCAGCATGTGATCCATCAGCTCCGAGGGCTTGGAGTCGCCAAGCCCGGGTAGAGAGAGAAGCCGACATGCGCGCTCGGCTTCGGTGAGTCCAAAAGTTTCTAAGAGGTGCGTTTTCAGCGTTTCGAATTTGTTGAGCTCCGGGGGGTTCTCAAGCAGGCTCACGACTCTGGCCGCGGTGGAGCTGCCGAGAGCAGAGACGACGTAGTAGTACCTCGTGTCGTCCGCGGTGATGTCCCGGAGTGCAAATTGAGCCTCGGCCTGGGCGAACTAAGCGGCAGCCTGTCGTTCCCAAAACTCGGGTAATTTGATGGAAACGGCATTCGTCACCATTTCGGATGAAGTCTTTGGAATCGTCCAAAAGAGCAGCGGGGTCACCAATGTTGGAGTCGCTAGAAATCAACAGGCTCTGAGACTTTTGTTGCGGCAAAGGCAAAACGCGTGTTACTTTATTCACTCTCCATGAGGACTGAGGGTCTCAGCCTCGTTGCAGGGCTATGACGTCATCACGCTACCGACGCATGACGTCATCACACTACCGACGCTCTTAAAGGGACCCTGCCCCGATAACCCAACCAAGTACGTACATGTAACAACATTGGCTATATATAGTGAATTGTGTTTAGGTACATATAACCACATTGGCTATACATTGTGAATTGTGTTATTGTCCCTATGTGGTCTCCGCCACAGTATCAAGTTTTCCTCTTCAATAAAATCTTGGTTTTGTTTGCATCCAACCACCTGTCTACTCGAGTCTTCTCTGTACCGCCGCCTTGTACCTAAGTCCGGTGTCTAGAACCCAGGGGCGTGGGAGCGATTCGAACCGCTCACAAAACAGTCGGAGGCATAACTGACTGGGCGCACGCACGCGCCAGGCAACAAACACCGCCACCCCACCACCCCCTACAGAAAATGGACTCCCCATTCTCTCTCTTTACCAGGACGGCCTTAAGGACGGAATCCTGGGCTTGGACCTGCTTTAAGTCTGGGGCCTTTAAAGCTACCCCCTGTGTACCTCCCTTGTCCCGGATTGCAGCTACTGGACCTGCTCTACAGGGATCCCAGAACTCTCCTTCCCTGGCCCCCTGCTTGGCCACCTCGTCGGTCTTTTGGTTACCCTCCCATATGGTATGGGGGGATCCTAAATCTATGGCAAAAGGTTTGGACATTTGCCCAGCCTCCTCGTTCCCTGTGAATCCCATTAGGCTAAATGGGATCTCGTTAGACCTGGGTGAATTGGTCGGGTCTACCAAATGGACCACCATGCTGGAAGCTCCAGTGTCCACCAAATATTTCCCCTGCACTGTCTCCACCCCCATCTTAACACAGGGCCTGCCCCCCGCATCGTGTTCATGGGGACACAGGTCGACAGGCTGCACTGTTCTAGTCATAGGTCTGGGTTGTATGGGGCAGATGGGGATAAAGCACCAGTGGCGGTGGCTACCTTCCCTGGGCCAGTTAATAAAACTCAGAGTGCAGCTACTATTGAATCAAGCGTGGGGGGAGAGGTCGGTGTTTCTGTTTTTGTGGCAGGAGCTGGGGAGTTTTTCCCTACACTCTCCTTCCAGGGATTTCTACAGTCCCTTGTCCAATGCTCACTTTTCCCACACCCGAAGCAGATACGCCTCGTATCGGAAGGGTTACCCCCTTCCTGGTGCCACTCTTTCTTACTCTGGCTAGGTTTTATTTCATATACTTCTCCTTTTGGTGGGTGTTCTTCTACCCCTCTACCATTGCGGTAAGCCAGGGTCAGTTGTCTGACCACTGTCTCCTCGGTGGCCCGGGGGTCTTTCGGGTCAAACCAAATCTCAGCCTTTGCTCTGATCCGCGGCAAGCTGTTTGCCACCAGGCTTCGGAGCCAATGGGCCAGCTCGTTCTGGATCAGGTGAGCCCGGTTGAGAACTCCATTACAGGCACTCCTGTACACAGGCCACAGCCTGTCTGCGAAAGCCTGTGGGGTCTCCCCTGCGAGCTGTGTTGTCCTCTCCACCCGGGAGAAAGGACTACCATCGTTCATACCCATGGCCTCCAGAACTTTCTCCTGGATAGCAGTGTACCCGCCCTGCCCTTTCTTGCTCTCCGCAGAGAGGGACTGGTAGAGGTTGCCATCCAGGGAGAAAAGGAGCATTTTGGCGATCTCAGAGTCATCGCACTCGTTAATGCCTGCTGCCTGTTCCACTTCCATGAAGTGGACTGAGGGGTCTCCCTTGTGGGTGAATTTGTTCAGGTGGCTTACCATAGCCCTAAGCTGTTGGGTACCATGGGGAATCACAAATTGGCTTTCAAGGGGCCCCTGGCCCCCACCACCGCCAGGCGGACCAAACTTTTGCTGCCGAGCCGGGCACATCGGCCCCGGCTCCGAACTTTCCTGCATTGGCTCGCCCCCTGCTGCCAAACCGAGTCAACACCCGTCGCCACAGGTGGTGGTGGTGTGCACTCCTCCCTGCCCTCCCTACAGATTGCTTGTCCCTCCTGCTGCCCAACCGAGTTGTTCCCCGGCGCCACAGGTGACGTCTGAACAGTTTCCCCTTCTACTTCCGGGTCCACCCGGGTTGCACCCGGGCTCACTAGGCATACCATGCCCTTTGCCCTGGACAGAGCAAGGTTTAAACTGTCGATCTGCTTTTGGCAGGGGCCGTGATCTCCTGCTTCAAAACCCCTAGTGCTTGCTACCTTATAAGCTGCCTGCACGTCTCTGAACCTCTCTTCCTGTTCTTTTAACTGTCTGGTAAGGCGGGCGTTCTCCTCTCGTAACACTAACTCGTTACCCTTTGCCTCAGTGACTTGACACCGAAAATATTCCTGTTTGTTCCTATGTTTCTCTACTATCTGTAGTCTTTCCTGACTTTGGGCCTGTAATTCCTGCAGTAATCCCTCCCCTGCTAGAGCTCTTGCTTGAGACAGTTTGGCTGCCTCCCGCAGCTCTTCTGTTAACATCTTAATGTGCTGATCTAAAAGCTGGATCTGTCGCAGGGCACAGACCAACCAGATGGCCTTCTCCATTGAATTTTTATGATCCTTGCTCTCAGTCCATTTGGCTGCAGCGTCCATGGGATGCTCAACGCGCAACAGACTGGTCACCCATTACTTGGTGACATTTGTAGTGTCCGAGTATAAATAATACACGGACTGCAGGAGAACAATAATAACAGGTATTTACTGAACAGAGGGTAACTCTTTTGTTTGTACACAAAAAACCCAAATTGGACTGTACACAAAAGTTCAACTAAAACTTAACAAATCAAATTAAAATTTGGTTTTCCGGGTTGATGATGCACTCCAGTCCCCGCGGCGCCCACCGGTCGCGGAAATACTCAAGCGCACCGGCGGACACCACGTGCTCCATCTCCAGGGCCACCCGGGCGCGAACATGGCCGCGGAAGAGAGGCAGGCAATCCAGCTGGACGACCCCCTCGACCGCCCGCTGCCTGGACCAATTGATGGCTCTTTTAGCCAGGCCCAGGAGCAGGCCCACAAGGAGGTCCTCCAACCTGTCCGCTCCCCTCCGCACCGGGTGACCGTAGATCAAGAGCGTGGGACTGAAGTGCAACCAAACATCGAGGAGCAGCCCCTTCAAGTAGTGAAAGAGGGGCTGCAACCTCTCACACTCCATATAAACGTGAAACACGGACTCCTCCAGGCCACAAAAAATGCAGGCGGCCTGGGAGTCCATGAACCTACTTGAAACCTTATTGCACGGGACCGCTCCGTGCAACACCCTCCAGGCCAAGTCCCCGATGGAACAAGGGAGGACTCCCGCGTAGAGAGCCCTCCATTGGGGACCTCCGCCACCGCCAGTCGGCAAGACGCCACGCCAAGGCGTGTCCGGACGGTAGACGAAGATGGCAAAGTGGAGAGTGTGCAGGAGCAGCCCGTACAGGAAACCCCTCCGCGCGGAATGAAAAGGCACGGAGGGTATTTCCTCGAGACGGCTCAAGTTGTGAGGCGCCAGTTCCCGAGGGGAGTTTCGGGGCCGGGCACCGATGAGGAATTCCGTCCGAACAGGGGTAAGCTCGGACGGGATCGCCCCACGTGCTTGAGCCGCCTTGATACACCTAGTGGAGTCGGGGCCCAGTGCCGCTTTCACCGATTCGATGGCTTTGACCGCGAGCCGGACGTTGGCCCAGGACAGGCGCCGCGCCAGCTCCTCCGGCGCCATCCAGCCCGCTCCTCCACCATCGAGCAGGTCCCCGACTCTGGTCACCTTGCCAGGCACAGCCCTGCCCTCCGCCAGCCGCCCAAACCCACGTTCGTGGAGGTGCGGATTCCTGAGCAACGGTTCCCGAAGGAGAGCCGCCGCTCCTGACGGGGGAGAGCTCCGCCTGGAAGCGACATCGTTCCAAACCCATAGTAATTCCTGGTAGAAGACAGGCAGCTCCCGCAGGCCGACACGCCTGGCGCCCACTTTCGCAAACAGGAGCTGCGTGTCGTAATTGAGGCCGTGCAGCTGGCGGAAGAAAAACGTCGCCAGCGCACACCATCTCGGAGGATTCTCGACATACAGGTATCTCTGCAGCGTCTGAAGATGGAAAGTCGCAGCCTGGGTGCGAAGGCACACCAGCGCCTGACTGCCCTCCCTAAGTGGGAGACACAGAACCGCGGCAGAGACCCAGTGCTTCCTTTTGTCCCAGAAGAAGTCGATGAGCTTCTTCTGCATCTTGGCGACAAACGCAGGGGGAGGGATCAAAGTGACCAACCGGTACCACAACATGGCGGCCACCAGCTGGTTTATGACCAGTGCTCGACCCCTGTAGGACAACACTCGGAGCAGTCCTGTCCAGCGTCCTAGGCGAGCAGTGACTTTGGCCTCCAGCCCTTGCCAGTTCGCCGGCCAGGCGTCCTCGGCAGGGCTAAGGTAGACTCCCAAATAGAGGAGGTGCGTGGTGCTCCAGGCGAAAGGCCTGAACTCCTCCGGCAGGGAGTCCACCCGCCACTGACCCACCAGGAGTCCGGAACATTCCTCCCAGTTGATCTTGGCGGAGGATGCGTCCGAGTAAATCTGCTGGCATTCCCGCATCCTCCGCAAGTCAGCGGGATCCGTGACCGCGAGGAGCACGTCATCGGCGTAAGCCGAGAGGACCACCTCCACGCCCGGCCCTTGCAGATCCAGTCCCGTCAACCTCTTCCGCAAGAGGCGCAGGAATGGCTTTACGCAAACGGCATATAACTGACCGGACATGGGGCATCCCTGACGCACCCCCCTCCCGAAGTGAAGGGGCGCCGTCAAGGACCCGTTAACTTTAATCAGACATTCTGCGGCGGCGTACAGAAGTCAGATCCGGGCGACGAAATGCATCCTGAACCCGAATGCGCGCAGAGTCCCGAAGAGATACTCGTGATCCACCCTGTCGAACGCCTTCTCCTGATCCAGGGAAAGGAAGGCGACTGACAGACCAGCCCTCTGGGAGTGGTGGACCAGGTCCCGGACCAGATGGATGTTATCGTGGATGGTCTGGCCCGGGACCGTGTAGGACTGGTCGGGGTGGATCATGTGGGCCAGCACGGTGCCAAGGCGAGCAGACATGGCCCTGGCAAAGATTTTATAGTCCGTGCTGAGGCGGGAGACTGGACACCAGTTCTTAAGGAGGCGGAGATCGCCCTTCTTAGGCAGCAGGACAATGACCGCCCTGCGCCAAGAGAGGGGCATCTCCCCGGTCGCCAAACTTTCCCCCAGGACCCGCGCGTAGTCGCCCCCCAAGACGTCCCAGAACGTCCTGTGGAACTCCACGGTCAGCCCGTCCAGCCCCGGGGACGTTCCCCTAGAGAGCTGGCGGAGGGCGCCGGTCAGCTCCGCCAGGCTTAGAGGAGCGTCCAATTTTTCGGCGCCCTCCAGGCTGACCTTCGGCAGGTCCTCCCACAAAACACTGCGCGCATCCTCGCTGGACGGATCCGGAGAGAAAAGAGCCCCATAGTAGGTGCGGGTCTCCGCGCTGATTCCCTCCGGATCCGAGACCAGAGATCCGTCGTCGGCCAGCAGCCCCAAGAGCTGCTTACGGACTTTTTTCCAGCGAGTAGAAGAAGGGGGAGCTGCGGTCCAGGTCCCGCAGGAGCTGGATCCGCGACCTCACGTACGCGCCTCGGGACCCGACGAGCTGCAGGTCCTTCAGCGCGCCCTTCTTCTCTTTGTACACCTTCCACAGGGCCGGGTCCTCGACAACCTGACCGAGACGGGACTCCAGGTCGAGCACCTCCTTCTCCAACCGCCCGACCTGGGCCTCCCGCCTCTTGGTCGACCCCTTCGCGTACTCCTGACAGAAGAGATGGATGTGAGCCTTGCCCACATCCCACCATAGCCTCAAGGAGGGGAAGCCCCCCCGCTTCCTTCTCCAGTCGGCCCAGAACCGACAAAACGAATCCCGGAACCACGCGTCCTCCAGCAGCATGTTGTTAAAATGCCAGTACGCGGAGCCCCCCCGCGCGCGCAGCGGACCGAGCTCCGCCCACACCAGGTGGTGGTCCGTGGACGGCACCGGCCGCATGGAAGCCGCCGGAACGCAGGAGACGTACGCCCGGGAAGTGTAAAGGCGGTCGATTCTGGACCTTCCTCCCCCAGACCTCACGCTAGTGAAGGCGCTGGAGTTGGGGTGGAGATTTCGCCAGACATCCACCAAGTCGAAGGACCCGACCAGGTCCCTCAACTTCTCCATCGCCGCCGGGCTTCGCGGGGGACCCGAACGGTCCCTCGCCTCGAGGGTGCAGTTAAAATCCCCCCCCCGAGGATGACGCACTCGCCCACGTCGACGGAGCCCAAAAGAGCGGACACTTCTTCGAAGAAGCGCACTTGCTGCGCACCGGTCTGAGGGGCGTACACGTTCACTAGATGGAGCGGCACGCCCCCCAGGCGAACAGTGACCTGGAGCAAGTGGCCCGGCACGTGCTCCTTGACCCCCAAGATCTCCGGCTGAAAATGCGGGGCCAGCAAGATAGCCACCCCGCTGGAATTGTTGGAGAGGTGACTCATGCTGACCCCTCCTTGCCACTCCAGGAGCCACGTGGCTTCGTCTCCCGGAACGGTGTGGGTTTCTTGCAGGAAGCACACCGCATACTTCCCGTCCCGAAGGACCGAGAAGTTATTGAATCTGCGGCGCGCCTCCCTGCTGCCGTTGATGTTGAGGCTGGCTATGGTTATCTTCATGTCAGAAGCATAGTGCAACCTCTACCTACACCTAACGGGGGGAGGAAGCGCAGCCGCTGATCAGCCGCCACTTCCTCAGCAGCCCAGTGAGAAACGTTCTGAGCCGACGCAGCTCGAGCGGGTTCACACCCTCGTCCGCGCCCATGATGTTAACAGCGGCGCGGACGGATACGATGAGCAGCGCCAGCTCCGACCACCTGTCGAGGGCCAGCCGGACCTTATTGCGCCGACCCAGGCACGTGGCCATAAAATCCAGGAGTTCCCTTATGGGAATGAGGGGAGAGTCGGCAAGGGGCACGAGGTCATCCATTGCCTCATCGGCGCTGGAGTCCGAATCGTCCTCCGTGCCCATCACCGAGTCCCCATCCTCCTCCAGGGGGTTGTCACCAGCGGCCGACCCGTCTGCCGCGCAGTGCGCAGCGAACGGCTCGGCCGCACCAGCCAGCCCCGCCTCCGCCCGGATCCCACCCCCAGGATCGGCAGCAGAGGATTCCCCCCTGGGCTCCTCTAGGGGTGCTGGGCCAGAAGACGGCGGCGGTTCAGAGCTCCCCTCCGCCCCAGACGCCGGAACGACCGGAGAAACCGGGGAGAGAACAATTCCCAGCTCCTCCAGTTCGTCCGGCACCAGAGACGCAGCCAGGGGGCCATCCTCCTCCCCGCCACCAACCTCCGACCCAGCGGATGGGGTGTTTTGGATTAAAACCTCTACCAGGTCGAGCAGCCCCTGGGAGATGTCCAGGTCGCATTGGGCGAGCTCACTATCCTCGAGCTTGCCCGACCTAGACCCCAGGCCCCCCGACCCGACGAGGGGTAACGGCACCGATAGAATATCTATTTCCACCGCGGGTTGTTCCGCGACCCCCGCCACAGGCAGGGTCTCGTCCCCGTCCCCGGGAGGCACGTGCTGGACAGACACATCTGCCTCAGCCTCCCGAGGGACAGGCGACCCCTGCCGATCGCTGGTGATGGTGACAGCGGGGGGGGGTGTACGCAGTACCCGCGGTGGGCGACGACTCTCCCTGCCCGGGGGGACCTTCCTCCTCCCGGTCCTCCTCCTCTTCCAGGGGGTCGCGCCTTCTTTTTAGCGCAGAGGGAGCGAGGGAGACCTCCATGTCTGCAGGGGCCTCCTTGTCCGCTCCCTCCGGCGGAGCAGGTTTGTCGGGCTCCTCGGGCCCGAGCCCGGCCGCAGGTAATGGCGTTTCCGCTACGGCGGTTGCGGCCACAGGCTCGGGCACGAGGCCCCTCCCACTCGCGTCTGCCCCGAATAACTCCGCGAGGAGCGCGGGTGTCAGGGGCTCTAAGTTTAGGGGCTGGCCATCCATGGGGGGACCCGCCCTGAGATGTTTCGATTTTCGCCGCGCCTTCCTTCCGCCCGGACGCGCTCCCTCCCCTCCGCTGGAGGCCCTGATGGCATCGGCCTCCGACCACGCATCAGTGGCTCCCGACGCGCGGACAGAACCGGGGGGAGGAGCGGTTGCGGCGCCAGCCTCGCTGGACGGATCCGGAGAGAACAGAGCCCCGTAGTAGGCGCGGTTCTCCACGCTAGTTCCCTCCGGATCCGAGACCAGAGATCCCTCGTCGGCCAGCAGCCCCAAGAGCTGCTTACGGACCCCCCGTCTTTTTTCCAGCGAGTAGAAGAAGGGGGAGCCGCGGTCCAGGTCCCGCAGGAGCTGGATCCGCGACCTCACATACGCGCCTCGGGACCCGACGAGCTGCAGGTCCTTCAGCGCGCCCTTCTTCTCTTCGTACACCTTCCGCAGGGCCGGGTCCTCGATGACCTGACCGAGACGGGACTCCAGGTCGAGCACCTCCTTCTCCAACCGCCCGACCCGGGCCTCCCGCCTCTTGTTTGACCCCTTCGCGTACTCCTGACAGAAGAGACAGATGTGAGCCTTGCCCACACCCCACCATAGCCTCAAGGAGGGGAAGGCCCCCCATTCCTTCTCCAGTCGGCCCAGAATCGACGAAACGAATCCCGGAACCTTGCGTCCTCCAGCAGCAGGTTGTTAAAATGCCAGTACGCGGATCCCCCCCGCGTGCGCAGCAGAGCGAGCTCCGCCCACACCAGGTGGTGGTCCGTGCACGGCACCGGCCGCATGGAAGCCGCTGGAACGCAGGAGACGTACGCCCGGGAAATGTAGAGTCGGTCGATTCTGGACCTTCCTCCCCCAGACCTCACACTAGTGAAGGCGCTGGAGTCGGGGTGGAGATTTCGCCAGACATCCATCAAGTCGAAGGACCCGACCAGGTCCCTCAACTTCTCCATCGCCGCCGGGCTTCGTGGGGGACCTGAACGGTCCCTCACCTCGAGGGTGCAGTTAAAATCCCCCCCGAGGATGACGCACTCGCCCATGTCGACGGAGCCCAAAAGAGCGGACACTTCTTTGAAGTAGCGCACTTGCTGCGCACCGGTCTGAGGGGCGTACACGTTCACTAGATGGAGCGGCACGCCCCCCAGGCGAACAGTGACCTGGAGCAAGCGGCCCGGCACGTGCTCCTTGACCCCCAAGATCTCCGGCTGAAAATGCGGGGCCAGCAAGATAGCCACCCCGCTGGAATTGTTGAAGAGGTGACTCATGCTGACCCCTTCTTGCCACTCCAGGAGCCACGTGGCTTCGTCTCGCGGAACGGTGTGGGTTTCTTGCAGGAAGCACATCGTATACTTCCCATCCCGAAGGACCGAGAAGTTATTGAATCTGCGGCGCGCCTCCCTGCTCCCGTTGATGTTGAGGCTGGCTATGTTTATCTTCATGTCAGAAGCATAGTGCAACCTCTACCTACACCTAACGGGGGGAGGAAGCGCAGCCGCTGATCAGCCGCCACTTCCTCAGCAGCCCAGTGAGAAACGTTCTGAACCGACGCAGCTCGAGTGGGTTCACACCCTCGTCCACGCCCATGATCTTTACGGCGGCGCGGTCGGATACGATGAGCAGCGCCAGCTCCGACCACCTGTCGAGGACCAGCCGGACCTTATTGCGCCGACCCAGGCACGTGGCCATAAAATACCGGAGTTCGCTTACGGGAATGAGGGGAGACTCGGCAAGGGGCACAAGGTCATCCATCGCCTCGTCGGCGCTGGAGTCCGAATCGTCCTCCGTGCCCATCACCGAGTCCCCATCCTCCTCCAGGGGGTCGTCACCAGTGGCCGACCCGTCCGCCGCGCAGTGCGCAGCGGACGGCTCGGCTGCACCAGCCAGCCCCGCCTCCGCCCGGATCCCACCCCCAGGATCGGCGGCAGAGGATTCCTCCCTGGGCTCCTCTAGGAGTGCTGGGCCAGAAGACGGCGGCGGTTCAGAGCTCCCCTCCGCCCCAGACGCCGGAACGACCAGAGAAACCGGGGAGAGAACAAATCCCAGCTCCTCCAGTACGTCCGGCACCAGAGACGCAGCCAGGGGGCCATCCTCCTCCCCGCCACCAACCTCCGACCCAGCGGATGGGGTGTTTTGAGTTAAAACCTTTACCAGGTCGAGCAACCCCTGGGAGATGTCCGGGTCGCATTGGGCGAGCTCATTATGCTCGAGCTCGCCCGACCCAGACCCCAGGCCGCCCGACCCGGCGAGGGGTAACGGCACCGATAGAACGTCAATTTCCGCCGCGGGTTGTTCCGCGACCCCCCCACGGGCAGGGTCCCATCCCCATCCCCGGGAGGCACGCGCCGGACAGACACATCTGCCTCAGCCTCCCGAGGGACAGGCGACCCCTGCCGATCGCTGGTGATGACAACAGCGGGGGGGGGCGCAGTACCCGCGGCGGGCGACGACTCCCCCTGCTTGGAGGGACCTTCCTCCTCCCGGTCCTCCTCCTCTTCCAGGGGGTCGCGCCTTCTTTTTAGCACGGAGGGAGCGAGGGAGGCCTCCAAGTCTGCAGAGGCCTCCTCCTCAGCTCCCTCCGGCGGAGCAGGTTTGTCGGGTTCCTCGGGCCCGAGCCCGGCCGCAGGTATCGGCGTTACCGCTGCGGCGGTTGCGGTCACAGGCTCGGGCACGAGGCCCCTCCCGGTCACGTCTACCCCGATTAACTCCGCGAGGAGCGCGGGTGTAAGGGGCTCAAGGGGCAAGGGCTGGCCATCCACGGGGGGACCCGCCCTAAGGTGTTTATTTTTTCGCCGCGCCTTCTTTCCGGCCGGACACGCTCCCTCCCCCCCGCCGGAGGCCTTGGTGGCATCGGCCCCCAACGTCGACCGCGCATCAGATGTTCCCGGCGCACGGGCAGATCCGGGGGGAGGAGCGGTGGCGGCGTCAGCCTCGGCCGCACGAGATGATCCAGCGGCCTTGGAAGCGGGGCAGTTTTTCCAGATGTGCCCCACCTCCTTGCAGGCGTGGCACCGCACACCGTCCGACGTCCAGAAGATGCGATAGGCGATCCCCTCGTGGTGGACGACGAATGTCCCGTCAGTGTCCTCCTCCCGCGCCAGCTGGATAAACAGCTGGCGCCGGAAGGAGAAGACGTAGCGAAGGCTGGCGTCCCGGAAGCCGAGCGGGATGGGTGTGATCCCCGACCTCACCTCCCCAAGTTGATGTAGATGGGGAAGGAGGAGCTCACCAGGAACATAGGGCGGGATGTTGGAAATGACGATCCTCTGCGCGGTGGCCTCGAGAGGATCCACCGGCAGGAAGGTCCCGCCCACGGTGAGCCCCTTGGCAACGGCCAGGGACACCGCCTGCTCCGACCCCAGGAAGAACACAGCCTTCCCATACATTTTTGAGGCCGCTACAATGGCTGAGGGGCCGACAACCCCAGCCATGGCTTTAACGCAGGCCTCAATAGTCATAGTGGGGTGAGTGTAGCTCTTCACCCCAAGCTTTTTTGTCATCAGTCTGAATGGTGACGGGGCAGCAGAAGCAGCGGGAGCAGCTGTGGCTGTGGCTGCCACTCCCGCATACGTCTTGGCTGGCCCCGTCACCGGCGAAGATGCAGTCGCCATTCTGGGGTGGTATTATAGAGGGCTACACTCACCCCAAGTCACAGGCCTGAAGGTGGAAATGGCCTCAGGTATTTTTTGGTCCTCTGTTGAGCAGAGGGAGCTGTTTAAAATGAAGGCACACCTCACCCTCTATTGACTGAGATTGGGGGAGGCGCCTTCTCTCCTCTGCTCAATAGGCAATTAATTAATAGAGTCAATTGAGGTGCCTTAGAGAAAGAGGCAGAGAGAGACAAAGAGAGAGAGAGAGAGGGGGATTGGGAAGGAGGGAGGCCGCAAAGGCAGTGTCACCACTCAGGATGGCGGGTGGGTGGATGTTGGCAGGGATGCACTCTCCTGATGGAAATTTAAAGTCTCTGATAGTGGTGGTCTTCTGGCAGGGGGAGAAGATGTCTTCACCTGGGAAAGCTGGAGATGCCCAGGCTCAGTCCTGCACCAGGCCTGAATGATGTAATTAATGGAATTAACCACTTCACCTAGGCAGCTCCAGCTGGCCCAGGTCAGGCAATAGAAGGGATGCTTATTTGTGGTGCGTGTGGCCTAGTTTTGGCAAGAGCCACACACACACACAGCCACCCCTTGATGTTCCGGCCTTGTTTCTTCTTTTCTCCCCCCACCTAAAATACAAAGTCGTTGGAAGAGTGCCCCAAATAACGCCCACCTGTAGATATTTTGAAGATGATATTCCTCCCTCCTTCCGAACAGTTGGTGTTGGTTGATAGTGGTTTCTCTCCCCTCTCTCCTTCTCCTGAAGTGGGGGCCAATTTGGGGAGGCAGTAATGGGAAAGGCCTCTCCCCTGGTTGGTGTTGTTGCTGGCCTCCCTTCTCCTTCTCCTCCTCTGTCCTCACCCTCCAGGCACCTCAGTTGCTGTGATGATGGTGGAGGTGGAGGTGGTGTTGGTCTAACGATATCCTCCTCTTCCTCGTCAGGAGACCACCACTTTACACTCTCCACTCTCCTGGTTTGTCTGCTCCTTCTCCTCCTGCTGACTGAGGCAGCTGCACAGGCAGGAAATGCTGGAACAGAGGGTAACCATCTCATATACACTCCAGGAATTCCTCCTCCACAGTATTGTTACTAATTTGGTTAGCCCAATCTTTCTGTAGATTAAAGTCACCCATGATAACTGCTGTGCCCTTATTGCACGAGTCTCTAATTTCCCATTTAGTGCCATCCCCAACCTCTGCATTACTGTTTGGAGGTCTGTATACCACTCCCACTAACGTTTTCTGCCCCTTGGTATTTCTCAGTTCTACCCATACAGATTCCACATCATCAAAGCTAATATCCTTCCTTTCAATTGTGTTAATCCCCTCTTTAACCAGCAATGCTACCCCACCTCCTTTTCCTTTTTGCCTATCTTTCCTGAATATTGAATACCCCTGGATGTTGAGTTCCCAGCCTTGGTCACCCTGGAGCCATATTTCTGTAATCCCAATCATATCATATCCGTTTACCTCTATTTGGGCAGCTAATTCATCCACCTTAGTATGAATACATAGAAATCTCAGGCTCAGACAGAATACTCGAATCCTTAATATAACTATGACAATGAACTAGGCGATCAAGAAATCATTGACTAAACAGTACAACATCCCAAAACCATTTTTCACTTTTTTAATCAAGTTACCTTAACGAGCCCAAATCAAACAATAAACCGGGGCTGATTTGGCGCGCAGATTAGTATAATTAAAGGCCTGTTTTCTAAAGAAAGTCAACTCTCCAGAAGTTTGAGACAACTCAAGAAGTTCTCTCTCAGAAAGCTCACCCCAGAAGCAACACACAAGAGAAACCGAAGCATCGAAACGGTGCAGCATTCTACCGTACATCCAAGTTCAACAGCTTCAGTGACCCAGGACATTGTCGGACACCCCGTGGTAACAAGTGCCTTATGAAACTACCAACAAAATATTACCACCAACCAATCCAGTAATATTGAGCCACCGTGACCAAAAAAAAACAACTCAGGAGAAAAACCGAAGATTCGAAAGTTTCCACTCTACAATCTATTCCCGACTTACCCCGGGTAAGATTTTTACTTAAAAGGAACTCTAAACCCTATCTCTACTGAAGAAAAGTGGGTACTCACCCCATAGATCCAAAATGCACCCTACCACATCCGCGGACTCGTGAAGACTGACCAGCAGATAGTCAAAGTCCTCTACCTCATACGGGGTACAGCAGACACCGACCAACACATCCAGCAAACCGCGAACCAGCTCAACTGTCAAGGGTTCGTTTTGGTGAGCATTATCCCTGGTCCACTAGAGTCCAACTTAGCCAGGAAGTGGGATTGGGAGGGGTGAGGTATTTTTCTACTGTATTTTCCCTTGCATGTATCGAAGTGTTCCCCATTTTATTAGAGTAGAAGGTTCCTGTGTTTTATTTTCTTTCTTGAATAAAGATCAAAGTTTCTTGCACCAAAACCAGTTGTCTGCTGCACTTTTGTCACAACCCCCAAATAAGCCCAAGGTCTAGAATCAAGGGAGTGGGAGCGATTCGAACCATTCAGATGTCAGAGGGGAACTGACCCACACACCACCCCCTACAGTGTGTAGCTCTCTCTCTCGTTCTCTCAGTCAGTGTGTAGCTCTCTCACTACTTCTCTCCCTCGGTCGGTGTGTAGCTCTCTCTCACACTGTCTCGTTCGGTGTGTAGCTCTCTCTCTTACTCTCTCGGTCGGTGTGTAGCTCTCTCTCTGACTGTCTCGGTCAGTGTGTAGCTCTCACTCTCACTGTATTGGTCAGTGTGTAGCTCTCTCTCTCACTGTCTCGGTTGGTGTGTAGTGTAAGGTTCGAAAATTTCTGCACAACCCCAGAACAGAAGGAAAGTCATTTTTAAAATGATTTTGGAACATTACAGAAGAAATCTGTAAAACGGATAAAAGGTGTGGTTGGGCCTAACAGAAGATTTCAAAGAGCTAAATTACACAGTTTTCCTAAGAGTAAGAAAGAAGAGATTTTGGACTGTTTTAAGGAATATTGGGCCAAAGGGATTTAAAATAAAAATCCCAGGAAGATTTGGCGGGTTTAAAAAGACATGTTCAGGCTTGCAAAAGGCTGGGACAAAAGGGGAGGTGGGGTGGGCCCCCGAGTTTGGATATTGAACTGTCTTGGAATGTCCAGGGCCGCCCCAGTTTTATGTAAGGACAATGAAGCCTGCTTTCCCACCGAGAATTTGCAGAGCCAGGTATCGAATAAACAGGACATGTCCCCAGAAATACAAAGGAAGGAACATTAGCCCTACAGGTTACAACAAACAAACATAAGAACATAAGAAATAGGAGCAGGAGTAGGCCAATCGGCCCCTCGAGCCTGCTCCACTATTCAATAAGATCATGGCTGATCTGATCCTAACCTCAAATCTTCTATCATTCTCCATCCCACCCGAACCCATGTGATCTCCTGGGAGAGGCAAAAAACCAGATAAAAAACCCAATGGTCAATTTGGGAGAAAAAATCTGGGAAATTCCTCTCCGACCCATCTAGGCGATTGAAGCCCGTCCAGGAGATCACTCTGTCCCTATATTTTCTACAGTACTTACCTTCTGTAAAGGCGATCTCCACCCCAGCCAGGAACAGGAATAAAACCATCTCCTGAAATCTAACACAGAATTAGAACACAAGAAGTAGGAGCAGAACCAGGCTACACGGCCCCTGGGCCCGCTCCACTACCCACAGGGCCATGACCATTCCGAACCTAGACTCATGTCCAATTTCCTGCCCGCTCCCCGTAATCCTTAATTCCCTTTACTTCTAGGAAACTATCTATTTCTGTTTTAAATTTATTTAATGATGTAGCTTCCACAGCTTTCTGGGGCAGCAAATTCCACAAACCTACCACCCTCTGAGTGAAGAAGTTTCTCCTCATCTCAGTTTTGAAAGAGCAGCCCCTTATTCTAAGATTATGCCCCCTAGTTCTAGTTTCACCCATCATTGGGAACATCCTCACCGCATCCACCCGATCAAGCCCCTTCACAATCTTATATGTTTCAATAAGATCGCCTCTCATTCTTCTGAACTCCAATGAGTAGAGTCCCAATCTACTCAACCTCTCCTCATATGACCACCCCCTCATCCCCGGGATTAACCGAGTGAACCTTCTTTGTACTGACTCGAGAGCAAGTATGTCTTTTCTTAAGCATGGACACCAAAACTGTATGCAGTATTCCAGGTGCGGTCTCACCAATACCTTGTACAACTGCAGCAATACTTCCCTGTTTTTATATTCTATCCCCCTAGCAATAAAAGTCAACATTCTATTGGCCTTCTTGATCACTTGCTGCACCTGCATACTAACTTTTGAGTTTCGTGCACCAGGACCTCCAGATCCCTTTGTACTACAGTACTTTCCAGTTTCTTGACATTAAGATAATAACTTGCTCTATGATTTTTCCTGCCAAAGTGCATAACCTCACACTTTCCAGTATTGTATTCCATCTGCCAAATCTCTGCCCACTTACTTAGCCTGTCTATGTCCCTTTGCAGGTTTTTTATGTCCTCCTCACTCACTACTTTCCCTCCCATCTTTGTATCATCTGCAAACTTTGATATGTTACACTCGGTCCCCTCCTCCAAATCATTAATATAGATTGTAAAGAGTTGGGGACCCAGCACTGACCCCTGCGGAACAACACTAGTTACTGATTGCCAGTCTGAGAATGAACCATTTATCCCAACTCTCTGCTTTCTATTAGAGAGCCAATCCTCCACCCATGCCAGAATATTACCCCCAATCCCGTGATTTTTTATCTTGAGCAATAATCTTTTGTGTGGCACCTTGTCAAATGCCTTTTGGAAGTCTAAATACACTACGTCCACTGGTTCCCCTTTATCCACCCTGTATGTTACTTCCTCAAAGGACTCAAACAAATTTGTCAAACATGACTTCCCCTTCATGAAACCATGCTGAGTTTGTCCTATTAAATTATGTTTATCCAAATGTCCCGTTACTGTCTCCTTTTTACCAACCACAGATGTTAGGCTAACAGGTCTATAGTTTCCAGCCTTCTGCCTACTACCCTTTTTAAATAAGGGTGTTACATTAGCAGTTTTCCAATCTGCCGGGACCTTTGCTGAGTCCAGGGAGTTTTGGAAAATTATTACCAATGCATCCACAATCCCTACCGCCACTTCCCTCAAGACCCTAGGATGTAAGCCATCAGGTCCAGGGGATTTATCTGCCTTGAGTCCCATTATTTTACCAAGTACCACTTCCTTAGTGATTTTAATCGTATTTAGCTCCTCCCCCACCGAGAGCCCCCTGTTTGTCTAGTGTTGGGATATTCTTAGTGCCCTCTACCGTAAAGACTGATACAAAATATTTGTTCAGCATTGTTGCCATCTCCATGTTTCCCACCATTAATTTCCCGGTCTCATCCTCTAAGGGACCAAAATTTACTTTAGCCACCCTTTTTTTTTATATAACTATAGAAACCACAGTCCAAACCAATGAAAGAGATTGACAAATGTTTTGCATTTTTAAACTGATTTCAAGGCAATCCTGAAACCAGTTAAAGGCTGATTACGTTTAGCTGAGCCATCCCCTAAACTCGTTAAGTTTGGATGGGCCATCACCGAAGCACGTTAAAGTTTTAAAACACATTAAAAATAACGAGCCCGCCAAATTTAACAAAGAAACCCGAGATTTGGTGGTCAGATAAGCCAGGCCCCAAATTAGTATAATTGAGGCCTGCCTTTTCAGTACGGTCAGTACAGACAGCAGAGACAGTGAGACAGTTCAAATGAACAGCCAGTTCGAGTTCAAGTTCAGCCAACCAGCTCAAGAAAGATCATCATCGGAGGCTCGAAGGAAGAAAGAAGAAACAGAGATCGCGGCAACCAAAGGCCTACCGAAACCAACAACCGCCAATATTACCACCAACCAGGTAATATTGGGCCACCGCGACCAACAAGAAACCAACCGCTGAAAAACTCACAAACCAAAGACTTGTTTCCACTCTACAGGGTAGTCTGACTTACCCCTGGGTAAGATTTGGACATAAAAGACCCTAAAACTAGCCCTAACCAAAGGAAATTGTTACTTACCCGATAGATCCAACAGCGCGACTAACCGCATCTGCGGACAAACCCAAACTGAAGACCCAACGCAGGTGCAGTCTTCTACCACGTCTGAGGTATGGCAGGCCCCAACCGCCACAACTAAAGAGAACCCTGAAATCGCGAACCTCTACATCTGTCAAGAAAGTCGTTTTGGTGAGCATTTCCTGGTCCTCTGGATTCCAGCCTAGCTAGTGGGGTGGGAGGGTAAGGGTTTTTGTGTATTGTAATTCTCCCTCGCTTATTCCGAGTGTTCCCCACCCTTTTTAAAGTATAAGTTTTATTGTATTGTATATTTTCCTGTCTCAAAATAAAGATCGGAATTCTTTTGACTAACCCAGGTGTCTGTTGCAAGTTTATTACAACCCCCAAATAAGTCCAAAGTCTAGAACAAAAGGGAGTGGGAGCGATTCGAACCGCTCAAAGGAGTCAGAGGTGAAGCTGACAAACAACCCACACACCGACCACCCCTTACAGTAGCTCTCTCTCTCACTGTCTCGGTCAGTGTGTAGCTCTCTCTCTCACTGTCTTGGTCGGTGTGTAGCTCTCTCTCTCTCTCTCTCACTGTCTCGGTCGGTGTGTAGCTCTCTCTCTGACTGTCTCGGTCGGTGCGTAGCACTCTCTCGGTCGGTGTGTAGCTCTCTCTCTCAGTCTCGGTCAGTGTGTAGCTCTCTCTCTCACTGTCTTTGTCGGTGTGTAGCTCTCTCTCTCACTCTCTTGGTCGGTGTTTAGCTCTCTCTCTCACTCTCTCGGTCAGTGTGTAGCTCTCTCACTCTCTCTGTCGGTGTGTAGCTCTCTCTGTCGGTGTGTAGCTCTCTGTCGGTGTGTAGCTCTCTCTGTCGGTGTGTAGCTCTCTGTCGGTGTGTAGCTCTCTCTCTGTCGGTGTGTCGCTCTCTGTCGGTGTGTAGCTCTCTGTCGGTGTGTAGCTCTCTCTCTGTCGGTGTGTAGCTCTCTGTCGGTGTGTAGCTCTCTCTCTGTCGGTGTGTAGCTCTTACTCTGTCAACTTATGGCACTGAATTATCTAAGATAATATTGAGAAGGACTCTTGAAAACAAATCTCTCGCCCTTTCTCCAGGTCACAAAATCTATTGAAGTAGGTAACTTATAAGGAAGTACTTGTTCTGAAAACATCTTAAGAATGTTTAATAGAAGTCATCCTTAAATTGACTTTTAGGCTGCAGAACGCTCCGATGACTGACAATTTGCAGGATGGAATCATTCAACCGTAGATTAGATTTGCTATCTACTATCACCGTGGGCCCAGATCTTTGGTACGACAAAACCTATCAATAATTTGATCTTTGATAAGCTAAGAATTAAATACTTTTTAACCAAGGCTGCACTTTTGATAGATTATTTTCTTATTATTCAGCTTGATTTAATTTCAGACAATTTCAAAGTGAATTAAATACGGATCATGTATTAAACCGTAGACATATAATGATAAATTGCAATAGATAGATTTCCTACATTAATTGTGGGCATCATAATGTCAAGATATTCCAGTTACTTCTCCCAACATTAATGAGTGCTCATGTCCAGGATTTCAATTCCCAATTTAAACAGGGGCTCAGGTCCAAGACACACATTAATCTTCCCCACACTGAGCATGCTAGTATCACCAGAAACCTGTGTGACTAGGAAGTCTCCCATTATTACTACAGGTGCCAAAACTCTCTGTAAAAGGTTAGAGAGATCAATTGAGATTTTTTGGAGCATCCGAAGTGAATGAGGATGGCGGTATTAATCCGCAGACATTTTCAAAAACCGTCTGTGCCACCTAAAAGACTGGATGTATAATCGTGGTTACTTCTGAGCATTGAAGGAAACACCCTGTGCATCAAGCATGTAAGGGTTTACAGAAATTATAAACTGGATTGGAAATAAGTCTACTCAAAAATGTACTGGATTTTGAAATATTGGAAACGAGTTTTGTACATGCCCCACATTTTAAAATAGAAAAAAAGAAATGATTTCAGGTAACGAAAAAGGACGTAGGGTTACCCAGGTAACAGAGTGGTGCTAATATATTCTGCATGCTCACGGACCCCACAAAATGGAAGGGCTACAAGACAGTCAGGAGTGAGGAAGAGTCCAGCAGGAGCTGCATGACTTTATGTTATTAAAACTCAATTCTTAGTTGGATTAAAAGAATCTAAAGCACCGCATGGGAGAGCGAATGTTAATGAAATAATTCTGGGTATGAGACATCTGAGTTAGGAAAAGGTTAAGAAGTGGGGCTTATTTTCTTTGGAAAAGTGGAGACATGAGGTGACTTAATGAAAGTTTTCAAGACTGAGAATAAATTGATTGAAACAATTTGTTCCCGATAGTTAAAGGATTCAAGTATGAAGGACACAAGTTAAGAATTAGAAAGCAAGGAGTAAGAAGGAAAATCAGGCAGCTATGTTATCACCCAAATGGTAATAGAGTTGTGTAATAAATTACCTGGGGAGGACTTTAAAACAGGTGGTTTTAAGAAACATATTCCTGAAGAGAGACAAGATTGAGCGATGTGCTGAGAAGGTGGGCAAATGGAGTTTCTGAAAAAGGACAGGCTTGTTGAGCATAAAGCCTTTTCCTCTTGCTGTTACAAAAATTATATTCTTGGATTCTGAGGTAAAAAAGCTAAGTGCTAGTTTCCTGGTTGCCTTGGATATAATAGACTTGGCAATGTACCATGTGACTCAAGCTGCAATGACATACACTACATACAATAAGGCAACATTTTCTAACACACCCTCAGTCATGTCAGTAACCATTATGGCTATACCTCATGCTACAGTCCCTTGTCTGCAATCAATAGTTTTACAAAGAGATTCATTAATTGAAAAATATAAATTTTCCTTTTCATTATTAAGAATCCTTTGGGTGTTTTGCTAGATCTTGGTCTGGCTGCATGATGGGGCATCATGTGAAGCTGGAGAGCTCCACCTGAGAGAAGAAAAACTGACAAGTCTGCCCCACTTCGTAGCAGGGCGCCTCCTGCTGGCAAGTCACAGAGTGACTTTAACAACCACCATTGAAAGAAAATCAAGTACCCAACATACCCAGCATTCCCTTTCTGTGAGGAACCGGCTCAATAGGGGCAGCAAAAACAGACATAAAAGCCATCCAGGGACTTCAGCACAAAAATCTAGGCTGACACTCCAGTGCAGTGCTGAGGGAGTGCTGCACTGTCGGAGGTGCCGTCTTTCAGATGAGGCGTTAAACCGAGGCTCTGTCTGCTCTCCCAGGTGGACGTAAACGATCCCATGGCGCTATTCGAAGAAGAGCAGGGGAGTTATCCCCGGTGTCCTGGCCAATATATATCCCTCAATCAACATAGCAAAAAATAGATTATCTGGTCATTATCACATTGCTGTTTGTGGGAGCTTGCTGAGCGCAAATTTACTGCCGCGTTTCCCGCACTACAACAGTGACTACACTCCAAAAGTACTTCATTGGTTGTAAAGCCTGTAAGATTTGCAAAATTCCCACATTCTCCCCAAAGTTATTAATAAAAGGGACCCTGCATGGACATTTTAAAAAGGGTACCCAAAGGGTGCCTGCACCTCGTGACCAAAAGCCTGCAAGATTTTAAAAGCTTGGACTCTGTGGCAGCACAAGCAGCTTTTGGGGAAATCGAAACCTAAAATGCAGTTTCTGTGAAAAAGGACTTTGTATTTTGGAAAGCAGACACAGGACTTTGAATATGCATTAATCTAGATCGTAGACAGATCAAAACTAGTTAGGCCTATTGTGATAAAAATAATAACTTCTGGGAAGTTATGTCATCACTTCCTATGAACTGTGAACTGTGAACTATGAACTATGAACTATGTACATACCTCACTTCCTGTCATGTGTCACTTCCTGTTGGACTGGTATAAATACTGGTCTGTTCAGTATTGTAAGAGGCTTCTACCAGAGGCATGGTAAAGACCTCTCTTGTATATAGTGTGTTTATAAGTTACTTAAAGCTTACTTTAAAGTTACTTGATGGTAAGCCTCCTTTTTCTTACATCAATTTAAGTAACTTAGTATTTACACTCACGAATACTAGACCTTCGGACAAACTCAGAATTAAGGATCCAGGGAACCACCCATCATGGAGAAAATCCTTAGACCTATTCGTCTGGACTTGGACCCGAATGCACCAGCAGCTGGCAGGGTATGGAAGCATTGGTACCGTACTTTTGAGAATTTTCTGGATGAATGTGAAGCGGATGCTCCTGCTAGATTGAAGATACTTATCAATTATGTGACCCCAAAAGTGTTCGAATATGTTGATGAATGGGATAATTATGATGAGGTGATTCGGGCACTTAAGAAACTGTATGCCAAGACCCCAAATGAGGTCTATGCTAGACATCTACTGGCCACAGCCCGACAAGGGCCAGGGGAATCAATTGACGAATTCCTGCAAGAACTTCGCAGGCTCAGCGTAGATTGTAACTTTCAGGCAGCCTCAGCTGAGCTGTACCGCCAAGAAATGATTCGTGATGCTTTCATCTGCGGGATTGCCTCTCCATTTATACGCCAGCGTCTACTAGAAAGTAAAACACTTGAGCTACAAAAAGCTTTTGACCTAGCTTGTTCACTGGATTTGGCAAAGAGAAATGCAGACCTCTATCAGCTGCCCAGATCTCGATCTGCTGCTGTAGCTGCAACCAGACAATTCAAGCGGTCTCAGGTGAACCCTATCATGGGGGAATCTAATTCTGATAATTCTGATGAAGAGGAGGAGGACGACCCCACTTTAGCAGCCTCTTGGCAATCTAGGAAGGAATGCTTCTTTTGTGGAGATGCTTTTCACCCTAGGAAAACCTGCACTGCTCGCAATGCAATCTGCAGTTATTGTGGGAAAAAAGGACACTTTGCTAAAGTTTGCCTATCAAGGGCCTCTACGAGGGCCAATCCAGCTAAGGCCTACCGAACTGCCCCAATTAGGGCCTATCAAGATGCTCCAGCTAGGACCTATCAAGCTTCCTCTCGAGCTCTCTCCCGAAGAAGCACACCGAGAGTTTTAGCCACTCTCTGTGCAACGACACCAATTACAGCTGCTTGCCCACAGAACCTGTCTCATGCTGCCACAAAAATTTCAATTAAAGGGCATACCTTAGATGCCTTAATTGACTCAGGAAGTACTGATAGTTTCATTAAGGAACAGATTGTTGCGAAATTGAAACTACATGTCTTCCCATCGGACCAGGCAATTGCGATGGCCCAGTCATCACTTAATACCAGAATCTCCGGCTTTTGTGTTGTTGATATGACACTTCATGGTCGTATGTATCCCTCCACCCGACTTTCGGTGCTCAAGGACTTATGTAGTGATCTCCTCTTAGGACTGGACTTCCAAAAACAGCATAAGAAACTCACCATTGAGTTTGGTGGATCCAAACCCGGACTTACTATTTCTAATATACCGTCTAAATTACCATTTTGTGCATTATCAGCAGCTTCACTTGATGAACCCTCATTATTTGCCAGTATTCCGCCTCAATGCCAACCGATAATAACGAAATCGTGGCGCTTTAATCAGGAAGACCAATCTTTTATTGCGGCTGAAACCTCTCGACTTCTAGCAGAGGATATCATTGAACCATGTTCGTCGCCCTGGCGGGCTCAAGTCGTCATTGTCAAGAACCCTCTAAAACCTCACAAACAGCGACTATGCATCGATTATTCGCAAACCATCAATCAATATACCGACTTGGACGCCTACCCATTGCCACGCATTGATGATATGGTTAATAAACTGGCCGAATACAAAGTGTTCTCAACTTACGATTTAAAAAGTGCCTATCATCAGTTACCCTTGAAGGTCTCAGATAAGCAGTACACAGCCTTTGAGGCTAATGGACGGCTGTACCAATTTCGTCGCCTCCCATTCGGGGTTACTAATGGAGTGGCTGTCTTTCAACGGGCAATGGATGGCCTGGTTAAGCAGGAAAACCTAAGGGACACTTTTCCCTATCTTGATAACATTACCATTGCAGGTCACGATCAACAGGAACACGACTCCAACCTCCAAAAATTTCGGGATGCCCTCCATCGCCGTAATTTGACCCTGAATGAATCCAAATCTGTTGAGTCGCAACCGACCATCAACATCCTTGGCTACTGCGTAGGCAATGGTATCATTCAGCCAGACCCAGAAAGACTTCGCCCGCTCCAAGAGCTCCCGTCACCTAAGAATCCGGCTTCTTTACGTCGGGCTCTCGGTCTGTTTGCATACTACGCTAAATGGATTCCTCATTTTTCGGACAAAATCCAACCCTTGCTGCATGCTAGATCATTTCCACTGGGAACAGCGGCTGTTGCAGCCTTTAACCTTCTCAAAAAACAGTTGGAGAAAGCGGCTCTTCACTCCATTGATGAGAATCTCCCTTTCGTGGTTGAATGTGATGCCTCGGAGGTGGCAATCTCGGCTACTCTGAATCAGGAAGGTCGTCCTGTAGCATTTATGTCCAGGACCTTACAAGGTGCCGAGCTACATTATCCTCCGGTTGAGAAAGAAGCCACAGCCATCATAGAGGCAGTACGGAAGTGGAACCATTTTCTAGCTCGCCAGCACTTTACATTGATCACGGACCAACGATCAGTCGCCTTCATACTCGATAATCGAAAACGAACCAAAATTAAGAATAATAAAATACAACTTTGGAGGATGGAACTGGCCTCTTTTGGTTATACCATTCTCTATCGGCCTGGCAAGGAGAATGTGGCCCCGGACACCCTCACACGGGCATTCTGCTCCACTATGTCATCCTCCACCCTCATGGATGTCCACAATGGTTTGTGCCATCCTGGCGTTACGCGCATGCTACATTTCGTACGATCACGGAATCTCCCTTTTTCCACTGGAGATGTAAAGAAAATATGCTCAGAATGCCGGCTTTGTGCGGAATTAAAACCTCAGTTCTTCCGCCCCTCAGATGGTATACTCATACATGCAACCCAACCGATGCAACGACTTAGCATCGATTTTAAGGGCCCAGTGCCCTCTTCAACTCGGAACACATATTTGCTCGCCATGATCGATGAATATTCACGTTTTCCGTTTGCCTTCCCCTGCTCCAATATGCTGGCGTCCACAGTAATCTCCTGCCTTGAGCAGGTATTTTCTCTCTGTGGCATGCCGGCTTATATTCACTCAGATCGGGGTCCATCCTTTATGTCGAGGGAACTCAAGGACTACCTCTCAGAACGGGGAATTGCTACAAGCAAAACAACACCATACCATCCCATCGGAAATGGGCAGGTAGAGAGGTATAACGGTATCATCTGGAATTCCGTACGTCTCGCTTTAAGATCTCGGGGCCTACCAGACCAGCAATGGGAAACAGTGCTTCCGGATGCATTGCACTCTATACGGTCCCTGCTTTCTACAGCCACAAATACTACACCTCATGAGTGGTTCTTTGGATTCCAGCGTCGCTCATCTCATGGGACATCACTCCCGTCATGGCTAACTACTCCTGGACCTGTATTACTCCGAAGATACGTTCGGACGTCTAAAAATGACCCTCTTGTAGACGAGGTCGAACTAACCGATGCCAACCCCACCTATGCAAACATACGATATTCCGACGGCCGAGAATCTACCGTATCATTACGGGATCTGGCTCCCTGCCCACCAGGACCTAGTGGGACATCGGGTGATGGCATTTCACCAGGAAACTCTTGGGACCTATCGGGTACCCCTCTCCAGGATCCTGATCGGACACCAACTAGCTTGGTGCCGGTAGAACCCCGTGCTCAAGGTTGCGACCCTCCCAGTACCACGCATGAAAGTACTGGTCTGCCACAGACCAGCTCTGCACCTCCCTCTGAACAGAGGCAGTCTGACTTTGAACCTATTGGGGCTCGTACTCGAAGCCATGATCTCCCCGACCCTTCACAGGGCAATCCAGGCCACACGGACTCTGGCCAATGGCCAACCGCATGTAAGCGGACCAGCGACCCTCTACGACGGGAATCCAAACGGGTGCGACTCTTCCTTGTTCGGCGGCTGCAGACCAAAAGGTAGACCACAGCCTCCTAAACCTGCAGGAGGGAAGAATGTGATAAAAATAATAACTTCCGGGAAGTTATGTCATCACTTCCTGTGAACTGTGAACTGTGAACTATGAACTATGAACTATGTACATACCTCACTTCCTGTCATGTGTCACTTCCTGTTGGACTGGTATAAATACTGGTCTGTTCAGTATTGTAAGAGGCTTCTACCAGAGGCATGGTAAAGACCTCTCTTGTATATAGTGTGTTTATAAGTTACTTAAAGCTTACTTTAAAGTTACTTGATGGTAAGCCTCCTTTTTCTTACATCACCTATACTTGAGGCCATCGAGCTGTCTGCATAAATAATCGGAAACAGCTTAAGGAAGCCATCGAGCCTGGACAGGCTGATTAGAATGCATTAATAACAATACAGCTCAGACATCAGGCCATTAGGTGCGATAAACGGCCATC
The DNA here is from genome assembly GCF_052327205.1 of Somniosus microcephalus. Classification (NCBI taxonomy): domain Eukaryota; kingdom Metazoa; phylum Chordata; class Chondrichthyes; order Squaliformes; family Somniosidae; genus Somniosus; species Somniosus microcephalus. The sequence goes on along the minus strand of NC_140994.1, from coordinate 47,611,831 downwards.
TAAAAATAGTTAGTTTAGATTGCTACAATCATTTAAACTAGCCCGCCAAAATTGGAACAATGAACTAACCTGATTTGGTGCGCAGATAAGGGGGCTTCGTAAGGAGTATAACCGCAGGCCCGGGTAGCAATCTCTCTCTTGCTCTCTTGCTCTTGCCCTTGTCCCTGCACTCGTGGCTCCAGCCTCTTGGGCTGCCGCTCGCACTCATGCCCTGGCCTCGTGGCGGGTTCTCCCCTCACTCCCTGTAGCAGAATTTCAGTAACTAACGACACCATACCAATAGCAGGGGAGGGGAACGAGACCCAAGTCCATAGCCATCCAGGACACCCAGGCCGGAAAAAGGGGCGAGACGAAAGTGAGTAGGCAGTTCAGGACTCGTATAGTAACCGAACGAGACGAGACGAAAGGAGACGAAGAAGACGGTAACAGCTCGATAAGAGTAGAGCAGGGCAGCTAAAAACGTATTGATGAGGCCAAGCATCTAGTTATAAGCTGGCACTTGGTGAGATGAACATTCCTTGTTGAACACTGCGAAAACGCAGGTGGCCATGTCACGACGAATATACTGGCGTTCTTAAGCTTGGGTAGGAAAATCTAGGCAGTTAAAACTGCCGACTGCCCTATAGGCACAACGTTGCCGCCGCCGACCGCCCGAGGGAGAAGAAGAGGAGAACCCATCGCGATGAGACGACGACGGCAGTGGAGGGGAAGAAGGTGTGACGCAGCAGCAGATCCAGCACCGCGCCCCTGAAGACCACATGGCGACGGGGTACCTAGAAGGACCAAAGACCAAACCTCAAAACCTGCATTCGTCAAACAGTTGGCTTTATTTTGGATTGGTGAGCATGAATTCTGGCCCCTCACAGCTTAATCTAGTTAGTTATAGGGGGTGGGATAAGGATAAGGGGATTGTTAATATAGTTTGATAGCAAAATACTGCAGATGTTGGAAATCCGAAATAACAGCAGAAAATGCTGGAAAAACTCAGCAGGTCAGGCAACATCTGTGGAGAGAAATTTGAGTTGATGTGTAAGGGTTGGGGCTTCTTTAAACTGGTTTAAAGTAATTTTCCTGGTCTTGCAGCCTTTGCCTGCACTCAGACCAATTCCAATAAAACCAATTTTAAAACAGCGGTTCCGAATCGCTACCCCTCCTTTAGTTCTGAGTGGAGGAACTTATAGTTAATGATATTAAAACGGAATAAGTGGTTTGGATGAGAGAAAAAAATCAAGTTTTATTACCTAAATAAACTACAATCAAAAGAATAAACTATACCACACGAACACAGTAATTACAGTAAAACTATATAACGGGGTTGCAGACGGCGAAAACGAGGGATACAATGGCTACAATGTTATTTAAACAATCTTAGCAATTCCCTTAAATCACCACCCCAAACTCCTGCTAGGTTGCCTTGTTGAGGAGTCAGAAACTCTGCTCACCTGTGGTCCAGCAAAGTAAGAGAGAGAGCGATAGCTTCTCAGCAGCTATCTTTATACCTGGTCAGGTCCTGCCATCCTGCCCTACAAGGGCTGTGTGCAAAATTCCCCACCCAAAGGGTCCAATACACAAGATTGGCTAACTCAAAGTGGTTAGACTGGGTTAATGTGTCTTCTGGAGCTCCCTGGGCTGAAACAAAAGGGGAATTCAACTGCTCTATTGTCCAGAATGCTAGGTGATTTAGACCCATTCAATTGTTAAACGTTTCCCATTCAAGGTACAAAAGTCTCTTCTGCAGTTTAGATGTATCCACTTGATATACAAACAAATGCTAATAGCATTCAATTGCTTTGTAAACAAAGCATTGTCCTGTGGTACAGGCATCGATTGTCCTGCTGCAGGGGGGGTGGGGACACCCCTTTTATTTGCAGCTCCATTGAACCTTACTTCCAGACACAGAAAACTGCTTTCCAAGTCCTTTGTCTTCGGCCATGTGGTGCGACAGCCATTTTTATCCCTGGAAATTTAAAAGCACACCGCCCTGGGATTCTTTAATCAAAAATAATTGAACTTCAGAACGGTAAATTATTGCGAATTCTTACAGTCCGCCCTTGGATACTTCCAGCATGCTTGTAGTATCCTCTTGAAGAAATGAGCAATGATTTCTGACCCCTCACAAACAACCATCCCCTGTATTTACCTAATAGCAATCTGCCACTGATCCCCATCCCATCTATTCCCCTTAAATTCAAGGAAAAAACCATGGTACGGTAGGCATCTTACAGATACTTCAGTTTTCAATAAGGGGTCTCATACCCCTACACGCTTGTAAAATTACACAATGTAAACCAAATTTACAATCACCTTTTTTACATCATAAGTTATTACAAAATGTTGCAATCTTAGTTTCACAATGTAATCAAAATGATCCCAAGCACGGAGAGGGTCCTACGCCTCTGCTCAACTTGGAGTTGTCACAAACTGGTCCCAAGCACGGAGAGGATCCTACGCCTCTGCTCAACTTGGGGCTGCAACACAAAATACAAAAAATCATTAAACAAAATGCTTAAATGAACCCCGATCATCACGTGCCGATGATGGGTCACGAAATTCGAGTGGGCATTGCTCCTCCCACTCGGGCAGTAAAAGTACCTTCCACCCCCCTTTGATCGTCTTAAACTTTAAAACAGGCAGAATGGATTTACAGACCAGCCTGCTCCGCCAGCCCCAAGCTGTTCCCTTGTCCTTTTGTGGAGGCGGGGTACCCCTCATGTTTAAAATTCCCTGGCACAGACCGAGACCGGGGAGCATGGGATCTCGACTCCCAGTCCCTCCCCCTCCCGTCTTCCCTCGACTGGCTGCAGAAAATGATGGGTGCCTGTGTGGCGGCTCTCCCTGGCCCCACACTGATCCGGCCACCCACTCATCCTTCCCAGCCACACTTACCCTCACTTTGCCCGCGGGCCCCCGGGTGAGTTCCTCCCTTCCCCAAACGCACCCACGTGACTCTTGGGTCTCCCCCTCCTCTATACAATCATTCCCGGGCCATCACCACCCACCCCCGGGGAACACGTCCCTATCACAAGGCGCCTGTGCTTCCCCATCGTGACTCCTCAACAGCGACGTCTCCCGCACGTGAACTTCGGTCAGGATAGTGCTGGGTTGGGGGCCGTGCCCCACCCAGCTGGAGCCATCTCCTCCCCGTAGGAGGAGTAGGCAAGTTCCTCCGGATCCTGTCCGGTTTTTCCTGAAGATCGCTGCGGGGTCTCCTGGATTCGTCCAGTGGCGAGGTGATCCCCAACATTCCGTATCCGTATCTTCATTCGATGCCCAGCTCGGGCTGGGCGAACATGGTTGCTTCATTTTCCAATCTCCTGCAAAAACTTAAAAGGGACATGCAGCCAGGTCTCACTGACCTGCTGCCTTAGGTGGAGACATGGTCGGGTCCCTCGACCTCAGACCAAAATACAAACATTCAGCACACATGTGAACTTAAACTCTTTAAACTTATACTTAAGACTAGTTATGTCAACAAACTTAAAATACACCTTAAAAGCACGCTACATTCACACACATAGCTATAATACAGATGCCGCCCATCTCCGGATGGCCAGGCTAATCTCTGGCACTGTCGCAGATTGCTGCAGGCTACAGCGAAGCTGGACTGCCTCCTGTCTCTGGTCCCTCGCAGCTTATGGCTGTTGAGTGGGGGCCTCTGTTCTCTGGCTTCTCCCTGGCTCGGGAGCCCACCCTACTCCACTGTAAAGTGGGTGACCATGCTTTCTTAGGCTGGGGCACCCGCTGAGACCTTCTGAGGGGTGTCTCTATGGGGGAAACTTTGGCTGGCGGACTCTGAGCTTGGGTCACAGCCCCAGCTGGCTGGGAACCTGCTCCCCCATGTCCAAATAGCCCGCACTGTATAATATACCTGGCAGCCTGCCGGTGCAAATCTCTCTCTGGGTTTGTCTGCTCTTCCCTGCCCACTCCTGTGCTGGGGGCAGGTATACTCTCACCACCCGCTGCTGGTGGCTGGAAATTTTCCTCCCCATGTTTAAAACCTGGTGTCAGCTCCCTCCCTATGTCTCCTGCAAGAGGGATTGCTATCCCTGCCCCCACAGGGTCCCACATCATGGGGGGAACCATTCTAGAGGCTGGCTGGGAAGCTGGTCCCTTTAAACAGGCCACAGTGCCTGTCTTTACAGGCGGTGAACTTGAACTTGCATGGACAGCAAACTCATGTTCCCTCACCCAGGTGGCTTGAACTGGGGAATTTTGGACCTGCCTTTTTTCTGGGGCCAAAACTATCCCCTGTGTGCCTCCCTTGTCCTGGATTTCTGCTACTGGACCTGCTCTACAGGGGTCCCAGAACTCTCCTTCCCTGTTCCCCTGCTTAAACAGCTTACTCTGAACATGAATGGCTCCTCCCCCCACACAAGCCACAGTGCTTGCCTGTGAACTCGAACTTGCTGTGGGCTGAGGATTCCTATTCTCAGGCTCACTCCTCACGGGCGGACCGTACCTCCGTTGTTGGAGGGCGTACACTGGTCCTAGTCTCCGCCTGCCTAGTGGGACCTGCTGGTGTTCTTCTACCACCCCATTGTCCACCCCTCCTCGCTGCCAGAGCTCCTCAAGACTCGGAGCTGTGGGCTGCCGTCTTGGGGTCTCTAATTCCCAATCCAGCACCGTTCTGGGTGCTGCCTGTGGGATGGTTCTACTTGGGCTGCCAGTAAAGTCCAGCTGACCTGCCTTCGGGCTGATCAGACAAATTATCCCCTTTGATGCATTTAAAGCCATGTTAAGGCTTTCTATCTCTGCCCTACAGGGGCCATGATCTGCTTCCTCAAACCTTAGGGTGCAGGCCAGCTTATAAGCTGCCTTTGCTTCCCTAAACCTTTCCTCCTGCTTTCTCTTCACACCCTTCCTAACCCAGCCACCTATACCCCGATAGGTCAGCCTACACGCTGCTGCTAACATCCACAGGGCTACCCACATACTGAAAACAATGAGAGAAACAAGAGCTGATGCTTTCTCCAGATCCAGACCACTTATTAAATCAAAAACTGCCTCCACTCCTGGCTGGCTCGCCATTGTAAGGGTTGGGGCTTCTTTAAACTGGTTTAAAGTAATTTTCCTGGTCTTGCAGCCTTTGCCTGCACTCAGACCAATTCCAATAAAACCAATTTTAAAACAGCGGTTCTGAATCGCTACCCCTCCTTTAGTTCTGAGTGGAGGAACTTATAATTAATGATATTAAAACGGAACAAGTGGTTTGGATGAGAGAAAAAAATCAAGTTTTATTACCTAAATAAACTACAATCAAAAGAATAAACTATACCACACGAACACAGTAATTACAGTAAAACTATATAACGGGGTTGCAGACGGCAAAAACGAGGGATACAATGGCTACAATGTTATTTAAACAATCTTAGCAATTCCCTTAAATCACCACCCCAAACTCCTGCTAGGTTGCCTTGTTGAGGAGTCAGAAACTCTGCTCACCTGTGGTCCAGCGAAGTAAGAGAGAGAGCGATAGCTTCTCAGCAGCTATCTTTATACCTGGTCAGGTCCTGCCGTCCTGCCCTACAAGGGCTGTGTGCAAAATTCCCCACCCAAAGGGTCCAATACACAAGATTGGCTAACTCAAAGTGGTTAGACTGGGTTAATGTGTCTTCTGGAGCTCCCTGGGCTGAAACAAAAGGGGAATTCAACTGCTCTATTGTCCAGAATGCTAGGTGATTTAGACCCATTCAATTGTTAAACGTTTCCCATTCAAGGTACAAAAGTCTCTTCTGCAGTTTAGATGTATCCACTCGATATACAAACAAATGCTAATAGCATTCAATTGCTTTGTAAACAAAGCATTGTCCTGTGGTACAGGCATCAATTGTCCTGCTGCAGGGGGGGTGGGGACACCCCTTTTATTTGCAGCTCCATTGAACCTTACTTCCAGACACAGAAAACTGCTTTCCAAGTCCTTTGTCTTCGGCCATGTGGTGCGACAGCCATTTTTATCCCTGGAAATGTAAAAGCACACCGCCCTGGGATTCTTTAATCAAAAATAATTGAACTTCAGAACTGTAAATTATTGCGAATTCTTACAGACGTTTCGGGTCGAACCCTTCTTCAAAACTGGAAAGAAAAGAAAATAGATCGAAGGCAGGGCTGCGATCAGACAAAAGAAGTGAAAGAAACAAAAGAGCTAGACGAGATGGTAATAGGCTGAGATTAGATTCTGTACTCTGGACTTTGGGGCAGGAACTACAATGTAGAGAAAACTCTTACAGACCAAGTTTGATGAAACAAAATGGAATTTTATTGCATAATGTAAAACAAATCAAAATGCAAGCAAATAAGAGGGTACATGGGAGGGGAAAACACAAACAAATCATAATGACACAGTACTAACTAAGGCAAATACAGGCATATCGTACTCTACAAAGATCATCATGAAATGGGGAAAACACACGGAACCTTTCCTTTTGTTTCTCTCTCACACCTGGCAGCTATCTCTTGCCCTGCCAGTACACTTTACACCTAATCTCAGCCTATTACCATCTCGTCTAGCTCTTTTGTTTCTTTCACTTCTTTTGTCCGATCGCAGCCCTGCCTTCGATCTATTTTCTTTTCTTTCCAGTTTTGAAGAAGGGTTCGACCCGAAACGTCAACTCAAATTTCTCTCCACGGATGTTGCCTGACCTGCTGAGTTTTTCCAGCATTTTCTGTTATTGTTAATATAGTTTGTTTTCCCTTGATGTGCCGTGTGTTCCCCATTCCCTGTATAAGTATAGTTATTTTGTATTTGCCTGTAATTTTATACTAGTAACTTCTCGTAAGACTGTGTTAATTTCTGTTCTAATAAAATCTTGGTTTTCTTACATCCAAACCACCTGTCTACTCGAGTCTTTCTGTATCGCCGCCTGTACCTAAGTCCGGTGTCTAGAACCCAGGGGCGTGGGAGCGATTCGAACCGCTCACAGACAGTCAGGGGCATAACTGACTGGGCGCACATGCCACACCCACCACCCCTACAAGCGCTTTGAGACGTCCGGTGGTCGTGAAAGGCGCTATATAAATGCAAGTCTTTCTTCTTTATCTTTGAGTGGGCATCATTCCCACACTATCTTTGTACAGAACCATTATATTGAAGTGATGGATAAAATCTATGCCAGTCAGATTAAAAAGCAGTTACAAGTTTGCATCATTATTATTGGAAATGTGTAAAACAAAATAGTGTGCAGGGACGCTGTAGAGGAGCGTTTATAGAGCATCACAAACAATTCTATCTCCTGATGAACTCTTATTATAATTTATTTCTGTTTTCATTGAACATGTGTAATGCACTGATCAGGTTGTGGAATTCCCTACACAATGCCCAGAACTATTTTATTTGCTTCCATTGGATAATCTATAGAAGTTTATACCTCACTGCATTGCAGGTGGATGAGAGAACTTAAGTAAATATAATAATCAGACCCTTGCGAACACCTCTATAGAAGTTCTGCCAAACATCTGAAAAGATTTTGAAATGTTTTTATGTCATAAACAGACAATTGATTGCAGATATTTGTGGCACATTTATCCTTATGAACCATTTATTTGCAATGAGGCGTGCCGAGAGATAGCATAATTATTTATCAATTATTTTACTTCCTTGGTGATACGCCATTTGGCGCCATGACAACTGAATGACATTCACTGTGAGAGATGCCCTTTGACATCCTGACAGTGGCACGATTTTACTGCCAAGAAGTGCCAGTAAAGGTCATAGTTTGCATGATTAAGTTCTCTGAGGAAATCAAATGGAATCACTTTCAAAATATTTGAATAATTTCAAGTTCATATAGGGATTGATTCAAACACAGAATAAAAGCTTGGAACACAGTCCAGAAAAGACTTTGCTCAACAATATGAATTAGTGTGATAATAATAATTAATACTTGCTGCGGTTGGTGAATTAACTCTTTAAGGGCAGCATCAAAATTTGACTCCACCAATGAGATTTTCAGTTTTTTATTTAATGAAATAATGTTTCTTCCAGTTCTGCTCAAAAATGTTGTCAGTACTCAAATATTACAGAAAATCTTGTGCATTGTGATGAATGGAAATATTGATATTCCGTAAAATGAAAAGGAAATTTAATACTCAATGTGTTAATAACCAATTGCACATGTAGTCAATAATAAAAAAAAGTGATCCAGGTTGTTTGACTTGCTATTATGGGCACACAGTCTTTGGAAAAATGTGAAATTGCTTCATTTGCAACCCCAATCCCACATGGCTTTTGTTTAAAGTGCATACATCTCAAATCCCAGTAATTGCATCAATTAAGTTGCAAAATGACCAAAATGGTTGAAAGTGGAACTGTGCAAAAGATTCTGCAGTTATGGAAAAGCTGTGAACTCCAATTAATATTTTAACTATTTGAGCAGCCTTGAAGCTTTCACAAAATATATATAATTGGATATTTCAAAGATATTTACTTCTGCATATTCCTATTTCTGAATTTTGTGACACTATAATCTACAGAAGTATTTAGAATCAGAGGACACTTGTTAACTAAGGTGAACCCTAGCCTTGGATCATTTGCAGTATGGTAAAGAGACCAGCAGAATATTTTGTTGCATCTGATGTCCCAGAGTTTTCTTCACTGTTAATATGTTATCTGCACAATATTTTTGTACTTGGGGAACAAAGGTCCAAATGATTTTCCATCAGGGACTGAAGTCATTTCTAAGCGACGTCTGCAATGCAGTCAGTTCTCAAGTCAATGCACTTCTATAATTGACTTTCTGCTTTTTAACTTGCTGAACAATTGGAAAACTGTATTAAAGTCAGAATTTTATTTTTTTAAAGTAAAACATCCTGCCAAAAGATCCAACACACAAGTGATTACATTTTATTCCAAAGGGTAGTATTTCCAATCATTTTGACACCTTTTTTTTTGGGAGGAGAGTGCATCAGTTTTCATGATATTTAGTTTTGCTCAGAATTCCTGCTCTACTGCAATTCAGATACATTATTTCACTACGAATTTGGCACCAGATAGATCAAGTCATTGTCTTGCCATGGTGGTAGAATCTTCTACACAGTTCAGTACATTAGATCTGACTTGTTCTTTTAGTACTTCAGTACATTTAAAAAAAATATGATTTCAAAGAATGCTAGAAATCATCTTGGCCTGGAGTTACCTCCTTGGATGCAACCCAGGAAGTTGCACCCAAAATTGTGCCTGAAGCTGTACCCATTTTGCTGATGTCGAGTTATACCCAAGTATCCTCCTATCTCATTAGATATACACCCGAACTTAAAATGGGCGTAAAATGGGCATAAATCAGTGTAAACAATTGGGGATCAAAGAAACACTGATCCCACACCACCATATTTCTTCCTTGATTCTTAAAATTTAAAGTTTCATCTCATTTAACCATCATTCATGCACATCAGGCACAGCATGTTTAAGAACCTGCAATCGGGGAAGCTTTTCAGTTTGTAATGTGACTCATACTTGGCCATAAAAATGCATTTAAAGAAACAAATAATATAGTGCGGGTCACAGTGAGGATACGTTTTTAAAACATTGCAATGAAAAGACGTGAAAAATGACTTTGTTTCCTGCTGCACCTGAAAATCAGTTCTTACTGTTGAGAGACCCACGAACAAGCACAATTAGGAGATACTCACGTTTGAGAGGTATGGGCTCGGCCAGTTTTATGGATGGAGATTCGTTTGGACAGAAGGTTTGATGGCTGGATGGATGTAAATGATCGAGGAGACTTGGGCGTATTGTTTTTACGCCTGTAGCTTACCTGCGCCCAAAATTCTGCGATCTTTTAAGCCACTTAATTGGTTTGCGCCCAGATTACGAGTGTATCTGACTGTAAATGCGGAGGAAACTCCAGGCCCTACAGTGCAACTGTAATGTGTGAGGTTTGTTGTTGGAGGGAAGAGTACTGAAAAATGGAAAACATCAATTTGAAAATTAAAATGAAGAAATATGATGTTGCTCATATTTTATTTTTACATAGAATTTATAGCACAGAAACAGGGCATTGGGCTCAATTGATTTATGCTTGCTCCCACCCCTCTTCATCTAACTCTATAACCTTCTATTCCTTTTTTCCTCTTGATGCTGAAAGCCTCCTTTGTCAGTAATATTTGAAAATATTAATTGTTCTGAATTGACATTTACAGTAATACTAGTGCTCAAATACTGACAGCAATCATTTGAAATACAATAACACACAGCCTTTTTTTTTAATAATTTCATAATACTTGGAGACACTCGCCTCTGTTTTGAGAGTGTTTTCTCAAGACTGCCCCCTGCTCTAAAATGGTGAGGAGTTAACCAAGTAAGCCTAGCGCCGGGGGAGGTCAAGGAAAGGCACTGCCCAGGGATAGGCAATGTTTCAAAGCAACTGATATTATATAAATACTGTAAATATCGTAAATTCTTTATGTAATCTCTTTGGCTTCTTAAAACAATTTGCAGTTTTTTTTCTCTCAAACAACCAAAAGGCTAAATATTTCCTGCATAAATGAAAAAGAAAGGAGCAGCATTGCCATGGAAATGAATTTTTTTTAAAGTAAGAATATATATATTCCTGGCATCCATGTGACTGTTAATTGTGCCACCTGAGATCAAAGAATATCACTCCTGATTGGTTAGGACAGCTGTGACCATTTAGAACAAAGGCTACATCCTGAGCTTTATGATATTGATGTGCCGTAGTGTCAATGCTATTGGCAGTTGGCAGTACTCACACTAATGAACACTATTAGTAAATAATGAACATTATCTTCACATGGGGGGAAGTCCATTCAGTCAGTCACATTTAGTATTCCACACCAAATGACACGACATAAGCGACAATGGACACAAGAGTGTAGCTTACTACTGGCTTCGGGGCATCAGGCTGAAACAAACTATTGAAATTGGTTCTGGTATGCCTGGAGCACAGGCCATTGAATTGTTACCATGGACCATAACATGGATATATTTATTTAGTTTGGGGGAACATTTTTGAATTCATTTTCTGTTGCTGTCTGTAATTCCCTTCATGACCCAGTGCTACCTGTAATGCAAAACAATGGAGCTGTGTGAGAAGCTCACGGACTGAAAGAAACTCTGTGTATTTTAGAAGCTTAACAAAATCTCAAAGCTAAACAGAACCCTTCTTTATCCCAACTCAAAATCTATTAGCTTCATCTCCAATGCACATTGAATAGTAAGATCAAAGTGGCAGAAGAGATAACAGCCTGTTAAATTCTTGAACCATCTGTATATAATATATTAAAAATCTTATGTCTGTACAGACTTTGTGTCTACAGAACCTTGCTTCCTGTTGTCAGATTTTCATATTATAAATTCCTATGTCCACACTTAAAATGAAAACTATCTAGGCAAACTTATGACCCTGTAATTACAACCTCCCACCAGTGCTGGTGCTCTAGCACCTTATCTTTGCATTTCTCAGCATCTGAGCCTGTACTGCGGAGAAACGCCTATGCTTCAACCAACTCTATTTCTCTGCTTCCCAAGTTTCTGTTGATTATATTATTAAACTACAAATCATCATATCAAATCAATGTATTATACAAAATAAGGACAGAATGTATGACTTTAAAATGGACCCTGAAAATGTCTTTGTATCCTGGTCCAATTATCCCCTACTCTCGAACCCTGCTTCACCTGAAGGCCTTGACTCTTCATGTACAACACGAGACTAGTATATCTAAAAATTGAATATTCTAATATGTCAATCATCCGAATTGGATTTCAGTCAGTTAATCTAATAAGTACTTTACTCATATTAAGATTTACTAGGAATCCCTTACTTCAAAAATAATCTTTTTTCTTAATATCAACATCCTGGTGCACCAATGCATCGAGTGGCTGGACTTCAAGTACAAGCACAGTCCTCCACGTGGTGAATCCCTAAACTCAGCTGAACTATCCAGCGGCAACAAGGTGCTTTCCCACAGGGAGGGAGGGAAATTCACAGGATGAGCTATCCCACTTACAAAGCAGCACTGGCAGAAGGCTGAGAATGTGTTGATGCCTCTTACATTAGTTGTAGATTGGGGGACAGGCAGAGATGTAAGAGAGCAGGAAAAAAATTGTTTATTTACAAAATAAAAATTCTATTTTTATAGCAAATTGCCTTTTACTTGTTACATTTATAGTCTACAGTGTACATGATGTAGAATACATGGTACCTCTAGGATAATGAGCGAACTTTCTGATTGGCTTGGGTTTTGGACAAACTTGGAGATTGTTTTTGCGGAATAGCAAAGGACATAATGTGCAGTGTGATACTTCCCTGCTGTATCTGTACCTGGTGGATTTGCCCCCAGAACGTTGGAAGTTACCCTCTTCAGGTGGAATGTGCCCCAGATACTTGGTGTACAGCCTATGTTGGGAGTGTTCTCAATGTGATAATTAGTAGGGCAGGAATGAATCCAGATTTGAAAGTATTTCTTGAGGTGCAGTCTAACTTTCTTGATTTGGGCTATTTTACATAGTGTCTCAACCCACACTGACCATGCAGAGGAGAGCAACAATTAGCAGTGATCCCAAGAGCTTAGCCATGTTTAATATCCAAGAGAGGGCAGGGGAAGGGGGGTTGCTATAGGCATGGGAGCCAGTGATTCTGGTGTGGTATGATTATGCACTTGATCATTTTTTCCCAATATCATACACCTTTTGCCAGTTGAGCATAACTAGAAAATATGAAGGAGTCTGCTGTTTCCAGTAATTTGCAGTGATACCAGGGTTCCGCCTGTACAAACAGGCAAAGGGATACGTCCTAAGGTTAGTTTCAATCGCCTGCTTTTAATTAATTGCAAGTTGAGGCTGTGTGTGCTGTTTTGCAGATAGAATCCCTATTGTTATCAAATAGGGTTTGGTCCAAGACCCCTCCCAGGCTATTTTTGTTCTTGTATTTTCTGAGCACAAGAAAATAAACAATCCACCTTCCCTTGAAATTCAGAAGCAGTATCACAAAACTCCAACTACCCATAGACCAGGGACTCACTGCTCCAAACTGTTACTTCTATTGTTGGGTAGCAAAAGTCCAGCCGATAAAATTATGGAGTAATTCCCTACCAGACCACCTCTGGGTAGCAATGTAACAAGAATGCTACCCATCATAAATCTCCCCATTATCTCTGAAACCAAAATGCGTCCATTTACAACTCTAGTCTGGGCCGCACTCCAGGTGTGCAGAGATGTGGGCTACCACTTATGTATTCACATGGCACTGTCTGTGACATCACCCAGAACAAACATTTTTCTGGTAGTGGCAAATGAAACATGTTCTAACCAACCAGACTAACTGTCCATAATTGACTATGGTTCAAAAACTTTCTAACATCCAACAAAGACACATTGGGGGAGAAATTTGGTATCGCCCTGTTTGGGTCGCAATTATCGGCCGTGCGCAAAGTTTAGTGCCTGGCGCTAATTATCGCCTCTGACTGCAAATTTGGCTTCTTTCGCCCCTGGAGGTGATTGGAGAACTAAATCAGGCGCTACACACCTCTCTTAAGGTGCTAACACCAAGGAGTGAGGCGCTACCTCAGAGCGCTGGCGAAGTTCATGTGATGTCAGTCAGCAATGGAACACAGACACACTGGCGCCAGCCAGTTCTTAAAGGGGAGGGTCGATCTTGCTCTCCATCCACATCCTGCTCATTGCAGCCTTGAATCTCGGCCTGGAGAGACCTGTACATCAAATCTGCTGGAAAGAACAATGGAGAGACCCAGGAAAAGAACTCAGAGTGCAGCCCCCATAGTCTCTTCTAAATCGATGCAAGGAAGGTCAATCAAAATGAACCTGCAAAGTGCTGCTCAGTACCCAAAACTCCTTCACACAGTGTTGAATCTCTCCGGAACTCTCTCTCTCTCTCAGAATGCGTGGTGCAAAAATGTCGCCTACAAAAAAAGGCAGGAAGCGGTCGCCTTTAAATAGTGCTCCTCCAGTCCCTTCCCGACTGCAAAACGTTCCCCTCAACCTGTCGTTGCTAGCGGCAGGCGGTAAGGCAGGGGGCGCCACTCAATAGCCGGTCCGGGGCCTTACCGGGGCGTTGCACACTCGACTGACGTCACGATCTGTGGGAGCAGGAGATCGTGGCGGTAGTGTTTAGCACCGCCACAAAATGTCTGGTCAATTTCGCAAGTGGTGCAAACATCGCCATGCCTGGGCGCTAGTTGCTTTGTGCCCCATTAGCACCCTCTTAGGGCTCCAGGGAGGCACAAAGCAACCTAATCTTTCCCCCATTTTTTTTAAAGTGTTATTTGTATCTTGGCTTCATTTCTAGTTGTGACATTTTGGGCAGAATCTAATCATCACTTAATACCTTTGCTACAATATCATTTGTAAAACTGGACATAATTTTAATCCTCATTACCATATGTGCCACTAATTAATATTTGCCTTGGCTTAAACTTACTTGAAAATTTTATCGGAACCATTTTGAGTTTCTATTGTGTGCTGAGAGTCCGGATCACTCTGCAGCCTGTGTGTAACTTAATATCTGTGAATCCAGCACTGTTTTTTACTTTCTCATTCAGGAGTCTGGCTTTTAAAAGTACTATATATCATTCTAAATTTTTAGTATATGCCAAGCATAATTGTCAGGGAGAAATGTTTTTTTTTACAGTAACTCATTCTGATCATACCTGATATACATTTGAAGACAAAAGATTGAGGATATAATTAGTAAGGCCACTTTTGGTATCTAAATTAGTAAGGTTTCTAAAAACCTAATTGTGTTTGACATAAGAAAACTACTAAGCACTTGATTTGAGTACAAAACAAAGCTTTAATCAACTGTTTCACAACCATGAGATTCTAGTTACATCATTAGTTCCTGGTTACAAAAAACATCCTGGGCAAGCTGGGCCCACGCCCGAGCATTTATACTCCTTGGATGGCGCCACCAGCTGGCCGCCCAGTATTATTTCATGAGTAATTTCTTCATGAATGATAAGATTCATGACATTCTTCCCGCCTGAAAGGTTTGGAAGTCCGACGAGTTTCTTCTAGTGGATTAGACGGACTACAAATAGCGACAGTCTTTTAGATCTTTGTTTGTGGCTAGAAGGCACGTCTCCTCGGACCGTGTCTTGGTCCCTGGGTCCGTAATGGTAGATTTACAGGGCCCGTGTCACCTTGATCGACCTGAGGGAGACTGGGGAGATCGTGACTCCGGGTGCGGGTCCCCACAGGCGCAGAGCTGGCTTCATCTTGTTTGGTAGCCGGGGATTGACCGGTGTCCTGGCTTCGGATGGCCATCCCGTGGGGAGTGTTTGGCTCCCCGAGTTGATCCGGTGGAGTAGCCGGCAGATCCCTTGATGTCCCAGGTAGGGCATCATCCTCAAAGGAGCGCAGCGTGTCGGCATCATTACTATGGGTCCCTCTATCGGTGGGGTCCATGGGACCGGTTGGACAGGGATCCAGATCTCGGAGTGAAACGGTGGACTCCCGACCATCAGGGTACTGCACGTGCGCATATGTGGGATTAACGTCTGTTAGTTCCACCTCGTCGATGAGGCGGTCGTTTTTGGAAGATTGGACGAATCTTCGGAGCAGCACGGGGCCGGGAGCTGCCAACCATGATGGTAGGGACGTCCCATGAGCGGAGCGATGCTGGAACCTGAAGAATCGCTCGTGAGGAGTGACATTGGTGGACGTAGAAAGAAGAGACCTGATGGAATGCAACACGTCAGGGAGCACAGTTTCCCACTGCTGGTCTGGTCGGTTGCGTGACCTCAGTGCAAGATGAACAGTGTTCCAAATGATAGCATTGTATCTCTCAACCTGTCCGTTACCGATGGGATGATATGGTATTGTTTTACTTGTGGCGATTCCCCGTTGAGAAAGATAACTTTTGAGTTCGTTTGACATGAAGGAGGGACCCTGATCAGAGTGGATGAAATTGGCCGTGCCGCAAAGGGAAATGACTTGATCGAGGCATTTGATCACTGTGGAAGTAAGCATATTGGGACAGGGGAAAGCAAAGGGAAAGCGTGAATACTCGTCCACCATAGTAAGTAAGTAGGTGTTTCGAATTGAGGAAGGCAATGGCCCTTTAAAGTCAATGCTGAGTCACTGCATAGGCTGCATAGCGTGTATGAGCAAGCCATCCGATGGACGGAGGAATTGCGGTTTTAATTCCGCACAAATTCTACAGGTGGAGCATGTTCTTTTCACAGCTTCCATAGAAAATGGGAGATTTTAAGATCGCACAAAGTGCAACATACGGGTAACGCCAGGATGCAATAAGTCAGTATGAAGATCCGCAAGAGTCGAAGTTGACATAGAAGAGCAGAATGCACGCGTGAGGGTATCCGGGGCTACATTCTCTTTGCCGGGTCGATACTGTATGGTGTAGCCAAAGGTGGCCAATTCCATCCTCCAGAGTTGTATTTTGTTATTCTTGATCTTAGTGCGTTTCCGGTTATCCAGCATAAAGGCCACAGAGCGCTGATCGGTTATAAGCATGAAATGGCGACGAGCAAGAAAATGACTCCATTTACGTACTGCTTCGATGATAGCCGTAGCCTCCTTCTCAACAGGAGGATAATGGAGCTCGCTACCCTGCAAAGTTCTGGACAGAAATACAACGGGTCAACCACCTTGATTCAAGGTAGCCGAGATCGCCACCTCCGATGCATCGCACTCGACCATGAGATGGAGATTTTCGGCGATGGAACGAAGCGTGGCTTTTTCCAGTTGTCGCTTGAGGAGGTTAAAAGCTGAAATAGCCGTTGCCTCCAACGGAAATGACTTTGCGTGAAGTAGGGGCTGGACCTTATCGGAGAAGTGGGGTATCCATTTCACATAATAGGCGAACATGCCGAGTGCCCGACGAAGAGAGCCGAGATTCGTAGGGGGAGGGAGCACCTGAAGCGGACAAAGTCGCTCCAGATCCGGTTTGATGACACCATTGCCCACCCAGTAGTCAAGGATGTTGACTGATGGTACTGATTTCACAGATTTGAATTCATTTAAGGTTAAGTTGCGATGACGGAGAAAGTGAAAAAAATTTCTGGAGGTTGGAATCATGCTCCTTCTGGTCATGACCAGCAATGGTGATATTATCTAGATATGGAAAAGTGTCCGTTAAGTTCTCCTGTTTGACTAGGCTATCCATTGCCCGTTGAAAGGTGGCCCCCCCATTGGTGACCCCAAATGGAAGGTGACAAAACTGTTAAAGCCGACCATTGGCCTCAAAGGCTGTATAATTTTTGTCAGAGTCTTTCAACGGTACTTGATGGTACGCACTCTTTAAATCAAAAGTTGAAAATACCTTGTAGTTGGCAAGGTTATTGACCATGTCATCGATGCGTGGTAGTGGGTAGGCATCCAGGTCGGTATACTGGTTAATAGTTTGCGAGTAATCGATGCAAACACGTTTCTTGTGTTGCTTCAGAGGATTTTTAACAACGATGACTTGAGCCCGCCAGGGAGATGAACATGGCTCAATGATACCGTCAGCTAGAAGGCAAGAGATCTCTGCCTTGATAAAGGATAGATCATCTTGGCTGAAACGTCGTGATTTAGTGACTATGGGCTTACATCAGGGGGAAAAGTTGGCAAACAAGGAGGGCTCGTCGAACGAAGCCGCCAAAAGCGCACAAAACGGTACTTTGGAAATAGTAAGCTCCGGCTTTGACCCTCCAAACTCGAAAGTGAGTCTTTTGTGTTGTTTCTGGAAATCCTGTCCCAGGAGCACATCACTGCATAGGTTTTTGAGCACCCCGAGCCGGGTGGAGAAATAAGTGCGGCCATTGAGAATAAGGTCGACAAGACAAAAGCTGGAAGAGTTGGTGGTCAGTGTCGTCAGAGCCATTGCAATTTCCCTGTCCGAGGGGTAAATACGCAGTTTTAACTTACTGACAGCCCGCTCACTAATGAAGCTGTCAGAGCTGCATGAGTCGATTAGTGCACTCAAAATGTGTTCATTTACCAAAACCTTTGTGGCTGCATGGGACAGACTTTGGGGGAAAACAGCTGTGATGGGAGGAGGGGCTGTTTTACCCTTGACAGCTGTAACCTTAGTAGTGGTTCTTGGTGGAGGAGCAGTTTTATAGATAGCAGTTGTAACCTTAGTTGTGGCTCTTGGGGGAGGAGCAGTTTTATAGATAGTAGCTCCAAAACTAACAGGGGCTCTCGACCGGTATACCTTAGAAAAGTGGCCTTTCTTACTAACAGAGGCTCTTGACTGGCATACCTTAGAAAAGTGACCTTTCTTACTGCAATGATTGCAGACTGCGTTACGACCAGGACAAAATTTCCTATAGTGGAATGCACCTCCAAAGAAGAAACTCCTCCTTCCAGATTGCCAGGATGCCACTAGGGCAGGGTTGTCATCAGTGAAGGCTTCTCGGGTAGGGTTGTCATCAGCTAGGTTAGAGTCATCATCAGTGAGGGCTTCCGCCCGAGGCCTATCGAAGAAGTCACTAAAAGTGATAGCAGCAGCCCGTGCATGTGGTGAAAGATAGGTATCTGCATTCCTCTTTGTTAAGTCCAGAGAATATGCCTGGTCATAGGCAGCCTGTAACTTGAGGGTTTTATTCTCCAACAGACACTGGCGTATGAAGGGAGATGCAATCCCATTAATAAAGGAATCACGAATTAACTCCTCCTGGTACAGCTCAGCTGTGACAGCTTTAAGATTACAATCCTTGCTGAGCCTGCGAAGCTTTTGAAGGAATTCATCAAGTGATTCCCCAGGTTGTTGTCGAGTTGTGGCCAGTAGATGCCGAGCAAAAATTATGTTTGGGGCCTTAACATATAGTCACTGTAATATTAGGGTAGCGGAGTCATAGTCTACACAGTCTTCGATATAGTCAAACATGAGGAGATACATAATTGGCAAGTATCTCTAATTTACCAGGAACATTTTCACCACACACCCTGAGGAAGTTGCTGAAGGTACGTGATGCGCTATCAATTACTCATAAAAGACTGAGAGTTAAGAGAGTAACTAAAGGCTTTTATTAGCAAAGAACAGAGCATGCCTCTCGTGGTTGACTGGGTTCCAAGAAGGCAGGGGGCTGCAGGTCAATCACCTTTATACCTGGGCCTGTGGGTGGAGCCAGCCGAGACATGTTGAGGCATGCATAGGTACAACAGTGTGTAACAACAACAACAACAACAACAACAACAGTGGTTTACCACAGTACGATACCAGTGTTTCCATACCTTAGCAATTGTAGGTGAATTCGGGTCCAGGCCAAGACGGGCGGGTCTGGGTAGTTTGGCCATGATGGATTGATTACTATGTCAGAGTTCCCTTCTACAGTTGAAGTCGTAGCTGGCTGTTCCCGAAATCACTCAGAGCACGGAGCCGATACACAGTTGATTAAATTGACGTAAGAAAACTACTAAGCACTTGGTTTGAGTATAAAACAAGGCTTTAATCAATTGTTTCACAACCATGAGATTCTAGTTACATCACTAGTTCCTGGTTACAAAAATGTCCTGGGAAAGCTGGGCGCACGCCCGAGTATTTATACTCCTTGGACGGCGCCACCAGCTGGCCGCCCAGTGTTATTTCATGAGTCATTTCTTCATGAATGATAAGATTCATGACAGTGTTTGTTACACAAATCTAGTAATTTGAGAATTTTTGTACCAGAGAGTATTTCATGCTAAACAACTCCCTGGAGCCCTAAGACAACCTTGGTACAATGCTCCTGTATTTTAATTCGTTCATGGGATGAGGGCATCACTGACAAGGCCAGCATTTATTGCCATCCCTAATTGCCCTTGTGAGGTGGTAGTGAGCTGTCTTCTTGAACCGCTGCAGTCTGTGTGGTGAAGGTACTCCCACCGTGCTGTTAGGGAGGGAGTTCCAGGATTTTGACCCAGCGACAATGAAGGAACGGCGATATATTTCCAAGTCAGGATGGTGTGTGACTTGGAGGGGAACTTGGAGGTGATGGTGTTCGCATGCGCCTGCTGCCCTTGTCCTTCCAGGCGGTAGAGGTCGCGGGTTTTGGAGGTGCTGCCGAGTTGCTGCAGTGCATCTTGTAGATGATACACACTGCAGCCACAGTACGCCGGTGGTGGAGGGAGGGAATGTTTAAAGTGGTGGATGGGGTGCCAATCAAATGGGCTGCTTTATTCTGGATGGTGTTGAGCTTCCTGGGTGTTGCTGGAGCTGCACTCATCCAGGCAAGTGGAGAGTATTCCATCACACTCCTGAGTTGTGCCTTGTAGGTGGTTGAAAGGCTTTGGGGAGTCAGGAGGTGAGACACTCACCACAGAATACCTAGCCTCTGACCTGCTCTTGTAGCCACAGTATTTATGTGGCTGGTCCAGTTATGTTTCTGGTCAATGGTGACCCGCCCAGGATGTTAATGGTGGGGGATTCAACAATGGTAATGCCATTGAATGTCAATGGGAGGTGGTTAGACTATATGGCACAAGTTTTACTTGCCACTGATAAGTCCAAGCCTGGAGGCTGTCCATGTCTTGCTGCATGTTGGCATGGACTGCTTCATTATCTGAGGAGTTGCAAATGAAACCGAACACTGTGCAATCATCAGCGAACATCCCTACTTCTGACCTTATATGGAGGGAAGGTCATTGATGAAGCAGCTGAAGATGGTTGGGCCTAAGACACTGCCCTGAGGAACCCCTACAGCGATGTCCTGGAGCTGAGATAATTGGCCTCCAATAAACACAACCATCTTCCTTTGTGCTAGGTATGACTCTAGCCAGTGGAGAGTTTTCCCCCTGATCTCTGTTGATTTCAGTTTTACTAGGGTTCCTTGGTGCCACACTTGGTCAAATGCTGCCTTGATGTTAAGGGCAGTCACTCTCACCTCACCTCTAGAATTCAGCTCTTTTGTGCATGTTTGGACCAAGGCTATAATGAGGTCTGGAGCCAAGTGATCGTGGCGGAACCCAAACTGAGCATTGGTGAGCAGGTTATTGGTGAGTAAGTGCCGCATAATAGCACTATCGACGACACCTTCCATCACTCTGCTATAATTGAGATTAGGCTGATAGGGCGGTAGTTGACCAGATTGGATTTGTCCTGCTTTTTGTGGACAGGACATAGCTGGGCAACTTTCCGCTTTGTCGGGTAGATGCCAGTGTTGTAGCTGTACTGGAACAGCTTGGCTAGAGGCGCTGAAGCACAAGTCTTCAGCACTACAGCTGAGATGTTGACGGGGCCCATAGCCTTTGCTGTAACCACTGCGCTCAGCCGTTTCTTGATATCACGTAGAGTGAATCAAATTGGCTGAACACTGGCATACATCATGTTGAGGACCTCAGGAGGAGATGGTTACGAACTCATCAGCCTTGTCTTTTGCACTAATGTGCTTGGGCTCCGCCGTATAAGAGGATGGGGATGTTCATGGAGCCGCCTCCCCCAGTTAGTTCTTTAATTGTTCACCACCATTCGCAACTGGATGTGGCAGGACTGCAGAGCTTTGATCTGATCCATTGGTTGTGGGATCACTTAGCTCCATCTATAGCATGCTGCTTCTGCTGTTTAACATGCATATAGTCCTGGTGCTGCTCCTGGCGTGCTCTTCTGTGCTCCTCATTGAACCAGGACTGGCTTGATGACAATGGTGGAGTGAGGGATATGCCAGGCTTGAGTTTACAGATTGTGGTGGAATACAATTCTCCTGCTGCTGATGGCCCACAGCACCTCGTGGATGCCCAGTTTTGAGCTGTTAGATCAGTTCTCAATCTATCCAATTTAGCACGGTGGTAGTGCCATACAACATGATGGAGGGTGTCGTCAGTGTGAAGATGGGATGGTGGTCACTCCTACCAATACTGTTCTGGACAGTAGATTGGTAAGTTCCTCTATTTTCATTTCTCAGCACTCCTTTTCCTGTCCTCGTTGCAGTACACATAACTGACTGACAACTTTATATCATAACTAGATAACCCTACACAAGTAACCTTGATCTGGCATTTTGAGGATTGCTAGATGTAAGGTGACCCGATCCTGAGTTACAATTGAAAGTCATACAATTACTGTGGAGACCACTTGTCTTCATGTCTAAAAAGGGTAATCTCCTCATTTTCTACTCCTCACCTTGATTACAAGTCAATTTAGGGCTACAACACTATCGAGCTGATTCTGTGATTTGTAATCCCATCGAGCAAAACTCCATGCCTCACAAAATTACCCCTAGAAGATATACTGACCATAGATTTTGCTGTTATACATAAGAAAAAATCATTGTGCTCTGTGCAGTACAGTATTTATTAGCTCAGTTTATACCTGTCCAAATCTTTGTTCCCAACAAGTTATTTATGCAGATCCCTTGTGTAGGAATTCACAGCAGCAATTGCTTTTGCTGGGAATCTGTATCACATCTCCACTGATCTGTTTTTTTAAAAATCTCTAAACTTACTTGAAGCTTGATAATTGTAAGCATTTATCCGTTACTTCTGTACTCATAATCTCAAGCTGTACTGGTCTCGCTAGATGTACTCCTATCTAGTTATCCAGCCAGCTAAACACTCATTCAAATAATTCCTCGAGAAGCAGGTTGCTGTTTTGAAGCTTTACTTGAATAAATTTTGTGAAACTGTAAACAAAGACAAAGTATGCTTTGTACATAGAACTGAGTACTATACATTAGATGTTACATAAGATATAAACATGTTTATGACAACAGAATAGACTAATTGTATAACTAAATAGCACTGAAGCTAAACCTTGGTAGCTAACAGCTAATAACTTTTTACAGACAAAGTATTGTCAAAATACTACACTGACAAGGTTGTTATCATGTTACTGAACAAGGATATTCACAGACATTGCGTCTTGCCTAGCGTATAAGAAGGATGGAACAGGATTGATAATGTCTGCCTCGTGTGAGCTTTCTTCACAACTCAGCAGGTACTTCCTAGAATACTACTTCCGGGGCAAACAGGAAGAAGGTCAAATAACACCCTGCTATACAATAACACTGCTATACACTAACTACCACTAGAGGGTGCTATCTGCATGTAATAAGTCCAGAACTCAACCTTACATCTACATTATCTGTATCATCTATACTCACAACATTTGAAACATCTAGATCATGTCCCCCTTGTACTAAACATGAAAACTAGTCTCTCCTTATAATTTAATAAACCTGGAATAAAAAGCTAGTATCAGTAATGGTGACCATGAAACTACCAGATTGTCATAAAAACCCATCTGGTTTACTAATGTCCTTTAGGGAAGGAAATCTGCTGTCCTTACACGGTCTGGCCTATATGTGACTCCAAACCCACAGCAATGTGGTTGACTCTTAACTGCCCTCTGAAATGGCCTAGCAAGCCACTCAGTTGTATTCAAGAAGGTGGCTCACCACCACTTTCTCAAGGGCAATTAGGGACGGGCAATAAATGCTGGCTTTGCCGACGATGCCCACATCCTGTGAATGAATTTAAAAAATATTATGAGGATAGGCATTGAGAATTAGGATTATTTAGTTTAAGTGCAGGTTTAGAGGGAATGTAATTGAAGTTTTTTAAATGCTGAAGAGATTGGATGTATTCCAACTAGGTAGACTATTTGAAATAGATTGGGAGGATAATGCTATTAGTCATGCCTATAAAATCCATAGGCAAAGAAGTTTTTTTTTTATTCATTCAAGAGATGTGGGTAAGGCCAGCATTTATCGGTCATCTCTAATTGCCCATGAGAAGGTGGTGGTGAGCCGCCTTCTTGAACCGCTGCAGTCCGTGAGGTGAAGGTACTCCCACAGAGCTGTTAGGGAGGGAGTTCCAGGATTTTGATCCAATGGTGATGAAGCAACGGCAATATATTTCCAAGTCAGGATGGTAGAATCATAGAATCATAGAAATTTATGGCACAGAGGAAAGCCATTTGTCCCATCGTGTCTGTGCCGGCTGAAAAAAAGCTATCCAGCCTAATCCCACTTTCCAGCTTTTGGTCCATAGCCTTGAGGGTTATGGCACTTCAAGTGCATATCCAAGTACCTTTTAAATGTGATGAGGGATTCTGCCTCTACCACCCTTTCAGGCAGTGAGTTCCAGACACACACCACCCTCTGGGTGAAAAAAGTTCTCCTCAACTCCCCTCTAATCCTTCAACCAATTACTTTAAATCTATGCCCCCTGGTTATTGACCTCTCTGCTAGGGGAAATATGTCCTCCTATCCACTCTATGTAGACCCCTCATAATTTTATGCACCTCAATAAAGTCTCCTATCAGCCTCCTCTGATCCAAAGAAAACAACCCCAGCCTATCCAATCTTTCCTCATAGCTAAAATTCTCCAGTCCTGGCAATATCCTCATAAATCTCCTCTGTACCCTCCCTAGTGCAATCACATCTTTCCTGTAATGTGGTGACCAGAACTGTACGCAGTATTCTAGCTGTGGCCTAACTAGTGTTTTATATAGTTCAAGCATAACCTCCCTGCTCTCAGATTCTATGCCTCGGCTAAGAAAGGAAAGTATCCCGTATGCCTTCTTAACCACCTTATCTACCTGTCCTACTACCTTCAGGGATCTGTGGACATGCACTCCAAGGTCACTCTGTTCCTCTACACATCTCAGTATCCTACTGTTTAATGTGTATTCCTTTGCCTTGTTGGCCCTCCCCAAATCCATTACCTCACACTTCTCTGGATTGAATTCCATTTGTCACTTTTCACAGGAAGGAAATCACAGGAACCCCACAGTGCAGATAGAGGCCATTTCGGCCCATCGAGCCTGCACCGACACATATCCCACCCTATCCCCGTAACCCCACGTATTTAATCCCCCTAACACTAGGGTCAATTTATCATAGCCAATCAACCTAACCTGCACATCTTTGGATTTTCTGCCCACCTGACCAGTCAATTGATATCTTCCTGCAGTCTACAGCTTTCTTCCTCACTATCAACTACACGGCCAATTTTTGTATCATCTGCAAACTTTTTACTCATGCCCCTTACATTGAAGTCTAAATCATTGCTGTATACCACAAAAAGCAAGGGACATAGTAGTGAGCCCTGCGGAACCCCACTAAACAGCTTTCTAGTCATAAAAACATCCGTCGACCATTACCATTTGCTTCCTACCACTGAGCCAATTTTGGATCCAACTTGCCACTTTCTCTTGGATCCCATGGGCTTTTACTTTTCTGACCAGTCTGCAATGCGGGACTTGGTCAAAAGCCTTGCTAAAAATCCATGTAGACTACATCAAATGCACTACCCTCATCAACCCTCTTTGTTACCAACTCAAAAAATTCAGTCAAGTTAGTCAGACACGACCTTCCCTTAACAATTCCATGCTGACTGTCTTTGATTAATCTGTGCCTTTCTAACTGACGATTACTACTGTCCCTCATAATTCTTTCCAACAATTTGCCCACCACTGAGGTTAGGCTGTCTGGCCTGTAATTACTTGGTCTATCCCTTTCTCCATGGTATGTGACTTGGAGGGCAACTTGCAGGTGGTGGTATTACCATCCGTCTGCTGTCCTTGTCCTTCTAGGTGGTAGAGGACGCAGGTTTGGGAGGTGCTGCCGAAGAAACCTTGGTGAGATGCTGCAGTGCATCTTGTAGATGATACACACTGTAGCCATGGTGTGCACCGCGGTGGTGGAGGGAGTGAATGTTTAAGGTGGTAAATGGGGTGCCAGTCAAGCGGGCTGCTTTGTCCTGGATGGTGTCGAGCTTCTTGAGTGTTGTTGGAGCTGCACTCATCCAAGCAAATGGAGAGTATTCCATCACACTCCTGACTTGTACCTTGTAGATGGTGGAAAGGCTTTGGGGAGTCAGGAGGTGAGTCACTCGCCACGGAATACCCAGCCTCTGACCTGCTCTTGTTAGATCCAGAAAGTATTTTTTTTTTGCAGAGATTCATTGCCTTCTAGAGTAACCTTCTATGAGGTGTGGCGACTGTGAGGTCGCTACAGTCCTTTTAAAGAGAAACTTGACAAATATCTGGGAGAAGAGGCATTGGCAGTTATGGGGGAATGTGGTTACTTAGTTTAGATTGTGGTGTGTTGTGGGTAACCACAGTCTCTTGGAACTTGCTTGATTGTCAGAAAGGAATTTCCCAGAGATTTTTTGGAATTGGCCACAGATGTTTTCAATGTTTTTTGCTTCTCCTGAGAGACTGCATTATGAGGGGGTGGGAGGGAGTTATGTGAGGTCATACCATCTACTGAATGGGGTGAGCCTGATGGACCTGATGGTCTTTTTTCACGTTTTTCATCTGTCCATAATGGTTCCCTGTCCTTTCCATGTTTTCTAATGGTCTTTCCTTCATCATGTAATGTTTGATGCTTCTTCATCCGTTATGCACTAACTTACATTTGTCAACATTACATTTTGTTTACTCTTAAAGTTGATTTGCTTAATTGATTCAGTTATTTTTGATTGGTGTTTATACTTCTTGGAAGGAATATTAACCCACCCTACACAGCAGGAACAAGACGGGCCCGCAGTTATGTTAGGCCAGAAGTATTTGTCGATTCCAACTGCCACTGTTTTAACTGCGGGCATTTTTTTAGGTGGCCGAGGCACCAACCAGAAGCAGGCAGGCACCTCAGGAACATATGATGTCATTAGGACCCGGATGCGTTTTTAACACCAGATATAAGAAGGCTCACCCAATACCTAAACCGCTACATAAAACCTAGGAGGATTCGTTTTACAGGGCCTCTGGAAGCAATATTTAAAGGGACACTCAGGTGCAGGCACTCGGGTCATAGGGATCTGTGTGCTGCTGTGACTTTTGGATTTTCAAGGGATATTTGAGTTTGTTCCTGATTTTTGTTTCCTTACTCACCCTAATAAGCACTCACAACTCCCAGTTGCAGTGCACAAGTACATCAAACAGGTCACTAATGGTCTATTTGCCAGGATGAGCCAATACATCACCTTTCCCATGGACGCCAACACTCACAATGATAAAGCTCTGGGATTCGCAGCTGTGGCTGGCTTCCCTCATGCAGGGGCTATAGATTGCACTCATGAGGCCATCAAGGCACTCGAAAACCAGCCAGCAGCTTTCGTCAATAGGAAAGCCTTTCACTCCATTAATGTCCAGTTGGTGTGTGATCACCACAAAAGGATTATGCAAGTCTGTGTGAGTTGCACAGGAAGCTGTCATGATGCCTTTATCCTGTGACCATTACTATTTCATCCTTCCAGGAATGTTAGAGGATGGCTGCTTGGGGACACGGCTACATTCTCCACATATGGCTGATGACACTCCTCTGCAACCCCACCACACTTGAACAGCTCAGGTACAACCACTGCCATCGGATCACTGAAGGCATCATTGAGCACACTATAGGGCTCCTGAAGCAAAGGTTCATAGAAACATAGAAACATAGAAGATAGGAGCAGGAGTAGGCCATTTGGCCCCTCGAGCCTGCTCCGCCATTCAATAAGATCATGGCTGATCATCCAAACTCAGTACACTGTCCCTGCCTTCTCTCCATATCCCTTGATTCCTTTAACCTTAAGAAATATATCTAACTCCTTCTTGAATATATTTAATGAATTGGCCTCTACTGCCTTCTTTGGCAGAGAATTCCACAGGTTCATCACTCTCTGGGTGAAGAAATTCCTCCTCATCTCTGTCCTAAATGGCTTACCCCTTATCTTTAGACTGTGACCCCTGGTTCTGGACTCCCCGACCATCGGGAACATCCTTCCAGCATCTAGTCTGTCTAGTCCTGTTAGAATTTTATAAGTTTCGCTGAGATCCCCTCTCATTCTGCTAAACTCCAGCGAGTACAAGCCCAATCGACCCAATCTCTCCTCATACGTCATTCCTGCCATCCCAGGTATCAGCCTGGTGAATCTTCGCTGCACTCCTTCCATGGCAAGAACATCCTTCCTCAGATAAGGTGACCAAAACTGCACACAATACTCAAGGTGTGGTCTCACCAAGGCCCTGTATAACTGCAGCAAAACTTCCTTGTTCCTGTACTCAAACCCTCTCGCTACGAAGGCCAACAAACCATTCGCCTTCCTAACCGCCTGCGGCACCTGCATGCTTACTTTCAGCGACTGGTGCACAAGGGCGCACAGGTCTCGTTGCACTTCCCCTTCTCCCAATCTATTGCCATTCAGATAATAATCTGCCTTCCTGTTTTTGACACCAAAGTGGATAACCTTGCATTTATCCACGTTATATTGCATCTGCCATGCTTCTGCCCAATCACCCAACCTGTCCAAATCATACTGGAGTTTCTCGGCATCCTCCTCACAGCACACACGCCCACCCAGCTTTGTGTCGTCTGCAAACTTGAAGATATTTCATCTAGTTCCCTCGTCTAGATCATTAATATATATTGTGAATAGCTGGGGTCCAAGGACCGATCCCTGCGGTACCCCACTAGTCACTGCCTGCCATTCGGAAAAAGAGTTGTTTATTCCAACTCTTTGCTTTCTGTCTGCCAACCAGTTCTCTCAAGTCAATACCTTACCCCCAATCCCATGTGCCTTAATTTTACATGCTAATCTCTTATGCGAGACCTTATCGAAAGCATTTTGAAAATCCAAATACACCACATCCACTGGTTCTCCCTTATCTATTTTACCAGTTACATCCTCAAAAAATTCCAGTAGATTTGTCAAGCACGATTTACCTTTTGTAAAGCCATGTTGACTTTGTCCGATCCGATCACTTTTTCCAAGTGCTCTGCTATTACATCCTTTATAATGGACTCTAGCATTTTCCCCACTACCGAT
The DNA here is from genome assembly GCF_052327205.1 of Somniosus microcephalus. Lineage (NCBI taxonomy): Eukaryota > Metazoa > Chordata > Chondrichthyes > Squaliformes > Somniosidae > Somniosus > Somniosus microcephalus. The sequence goes on along the minus strand of NC_140994.1, from coordinate 47,583,183 downwards.
GTCAGGCTTACCGGTCTGTAATTCCCCGTTCATGTGTCTGGATAGGTGTGGGGCTCCCTACACAATTCCCCACACAAAGTCTCCCACATCATTGTAGTGTGCTGCACATTGCACAACATGGCAGTACAGAGAGGATTGCAGCTTGGGGAGGCAAAGCAAGAGCGACTGTCATCATCTGATGAGGAAGACGTAGGTGAAGGTAAGGAAGAAGCAGAAGAAGGAAGTCCAGCACAATGCCTTGTAGCCAGAGAGGCCAGGGATTAGTTGATAGCACAACACTTCTGCTGACTTGCTTATTCCCCTTCGTGAATAGATGCACAAAGCTCCTTTGCATCAACAGACCTTGTTACCTCCTTCATCACTCCCTGAAACCTGCATTAAAGAACATTGAGACCATTCAGATAACAAAGACAAATTGTATTTATATGGCGCCGTTAGCATAGTAAAATGTCCCAAAGCACTTCACAGGAGCGTTATCAAACAAAATTTAACACCGAGCCACATAGGAGATGGTTAAAGAGGTAGGTTTTAAGGAGCATCTTAAAGGAGGAGAGAGAGGTAGAGGCAGAGAGGTTTAGGGAGGTAATTCCAGAGCTTAGGGCCTATGCTGCTGAAGGCACGGCCATCAATGGTGGTGCAATTAAAATCGGGAATGCGCAACAGGTCAGAATTGGAAGAGCGCGGAGATGTCGGAGGGTTGTGGGGCTGGAGGAGGTTACAGAGATGGGGAGGGGTGAGGCCATGGAGGGATTTCAAAACAAGGACGGGCATTTTATATGAATGACATACTGATAATGCAGTCTCAGAAGCTGCTATGATAAGACACTGCAGACCAACGTCTTCGTTATTTAATGCCAAACACAATAATTCCCTTTAATTCATCTCTCAGCCAAGTGTCAACCCATAGTGCCTTTCTTAAAATAAGGTTTATTGTTTCTACTATGCCTATGAGGTGCTTCCTCAATGGCTTCAGGAAAGTTGGTAGATGGCCGCTGTTGCTCAGGACCCTTGTAATGCTCATGGCCGGCAATGTCTGGGAGCTCAAAACTAAGAGTGCCTGGGCGCAGACTGCAGCACTTCAGCTGCTGCTGGGGCAGTCTGGCCTCGTTAGCTTTCTGGCACCATTGCAGATATTGGTTGAGGGGTTAGCAAGGGAGCAGATGTGTTGATGTCCATGATGGAGCACATATCGGAGCCCAGAGTCTGGATGGCAGCCAGCCATTTGAACTACGGTCAAAACTACAAAGACTGGTAACAAGGCTGCAGCATCCCTGGAGGTGGCCACATGCTTCAAGGTAGACTGCAGAGTGCTGATGCCATGCAATAGAATATCACACAAGCTGGAAGCGGACTTCTCCATACTTTCAGCCATGGTGCAGAAACTCCTTGTCAGCCCTTCCAATAACTCATATAATTGCTTTTGTAATGCAAGCTGTTTTCTTTTGATGGCAGGTCCCATAAAGTCAGCATTTATCCTGATCAGCAGAGCTGTGAGATGACCTCGCCCACTGGAGCACCATCTCCTGTGCTGTCCCTGCCACCACTACATGCTCCTGCTCACTCATGCTGGGTACATCATCGTGTGCAGACCCTTCCAACCCACCCTGTACCATTCTCTGGTGCTGGTGCTTGGGAGGGTTGGAACACGTGACGGTGCATCCTTAGGCAAACTGTCCTCCTCTGAGGTGTCTTCAGAAGGATGTTGCTGCTGAAAAGGGACAATAGTTAGTGTGGCATTGACAAGCAGATTACAGACTGCACAATGCAGCTTAAAGTTGTCAAGCTGGCCGAATGTGAGATGTTTTGATATATGTGAAGGGGTACCAGTAATATGCTCAGCTAAGTCGCCAGCCTTGCCATCGCCAATGTGCATCATTCTGGAAGGGCCACTGATCTCCAGAACTTCCTGATCCATCTGAGTGAGGCCTATGATGTGGGGTGGTTCTCCCCCAGTCTTACTCCTCTCCTTTGTGTTGTAAGCCGTTTTCTCCGACAGAAAGAGAGTTAAGTGAGCGGCTACTGAAAAGGCAAGTGCGCGTGTGTGGGGCTTCTGCATGTAGGATATACGCTGAGAGGGAGAAGAGGCAAGGATGGGGACATGTTAAATAGAAAGCAAGTGGCTGGAGTGTGAAGTGAGGAAGGAGTCATGAGAGGAATTCATTGTTTTGCAATCTTACCATGTGAGAACAGAATGCTGTTGGTAGCTACTATGAAGGCAGCAAGCAAGAGGTGAATATGTGTTTGGACTGAGAATGAGAGGTGGTATAATGTGCCCATGTGATTGGTGGTAAAGGATGTAATGCAGGGGAGGGAATTGGTCAGAGTGCTGGGGGAGGGAGAGGGACTGTTGCCAGGTGATATTGCGAGAGATGGAGAAAGAAAAAGCTGTGCTCATCCTTGCTGTTCTGGTCAGGTCACTGAAGTGTTTTTTACATTGAATCCAGGTCCTGGGGGTGATGCTCCTGGAACTGACCAGCTCTGCCACCTTGCTCCAGTATGTCTAAGGAATCCTTTGCCCACACATGGGAAACAGAACATCCCTCCTTGCCCTCACCTCTTCCACTAAGACCTCCAGGGAGGTGGCACAAAACTTGCGACTCATTTATTCGTTCACACATAAATCTGCCAGAAGTGACTGCAACCTCCCTTCAAAACATTTATTCACGTTTTAAATAGGCCTTTGGAGGCCCACCGGAAATCCCGCCCAGAAAGTGGGCGGGCTGCCCATTCCCAATGTGATCGGGTAGGCAGCCCGCCAATCAGTTGCAAATGAGGCCCTGGAGTTAAAATAGCCCAGGTTTCAAACTGATGACGCTGGGCGGGTTTGATGCTTGTCCCACCATCACCCCACCCCCTCCCCCTTCCGCCCGCAAGAAGTCCGCTCCCAGTTAAAATTCAACTCTCACTTGATTACAAATTATTTCTTAATAAACTTAATTTAGTGACATCACACTCAGTAATTCTTCAGTTTGAACAGTACTGTTGAGCAGCAGGAGTTACCTGTGTCGGTGACTAAATTTGACAGAGCTGCATCAGTGCACGAGTGTCTGTTGTTGTATTTACTGTAGATTCAGTGCTTGTAGAGATGCTGCTTGTCACTTGTATGCTTGTGATGGAACAGAACTGCTGCTGACATAGGTGCCATCTGACTTCTCCTGTGCAATTCCATGTATGCCATAGATAGACAGCTTCTCCTCACAACCTGTGTAAGCAAGGTCTCCACTGCAGATTCTACCTTGCTACATACTTAATGACAGGCTGCAGTGCAGACAAGCAGTGCACAATAGCATCACTGATGTGGAACGTGGCAGTGCATAGCTGCATATTGGACTTCTGACAACCAGATCATCTTCCAATATAGTGTACAAGTGACTATTCAATACTACTGCTGTAACATCCTCCATTTGAAACAGGCCTATTAAGGTCTGAATCCCTATACAACTAAGTAGGGACATGCAGCATGCTAGCCCTCCTCAATGTAACATTTGGTTCCTCATCAACTGCCAAAAGTACTATTCCTTCCTCATCGATCAGTGCCTCACTCTGTGCTTTCTCGGCAACATTTAACTTTCCCATAGCTGGTGCCTGCTTCAAATGGGAGCGGTAAATGTTGAGGCTCAAGTGTCTAGTCCTCTTCAAGTGTGGCCAGTAGTCTTCTGTGGCATCCTTGTTTCTCAAGACGACAGATGGGCTATTACGAGCACATAAACCGCCTCTCCATTTGGGTATTGTATTGTCATTATTGTCCTATAATCTCCTGTGCACAATCACTCACTCCAACCTACCTCCCTCTGAACTTGCAATACTCCATTCTCTCAGATCCAACATCGACATTGTCATTAAACCTGCTGACAAGGGTGGTGCTGTTGTTGTTTGGAGAACCGACCTCTACCTAGCGGAAGCTGAACGCCAACTCTCCGACACCTCCTCCTACCTTCACCTGGACCATGACCCCACTACCGAACATCAAGCCATCGTTTCCAAGACTGTCACTGACCTCATCTCCTCTGGAGATCTTCCCCCCACAGCCGCCAACCTCATAGTTCCCCAACTCCACACAGCCCGCTTCTACCTCCTTCCCAAGATCCACAAACGGGACTGCCCTGGTAGACCCATTGTTTCAGCCTGTTCTTGCCCCACGGAACTTATCTCTTCCTATCTCGACTCTATTTTTTTCCCCTTGTCCAGTCTCTTCCCACCTACATCCGCGACTCTTCCTCCGCCCTCCGCTACTTTAACAGTTTGCAGTTTCCTGGCCCCAACCGCCTCCTTGCACTATGGATGTACAATCCCTCTACACCTCCATCCCCCACCAGGATGGCCTGAGGGCGCTCCGCTTCTTCCTTGAACAGAGGCCCAACCAGTCCCCATCCACCACCACCCTCCTCCGCCTGGCTGAACTTGTTCTCACATTGAACAACTTCTCCTTTGACTCCACTCATTTCCTCAAAATCAAAGGTGATGCTATGTGTACCCGCATGGATCCTAGCTATGCCTGCCTTTTCGTGGGATAAGTGGAACACAAGTTGTTCCAGTCCTACTCAGGTCCCCTCCCTCACCTCTTTTTCCGGTCCATTGATGACTGTATCGGTGCTGTCTCCTGCGCTCGCCCTGAAATAGAAAATTTCATTCACTTTGCTTCCAATTTCCACTCTTCCCTCACCTTCACATGGTCCATCTCCGACTCTTCTGTTCCCTTCCTTGACTTCTCCATCTCCATCTCTGGGGATAGGTTGTTGACAAACATTCACTACAAGCCCACTGACTCCCACAGCAACCTGGACTACACTTCCTCACACCCCGCCTCCTGTAAGGACTCTATTCCATTCTCCCAGTTTCTCCATCTCCGCCGCATCTGCTCCGACGATGCCACCTTCCATACCAGTGCTTCCGACATGTCTTCCTTTTTCCTCAACTGAGGATTCCCCTCTACTGTGGTTGACATGGCCCTCAACCGTGTCCTTTCTATCTCCCGCACTTCTGCCCTCACCCCTGCCCCTCCATCCTGGAACCACTGTAGGATTCGCAAAAATCCAGGAAAATACAGTCTACATTGTAAAACCCCTGAAATGGCCACATTTTATGAACACAAGATGGAGTTGGCAGATCACATGGCTCATTTCAGAAGGACATACCACTGCAGTATCTTAAAGAAACCTGAGTCGCCACCGATTAGAAGATTCCAGAACTGACTGCAATTGATATGGTAAAATGGTTACAGTAGTAACGAAGTCAAAACAAAAGTATTTACACCTCAAGGTGTGTTAATTGCTAGCAAAACGCAAACCCATCTCTGAAATCGCAGAGCACAGACAAAACCTATTATCTGTCCCAAACTCAGAGGGACACAGGACAGATCCCATTAGTTTCATTTACAAGACATTAAAATAAAGTACCCGCTTTTGTCAAAGCAGCCTGCCCGTTACTTTAACAAAAGAAAACCCCTGATTTGGCGCCAAGATAAGAGCAAGAAAACAGTATAACTGTTGGGGGAAAAGAGACAAAACACAGTTTCACACAGACACGAGGTCAAAAGGCAGAGCGAGTGGAGAGGTTCGATTACGGTTCGAGGAGCATGGAGGGCCTACAAGTTCGAGCAGGAGAGCAGGTTCAGGAGCCGGTCCCATAAGGAAGATTGGAGGTCCCGGACGATACAGGAGCACCAAGGTCAAGGACAGTTTTTTAAAACCCTGGTGAGCATAAAGGCCCAACTCCACCTAGCTGATCTAGTTGAGGTATACTTAGAGACGGGAGGGTTTTTAATATTAAGGGCTTTGTAATTCGGGAGTGTTATTCATCCTTCGTTGTGCCGTGCGCTTTCTCCACCCCCATTTTATTATACCGCTGATCTAGAATTGATGTATTATGATAGTCAAAGTAACACTTGTGTGTTAAATTTTAGTTCCCATTGAGAGGCGTGTTCATGATTTTTGTCTGCATTATTTCTTCATTCTCTATGTTTCATTCTCCTTAAAAATAAAGATACCTTTGATTTAAAACTTACCTTGTCTCACCTGATCCATTTGCCTTCCGAGTCACAAGTTGGGCCAACACATCAAGGTGGTCTGGCAATAAGCCCAGTGTCTAGAACCGGTGAGGGGGGAGCGCTTCGGAACCGCTCACGAGCAGTGTGAAATCAAAAACCGATCTCGCACACCACAAGCTCGTTAAAATGACCCCTTACAGAATGGCGACCCAGATGGGACACTGGCTACAGAACCCTTGTGTGGTGGACAAAGACTCGGGTGAGACAGATGTTATGGAGGACGGGTTATCCTCCTACGTGTGTGGCAAAGTAAATGTAGCAAAAAAATGGGTATATGACCTGTTAGGAGCCGAGCGTCCCCTAAAGGCAGCCACCCAGTGGACGGTTAGTAAAGAGTACCGCAAGGGCATTGAAAAAGCGGTGTGGCTTATGTGCTATAAAAAGCAGGTTCTGGTACTGGACCACGCGGTGGCCAGTAAGGAAGCCAAAATTAAGCATTTGTCCCGGGAGCTGCAGGAAAAGGTTGCAGCAGAAGGGAAGGTGCTAGTGGCTCTGGAGGCCATAAGCCAAGAGAGGGCAGCGATGGTCCGGGACCATCGGAGGAAGGTAGAAAGGCTGGAGGGCAAGATAGCTGAGCTGGAGGGGAGCGCTAGGTTCAGGGTAGAACACGTAGAGTATCAGGCAAGAGAATCCAGGGAGAAAGAGAGGAGATTAAAAATGGAGATTAGCCGCCTTACAGGGGAACTGAAGGCACAGGAGGAAAAGGTAGGCGAAGTAAAAGCAGCCTATAAGCTGGCCTGCGCTCAAGGGTTTGAGGAGGCAGACCACGGCCCCTGTAGGCAGGAAATAGAAAGCCTGAATCTGGCATTGGCCCCAAGGTCGGCCAGGCTGAGTTCAACGGTAACCCAAGCAGGGAAGTCCCGCAGGCAGCCCCCAGAACAAAACGGGTTAGGGAACCAGAGATTTCACAGCCACCACCCCTAGCCCCTAGTTTTCCAGAGGTCTGGGATCAGGAGGGGGTGGAGGATGAAGAATCCAAGGTAGACCAGGGTAGCCCGAGAGAGAATCAGGGACCGGGACCGGTGTACCCCGTGACACAACGGAGGTACGGACCACCCGGTGACGACGGGGAACCTGGGGACCTCCAGAACCAATTCCTGGTGCCACACGGTGCGCAACAATTGCGTTCCATGGTGAGCTACATCCCCAAGCTCACCATGAAGGGGGACCCTTCTCTTCACTTTAGGGAGATAGAGCAGGCGGCCTGTGTTAACGACTACGGCAAGGCAGAGAAGGCCAAGATGATGTTGTTCTCCCTGGGTAGCGATCTCCGCCAGACGCTACCCGATGGGTGTAAGAGGGGTCAGGAAAATTATGGCAGGCTGAAGGACGAGATCCTGGAGGCCATGGGGATGAACGAGGGGAGTCCGTTCACCCGGGTGGAGAAAACAGTCCAGCTCCCCCGGGAATTCCCGCAGGCGTTCGCGGACAGGCTGTGGCCAGTCTACCAGGGTGCGTGCCCGGGAATGCCGGCGCGAGCGAACCTGGACGGGGACCAGTTAGTCCACTGGCTCAGGTGCCTGATGAAAAACTCCCTGCCCTGCGTTCGAACGCAGGCAATGGCCTGGTTCGACCCCCGAAACCCTCTGACCACGGAGGCGACGGTGATCCGCCAACTCACCGTCACCTTTAGAAACGGGACGGATAGTGAGACACCCCAGCAAAACGGAAAGGTTTGTGAGGTCAGGCCTGGTGACCAGCCCCGTAAAGAGTGGCGCCAGGAAGGGAGCCGTCCCAACCAAAGCCGACAAACGTGCTACGGTTGCGGGAAGGAGGGGCATTGGCGCAGGGACTGTAAGAATCCCTGGAAGGACACAAGGGAAAAGATCCCCACAGCCCCAGCCCAAGCCCCGGCCGCACCCCCGACCTCTGCCCCAGAGAGAGAGACGGAGCCAACTGTCCCTCCAGAGCTGCTGGATGTGCTGCTGGCTTCAGTGAGGTCATTGGTCCTCACTAAGGGAAAGATAGCAGCCACCACCGGTCCAGCGGTTCCCCCAACCCCTTCCCAAAGTGGCCCGCAATGACTGGAGCCTGCGCAGCCCATCTATCTATGTGCGCTCCAGTACGACGGATGGAAGAGACCGCTCGTGCAGATGGAGGTAGAGAAGGAAACGGGGACTTATCTGTTGGAAATAACAACAGAAAATGCTGGAAAAACTCAGCAGGTCAGGCAACATCCGTGGAGAGAAATTTGAGTTGACGTTTCGGGTTTGACCCTTTTGAAGAAGGGTCAAACCCGAAACGTCAACTCAAATTTCTCTCCACGGATGTTGCCTGACCTGCTGAGTTTTTCCAGCATTTTCTGTTGTTATTTCGGATTTCCAACATCTGCAGTATTTTGCTATCTTATCTGTTGGATACGGGAGCTTCATGCACCGTGATCCATACGGAGAATCCCACCACCTCACCTCTGTCTGACGGGGTTCCATACGTCCTATCGGGGTTCACAGGGGCAGAGCAGACGGGTGCGTTCTCCAGGCCGCTCTCGATCCGCCTGGGCACACTCCAGACAAAGTGGACATGTGTCCTGGTGAGATGGGATGCGGAGGGAGGGAAGGGGATCCTAGGGGCCGACTTCATCGTGGGCCATAGGATCCTCGTGGACCTCAGGAACCATTGCCTTTGGGGGGCCAACACCGGAAAGGAAAGTGGAGTGTTAGTAATCCCGGGAAAGGATGGGAAGGGAACCCTGTGTACCATGAAGCCGAAAGGGAGTTACGACCTCGGTGAAATGATGGAGGGTATCCCAGAAATATTTAGAGCCGAGGTGCTGGCTCAGTTAGGTGCGTTCGCCACGCACAAACACGACTGTGGGAGGGTTGCTAGCTTTGAGGTTAGGGTAGATGGGGATCCCATGGCCCGGCCCCAAAGGCAGTACAACTTCCCAAAGGAAGCAGAGGCTGATATGGAGGTGGCCGTATCAGCACTGGTACAGCAGGGGGTGCTGAGGCCTATAGCCACCCATGTGAACTCTCCGCTTTGGCCGGTTAAGAAACCGGACAATTCCTGGAGAGTCACGGTGGACTATCGGGTGTTGAACAGCAACATCCCCGCATGTGCCCCCACAGTGGCAGCAGTGGCCGACCTCATTGGGAATATCCCCGCATCCGCGACTACGTTCACGGTGCTGGATATTTCCAATGGGTTCTGGTCGATCCCTGTGCGGAGGGAGGACCAGTATAAATTTGCCTTTACTTTCAAAGGGCAACAGTATACCTGGAATTGCTTGCCACAAGGCTTCCACAATAGTCCCAGCATTTTCCACCAATGCATGGCGGACAGCCTGAAGGAGTTCAGTCAGCCCCTTCAGTTAGTACAGTACGTGGACGACCTGCTCCTGTTTACCGACACGGTCGGGGAGCACGGCCCACTGCTGGCTGAACTGTTGGAACTACTGACCAGAAGGGGGTTCAAAGTCAACCCAAAGAAAGCGCAGAGCGGTCAAAAGGAAGTCAAGTTCCTGGGGCTGACCATCCGCGTCGGAGAAAGGGCCATCGATAGGGCTAGGAGGGAGGCGGTACAGGAGTTACCGGTCCCCGTCACCATAAAGGGTGTGAGGTCGTTTCTAGGGCTAACCAGGTACTGCCGAGACTTCATGGAGGACTATGCGGCCATGGCAGCCCCACTACTCCGACTCCTGCACAAGGGAGTGGAGTGGTCGTGGGATGAAGGATGCCAGGCCGCGTTCGAGCTCCTAAAAAGGAAGCTGCAGACCGCACCGGCCCTGGGAGCGATAGATGGGGGAAGGGAGTTCTTCTTGGAGGTGGCGGCCAGCGGGGACAGTCTCAGTGCTGTGTTGCTCCAGGAGCGACATGGCAAGCTGAGAACCATGGTTTACTCCTCCAGGGTGCCCACCGACATGGAGAGGAGCTACTCGGTCTGTGAGTGGCACCTCTTGGCCACACACTGGGCTGTGAAAAGATCCGCCATCTTCACAGGCACCTCCCCCATCACCCTCCTCACACACCACACGCCCACCAAGATGCTTTTGGATGGGAGGATTAAGGATGGGACAGTAAGCAGTGCCCGCATTGCGCACTGGACCCTACTCCTCTCACAAATGGATCTGCGGGTACGAGGCCTGTGCGAGCCCAGATTAGCCGCCAACCTGGCTTACCCTGGGACAGCCCATCAATGTTCCGTTGAAGGGGTATGGGAGGTCGACGTTGGTCTCCGGGCTGGGATACATCCCACCGGCCGTGAGATTTACGTGGATGGTTCCAGCACAGTATCCGCTGGAAAGCGGCTCACGGGGTTCGGAGTGTATGACCCAACGGCTGACATTGCGTTGGCGATTAAACTCCCCAGTACCATGAGCGCCCAGCAGGCAGAACTGTCTGCTGTGGCGTATGTGGTTACCCATCCCGAAGTTTTCCCTACCCTGTACACGATTTGCTCAGACAGCATGTTTACATGCAATTCGTGTACCGAATACCTGGCCATCTGGTCCCATCGCGGATTCACTTCCGCGGATGGGAGACCCTTGGTGGTAAAGCCCCTGCTGGAGAAGATCCTGGCAGCCGTGGGGGAGAAGGGTGAGGTCTTCATCCACAAGGTGAAGGCTCACTCCTCCACAGAACCTCGCGGTCAGGGGACCCAGCGAGCTGACGCACTGGCGAGAGAGGGTGCCCAGACCGGCATTTTCTGGGACCCCTACGGGTCCGGACCAGTGGCAACTGTAAAAGGCAGGGATGGGATCCAGAAGAGTGTAGGGGTAGCGCTAGCCCCGGACCTAAAATCGGTCCAATCTCAGGACCCTGCCCTGAGAGGGGTAATTAACATGGTTAGCGAGGGGAAGAAAATGGAAGGCCCGTATGGTGCAGCATCCCTGTCCATAAGAGAGGGGATGCTGTTTAAAGAAGAGCAGTGGGTGGTGCCTCAGCAGCACCGGAGGGAATTCCTTCAACTGGCCCATGAGGGACCAGGAGCAGGGCACCCCGGGCCTGAGGTCACCTGGCAGCGGGTGGAACAAGCAGGATGGTGGCCAGGACTCCGGGAGGACGTCCGGGAGTTTTGCGCGAAATGTCTTGTGTGCGCGGCAAATAACCCCGATCCTCACAGGAGGAAGGTGCCGATGGGACATGTTAGGAGGGTAGAGGGACCATGGCTGTCAATCCAAATTGACTATATCGGACCCTTACCCGCCACCCAGGGAGGCTACAAGTACTGCCTCGTTCTGGTGGACGTGTTCTCTAAATGGGTTGAAGCCTTCCCCTGCCGAACAGCCACAGCGTTAGGGACTGCAAGAATCTTGGTGCGGGAGGTGTTCTCAAGATGGGGACTGCCCCAGTTCATGGAATGCGATCAGGGAAGCCAGTTTACCGGCCAAGTAATGCAGAACACCCTGATGCTGCTGGGCATTCAGGGGAAATGGCACGTAGCCTACAATCCACAGTCATCGGGGATTGTGGAGCGGATGAACCGCACCTTAAAAGAAAAAATGAGGAAAGAGATAATGGGTTCGCCCCAAAGGTGGGCAGAAGTCCTGCCTCTTGTCCTCATGGGGATCTGCTCCAGCCAGTCGAAGAGTACGGGGTACTCTCCGCATGAGCTCATGACTGGGAGGGTCATGAGAACCCCCACCCATGTCCTGGCCCCAGTCCTAACGGAGGGGCAGCTAAGGGAGGTGAATCGGGACAAATTCGCCCGCACGCTCCTTGAACGCCTCCAAAGGATCTATGAGGGGGCCGCAGGTAACATGGGGAGGCAGCACCAGGGAAATAGGATGCTGCTCGAGCCCAGTAAAACCCATCGCTGGGAGGTAGGGGATCTAGTGATGGTAAGGAACTTCGCCCGTGTCGGGAGTTTTGAGCCACTTTACATGGGTCCCTACAGCATCGTAGATCAGGCCAGCCCCATGGTGTATGCTGTGAAACTGCCCCGGCGCACAAAATGGTTTCACATCAATCAATGTAAGCTGTTTAAGCCGGAGGCAGGGAAGCAGGCAGCGGGGGCTGAAAAAGGCAGCAAAGAATTAAAAACTGCAGGGGAGCTGCAGCCGCAGGTCACACAGGCTGGACGAGCAGCCTGCGTGAGGGGAGGAGTTGTCCCGTCCACACAGGAGACTCCCCCATTGTTCTGGGACCCAGAAGGGGAGGAGCCGGAGGTCCTAGGTCCTGTCCCTGATCACCCAGAAGGGGAGGAGCCGGAGGTCCTAGGTCCTGTCCCTGGTCACAAGGAAGCCGAGTCGGAGGACGAAGGTCCTGCCCCCGACTGCGGTGAAGGGGAGGAGCCGGAGGTCTTAGGCCTTGCCCCTGAGTGCAGCATTAGAGAGGTGGCGTCTGGGGGTGGAGACTCTTAACCTGGAGTCCCAGGTAGCGGAGAGGTGCCTGCCGCTGACCCAGAGCCTAGGGAGGCGGAGCCTGCGGGAGGAAGCCCACAGCCGGCAGTCGTGGGGAAGCCACGGACTGCAGCCAGGGCCAAAACTCCAGCCAAGGGTCCGACCTATGAGGAAGCCTCATATGTGGTGACCCTTAGACGGTCAAATAGAAAACCGCAACCGAAGAAGGTTTGGTCGCCGGTTTCCAGAAGAGGGACCCCCGGAAGAAAGCTGCGAGAAGTTTAAATGGTCCACAGCCAGCAGCCACGGGCTGCCAGGGACCAGCAGCTGAGACCGATGTGGAAACGCAGCAGGGGGAGGCCTGCGACGGTCCCCACAGATTATAAGCTGGCCGTCCGGAGACGGGCAGCAGATGTATATATTTATATAGTTTTGGGTAATAAGGTTTAGTTTATTGTAATTTTAGAAAATAAGTAATGTGGTCTTCTGGAAGTATGGTAGCACTTTGGAGCGGTAGAATGTGACAAGTTTTAAGTGAGCTAGGGTTACGGGACCCACTCACCCCGCACCTGTAGGGGGTTTCTCTTGCTCGTTCTGGTCTCCTACCAGGCTTCGTGCAATAATTACCCTTGAGTGGTTCGACCCACTCTCCCCTACGGTTCTAGACCTTGGACTTAGGTGCAGGGAACTGTAGTGCAGAGAAAAACTCAATAGACCAGGTTGAATAGCACGAAATGGATGCTTTTATTATTAAACAGTTTGCAGCATTAAGAAATACATGTCATAAGCACAGATTAATGTAACTACAAGCATACACATATCTATAAACTTAACTCTATGGAAATGGGGAACACACGGCACATCAAAAAAGGGGAAACACATTACGATTGCCCTTACCCCCTCCCCTAGACCTTAGACTAAGTTTCGACTTGAGGAACTCGGAATCATGCTCACCACTTTCAGATTCGCAAAAGAGGGGGTTCGCAGCCCTTTTGGCACAGCTTTCCATCGTCACGTGGATTTGGAAACTTCTGGCGCAGCTTGTTTTTCTTTCTCTCAGGCGATGAGGCAGCGGACACAGCCTCGATGAGCGCTCGTCATGACTGAATCCGTTAAAAGTTGTTGAAGAACTGGATACATGGGAGACTCAGCCACCGATCCCTGGTCGAATGGTATGTTGAGGCCCTGGAGGGCTAGGCCCGGAATGTCCTTTTCCCCGGCCTGGATCGTCGGTTTTCCTGAGGGTGTCTTCTTCTTCGGCCTGGGTCGTCAATGATCTCCCGACAACAGTACCCGGGCCACCCTCGTCGTCTTCCCGTTGTGGCCGAGCCTTGTATGGCCGAACACCGACCACGTTCCGAAACCGAAGTGCTTAACCGAAGAGTCCGTCCTGAAGTTTTGAATCGCAATTGCTGAATCGTGCTCCCCAAGCGTGAGGCCTGGATCGTGAAGCGAAGCGTCCTCGTAGTCGTAATCGCCGTCCGTCCACCCCCTGATGGACTTTTCAAATCCATAGTTATACCCTTTTGGGACAGTCTTATCTCCCGCCAAATCATAGTCCAGTCTTTGTAATATTTTTGGCGGGCAGAAATCTCTGCAGGGGCGCTTTGTCTTGTAACGGGAGCCGGTGATAGCTTAACTGGCCTTCCTGGCCGATAATGTCTTTTACTTTGTCACTGTAACTCGGTTCGCATATTGATCGGTCTGGAGATTGCCCTTGATGGCTGTTAAACGGTCTTTCCTTTGTACAGTAAATGGGTTTAAGTGTTCATTCAATTGTCCGCCCATTTCTTGATGGGCCACATCCTGTTACCTGAAACTGTCTTGTACTTAGAATCCAATTAATATGTATGCTCAGTTCCCTGAGATTCAGTTTCCCGATACTGGCTTTCGCGGGCTTACTGTCCTCAATCCACAAGCCTGTCTGGCTTGCAGTAACAGAAATCAAATGGTCCCAGAAACTGATCACGAGGTCCGGCGGCCATTTTGTATGCCCCTTTTTATCAAAGGTTTTTCTGTACAAGCTTTCTCTTGGTCAATAAACTGTCTTATCAACCCTGTTTTGTTGTGTGATTAAATTACGGAAAATTTCGAATCTTACACACCCAAGCCGAGGAGCCCAGGGAGCCCGGCTCGAAACTTTTTTTATCTCCCCGCCAGATCATAACAAGATGATGCCAGTCAGAGGCATCATCCTCGCGGCCCTGGTGGGCCTCAACGTCGCCTGGAGGGGAGAAACGGAGGATCACCGTATCTTTGGATGCTCCGGGGAAACTGCGCCTCTGGCCCACGACGGGCAGGGCCTGCGCGAAGCAGAGGAAGTCGCTGGGTACACCCACGAGGGCAACTGGCCCGGATGGCTGGGCTCAAACGCCACGAAATATTCAAGCGAAACTGGCTTCACACACGGGGAGGCCTCTTTGTCGTGTCCTCGGATCAAGATCCAGGCCACGCGGATCAGTGTGGCTGTGGGGAAACGTATTTGCCTAACCTGCAGGGGGTACGTCCCCCTGGATAGGTGGTGGTGGCTCAGGAAACTGAGCAGGGACATGGGGAACCCCAGAGGAAAGTGGAAAAGGTTAGGGAACAACACTCACCGGACTATCACAGGGACCTAGGGAGGGTTGACAGTGTGCTGGGATAAATGGTGGGAACCCGATCAGGGGATTTACGTGTGTATGTGGGGTTCAGAGAAAGTCTGCCCCACAGGTGTTTCCATCATTTTCCACAGCCAGTGGCAAGATAACAGGAGGGGGATAGATTGGGAATCGCGCTTGGACGCATGCGCGGTCCCCTACTCCCCAATCGCGGTTAATGCCACTGAGCTAGTGACCCACCCCCGGCAGCCCCTGCCCACAACCCAGACACCACGGATGGTGGCAGAGGGATGCCCCACCACCATCAAGGGACCAGGGGACGGGTTAGTATTAGTTCCCACTGACCAAATGGCCTATCAGGGGGTCCATTACGCGGTGGCCTCGGTCATCCTCAACCTAACCGAGGTGCACCTGCCGGAATGGTGCCCCGTAGAAATGGCAAGGCTGTATCAGGCCCTGCTGAAAGAGACCCTGCAGAAGTTTTTCGAATTTGACTTCGCGGGGGTCAATAGAACCAAACTCTATACCGAGGGCCACGAGGAATGGGAGCAAGTGGGGAGACAAAGAAGGGGCGCCATGAATGACTGGTTCACAGGGTTTAACACTGGGTCGTCCATCATAAATAGTATGGACGACATCGAATTGCAACGGCAGGTTAACGGGTTAAAGACGCAGTTGAAGGGGATCCTCACGGACGAAAATCGGGTGGTGGGTTCGGAGCTCCATGAGGACCAGGCTATGACTCTCCATTTAAAAGAAATCATAGCAGAGCTGGAGAAGCAGGCTCGGACGGTCAACGCTCTCATTAGGGAGGACAGGAACACCTCAGATCAGGCTGCCCAGAATGAGGTGTGCGTACTGTACGGGGCATGGTTGCTGGGCGAGGGCCGCAGCAATCTGGAGGACTTAAAACAGGGTTTGGTCCCCTCCTGGATCAGTAACAAACACCTCGCAGCCCTCCACCCCTTTGAGAACGCGTTGAGTCCGTGCCAGCTCTGGCTCGCTTCTGAGGCCTACCCAGTCCCGGTGGACTGTGGTCGCTCCAACCACACCATCATGGGGGTCGTCATGCGGATCCCAGTAATGAGTAGGGCGGCCCGACCTGCGCCGGTGTATAGGGTGGTGAACATTGGAGTCATTCGGCGGGGAGCACATGTCCGTTTCGCAGAGGTCCCACCCTACGTCATTAAGTGGGAGCATGCTATGATGGGGACTGACCTCTCGGGGTGCCGTAGCCGAGGAGCACACATAATCCTGTGTCCCCAGCACTTGAATGCCTATTCAACACCACAGTGCGGATTCAGTTCTGCTGACGCTAAGCCTATCAATTGCACCATGGAAGCCATGGCACAGGGCCATGTTCCCCCACAGGTGGCATACATAGGTGGTGGGACATATTGTGTCGCCACCGCAGCGTCTCACTACCGGCACGGACAGCACGGCTGGTGCGCGGTCAGTGAAAGCAGCTTCTGTTTCAAACCCGAGGCGGTAGTTCAAGTGGCACAGCTGCGGATTATCCCGATCCCTGAACCATCCACTGTTCACCTCACTGTCAAGGAGAACTTCATCGATCTCCAGAAGTACGTGGCCCACTTTGGTTTCACAATTCCCCCTTTCCCAGAACATTTAACCGAACTGCTGAAAGCAGTTACTGTCTCTCAGAAGCACTTCTTTACTTTAGAGCAGAAAACCACCGACATAGGGGCAAAAATCCAAGACATAGTGGTTCCACCATGGTGGGACCTTTTTGATAATATAGAGATCCCATCATGGGTCAGACTGGCTTCGCACGTCTTAGTGGTGTGCCAGGTAGGGATCGTTCTGTACCTGGTCTGTGTCCAGTGTAGGAGGAAAGGACACGACAGGGAGTTCCCTAGTCAGCGGAATTGGCGGGGCCACTATGTCAGCATAAACGGGGACTCGCCCGTGTAGTATTCCATCTGTTTTTGGTGTATTATAACAAAGATTGTGTTGCGTCAGGTTATGACTCTAAGGTGAGTCTGTACATAGCATAAATGTTTCTCCGGTAGGGGATATTTACTCAACTCCGTTTTCGGGATGAGGAAAGTGCGTGTGCGAGGTACACTCCATAGTCAGGTAAACTACGGGGAAGGTCAGTTGGGGGGGGGAACGGATTTATGCTCACCCTAAAACATTCATGATACAAAAGACGATTTGAGATGTCCATTGTATCACAGGGAGGACTGTAGGATTCGCAAAAATCCAGGAAAATACAGTCTACATTGTAAAACCCCTGAAATGGCCACATTTTATGAACACAAGATGGAGTTGGCAGATCACATGACTCATTTCAGAAGGACATACCACTGCAGTATCTTAAAGAAACCTGAGTCGCCACCGATTAGAAGAGTCCAGAACTGACTGCAATTGATATGGTAAAATGGTTACAGCAGTAACGAAGTCAAAACAAAAGTATTTACACCTCAAAGTGTGTTAATTGCTAGCAAAACGCAAACCCATCTCTGAAATCGCAGAGCACAGACAAAACCTATTATCTGTACCAAACTCAGGGGGACACAGGACAGATCCCATTAGTTTCATTTACAAGACATTAAAATAAAGTACCCGCTTTTGTCAAAGCAGCCTGCCCATTACTTTAACAAAAGAAAACCCCTGATTTGGCACCAAGATAAGGGCAAAAAAACAGTATAACTGTTGGGGGAAAAGAGACAAAACACAGTTTCACACAGACACGAGGTCAAAAGGCAGAGCGAGTGGAGAGGTTCGATTACGGTTCGAGGAGCACGGAGGGCCTACAAGTTCGAGCAGGAGAGCAGGTTCGGGAGCCGGTCCCATAAGGAAGATTGGAGATCCCGGACGATACAGGAGCACCAAGGTCAAGGACAGTTTTTTAAAACCCTGGTGAGCATAAAGGCCCAACTCCACCTAGCTGATCTAGTTGAGGTATACTTAGAGACGGGAGGGTTTTTAATATTAAGGGCTTTGTAATTCGGGAGTGTTATTCATCCTTCGTTGTGCCGTGCGCTTTCTCCACCCCCATTTTATTATATCGCTGATCTAGAATTGATGTATTATGGTAGTCAAAGTAACTCTTGTGTGTTAAATTTTAGTTCCCATTGAGAGGCGTGTTCATGATTTTTGTCTGCATTGTTTCTTCATTCTCTATGTTTTATTCTCCTTAAAAATAAAGATACCTTTGATTTAAAACTTACCTTGTCTCACCTGATCCATTTGTCTTCCGAGTCACAAGTTGGGCCAACACATCAAGGTGGTCTGGCAATAAGCCCAGTGTCTAGAACCGGTGAGGGGGGAGCGCTTCAGAACCGCTCACGAGCAGTGTGAAATCAAAAACCGATCTCGCACACCACAAGCTCGTTAAAACGACCCCTTACACACGATAGAGTTCCCCTTGTCCTCACCTTTCACCCCACCAGCCTCCACATTCAATGGATCATCCTCCGCCGTTTCCGCTACCTTCAGCATGATCCCACCACCAAATGCATCTTCCCCTCACCTCCCCTTTCAGCATTCCGTAGGGACCGCTCCCTCCGTGACACCCTAGTCCACTCCTCTATCACCCCCAGCACCTCTTCCCCTTCACCCGGCACCTTCCTGTGCAAGCGCAGAGGATGCAACAACTGCCCTTATACCTCCCCCCTTCCCACTGTCCAGGGCTCCAAACACCCCTTCCAGGTGAAACAGCGATTTACTTGTACTTCTTGCAATCTAGTATACTGTATTCGCTGCTCACGATGTGGTCTCCTCTACATTGGGGAGACCAAATGCAGATTGGGTGACCGCTTTGTAGAACACATCTGTTCAGTCCGTAAGGGGGACCCCGAGCTCCCAGTGGCCTGTCACTTTAATTCACCACCCCATCCCCACTCAGACCTCACCGTCCTCGGCCTCTTGCATTGTTCCATGGAAACTCAGTGTAAACTCGAGGAACAGCACCTCATCTTTCGATTAGGCACTCTGCAGCCCTCTCGACTCAACATAGAGTTCAACAATTTCAAATCATAACCACATATATATATTTTCTTTTTTTTATCCACACTTTTTGTTTGCCCTTTTTTCTTCTCTCCCACATGGCAGCTGTCCTTCACTCTGACAGCGTAATTCACACTTCATCTAGAGCCATCCTTTATTCCTTAACCTGTCCCATTATCACCTCCTCTTGCCTTGAATATCTCTTAATGTCTCTCAATGTCTCTTAATCTCTCCTGCTTTCTATCCTATCACTGACCTTCCCTTTTGTTCTTTCATCCCCTCCCTCTTTTCCCAGCCCCTAAACTTGCTTTCCATTTCCTGCTTTTTTCCAGTTCTGACGAAAGGTCTTTGACCTGAAACGTTAACTCTGTTTCTCTCTCCACGGATGCTGCCTGTCCTGCTGAGTTTTTCCAGCATTTTCTGTTGTTATTTCAGTATATAGTCATGTTGATGTAACTTTTATCGTGCAAAGATTGAATATATGATTAATATAGTGAATATAATTAGTTCTGCCTGCTTTCAATTATCACAATCTAATACTTTCTAAGTTTTCTCTCATAAACAAATGAATCACTGTTTCCTCACACAAAATGTTATGATCTGAAGCATCATCTCCTGTTGCCCACTTGAACATTTATTATATTGCTGTTAAATACAAGAGCAGATATGGTGATTAGGCCGCTGGAAATACCTTGCTGTGGTACATTCTCATCTCCGATTATGGCATGTATTCTGTAATTTGCATAACCCTGCTATTTTCACTTCTACATTCTTGATAATATTTATCTGTACAACAACTTTTGTATATATTTTTTACAACTACCATATTCCTTCATGTGCATAAAAGTCCTGTCAGGACTTTAACATTTACATTTACACCTGTAGGGGGTGGCGTGTGGTGGTGTTTGGCGCGTACGCCCAGTCAGTTATGCCTCTGACTGTTTATGAACGGTTCAAATCGCTCCCACGCCCCTGGGTTCTGGACACCGGACTTAGGTGCAGGCGGCGATACAGAAAAGACTCGAGTAGACAGCTGGTTTGGATGCAAGCAAACATAGAAACATAGAAACATAGAAGATAGGAGCAGGAGTAGGCCATTCGGCCCCTCGAGCCTGCTCTGCCATTCAATGAGATCATGGCTGATCATCCAAATTCAGTACCCTGTCTCTGCCTTCCCCCCATATCCCTTGATCCCTTTAGCCTTAAGAAATATATCTAACTCCTTCTTGAATATATTTAATGAACTGGCCTCCATCGCCCTCTGTGGCAAAGAATTCCACAGGTTCACCACTCTCTGGGTGAAGAAATTCCTCCTGATCTCAGTCCTAAATGGCTTACCCCTTATCCTTAGACTGTGACCCCTGGTTCTGGACTCCCCCGCAATCGGAAACATCCTTTCTGCATTTAGTCTGTCCAGGCCTGACAGAATTTTATAGGTTTCGATGAGATCCCCTCTCAATCTTCTAAACTCCAGTCAGTATAAGCCTAATTGACACAATCTCTCCTCATACGTCATTCCTGCCATCCCAGGTATCAGCCTGGTGAATCTTCGCTGAACTCCTTCCATGGCAAGGACAGCATTCCTCAGATAAGGCGACCAAAACTGCACACAATACTCAAGGTGCGGTCTCACCAAGGCCCTGTACAACTGCAGCAAGACATCCTTGTTCTTGTACTCGAACCCTCTCGCTATGAAGGCCAACATACCATTTGCCTTCTTAACCGCCTGCTGCACCTGCATGCTTACCTTCAGCGACTGGTGCACAAGAACACCCAGGTCTCTTTGCACTTCCCCTTCTCCCAATCTATTGCCATTCAAATAATAATCTGCCTTCCTGTTTTTGCCACCAAAGTGGATAACCTCACATTATTCCACATTATAGTGCATTTGCCATGTTTCTGCCCAATCACCCAAGCTGTGAAAATTGTACTGGAGTTTCACAACATCGTCCTCACAGCATACCCTCCCACCCAGCTTTGTGTCGTCTGCAAATTTGGAGATATTACATCCAATTCCCTCATCCAGATCATTAATATATATTGTGAATAGCTCGGGTCCTAGGACTGATCCTTGCGATACCCCACTAGTCACTGCCTGCCACTCGGAAAATGGCCCATTTATTCCAACTCTTTGCTTTCTATCCGCCAACCGGTTCTCTATCCAAGTCAATACCTTGCCCCCAATCCCATGTGCCTTAATTTTGCACACTAATCTCTTATGTGGGACCTTATCGAAAGCCTTCTGAAAGTCCAAATACACCACATCCACTGGTTCTCCCTTATCTATTTTACCAGTTACATCCTCAAAAAATTCCAGTAGATTAGTCAAGCACGATTTACCTTTTGTAAATCCATGTTGACTTTGTCCGATCCTGTCACTGCTTTCCAAGTGCTCTGCTATTACATCTTTTATAATGGACTCTAGCATTTTCCCCACTACCGATGTCAGGCTTACCGGTCTATAATTCCCGCTTTTACTGTACCACCTTTTTTGAATAGTGGGGTAACATTAGCTACCCTCCAATCCATGGGTACTGTTCCAGAGTCCATCGAGTTCTGGAAGATGACCAGCAATGCATCTACTATTTCTAGGGCCACTTCCTTAAGTACCCTAGGATGTACATTATCAGGCCCTGGGGATTTATCGGCCTTCAGTCACATCAATTTTCCTAACACCATTTCCCTACAAATACTGATTTATTTCAGTTCCACCCTTTCATCAGACCCTATGTTCCCCGGCATCTCTGGGAGGTTATTTGTGTCCTCCTTTGTGAAGACAGAAGCAAAATATGTATTTAGTTGGTCTGCCATTTCTTTGTTCCCCATTATAAATTCCCCTGATTCTGACTGCAAGGGACCTATGCTTGATTTCACCAATCTTTTTCTCTTCACATATCTATAAAAGCTTTTACAGTCAGTTTTTATATTCCCTGCAAGGTTACTCTCATATTCTATTTTCCCCTTCTTAATTAAGCCCTTTGTCCTCCTTTGTTGAATCCTAAACTGCTCCCAATCCTCAGGATTATTGCTTTTTCTGGCCAATTTATATGTCCTCTCCTTGGATCTTATGCTATCCCTAATTTCCCTTGTTAGCCACAGTTGAGTCACCATTTTTTGTTTTATTTTTATGCCAAACTGGGATGAACAAATTCATCCATTCGGCCTTTGAATGTTTGCCATTGCCTATCCACCATCAACCCTTTGAGTGACATTCCCCAATCAATCCTACCCAACTCGTGCCTCAGAACATCGTAGTTTCCTTTATTTAAATTTAGGACCCTAGTCTCTGAGTCAACTACTTCATTCTCCATCTTAATGAAGAATTCGATCATATTATGATCGCTCCGGCCCAAGGGGCCTCATACAACAAGATTGCTAATTAATCCTTCCTCGTTACATAATACCCAGGCTAAGATGGCCTGATCTCTGGTTGGTTCCTCGATATATTGGTCCAGGAAACCATCCCGTAAACACTCCAGGAATTCCTCCTCCACAGTATTGTTACTAATTTGGTTAGCCCAATCTATATGTAGATTAAAGTCACCCGTGATGACTGCTGTGCCCTTATTGCACGCTTCTTTAATTTCCCTTTTAATGCCATCCCCAACCTCCGCCTTACTGTTTGGAGGTCTATATACCACTCCCACTAACGTTTTCTTCCCCTTAGTATTTCTCAGTTCTACCCATACAGATTCCACATCATCAGAGCTAATATCCTTCATTACAATTGTGTTAATCCCTTCTTTAACCAGTAATGCTACCCCACCCCCCTTTCCTTTTTGCCTATCTTTCCTGAATATCGAATACCCCTGGATGTTGAGTTCCCAGCCTTGGCCATCCTTGAGCCATGTTTCCGTAATCCCAACCAAATCATATTCGTTTACCTCTATTTGCACAGCCAATTCATCCACCTTATTATGAATGCTCCTCGCATTAAGACACAAAGCCTTCAGGCTTGTTCTTTTAACGCTCTTAGACCTATTAGAATTATGATTTACTGTGGCCACGTTTGATTTAAACCGTTGATTTCTCTGACTTCCACTTTTGTTTTTCTCCTTCCTATCTTTTGCTTTTATCCTTGTTTCCCTTTCCTCTGTCTCCCTGCTCAGGTTCCCAACCCCCTGCCATTTTAGTTTAAACCCTCCCCCAGAGCACTAGCAAACACTCCCCCTAGGACATCAGTTCCAGCCTTGCCCAGGTGCAAACCGTCCGGTTTGAACTGGTCCCACCTCCCCCAGAACCGGTTCCAATGTCCCAGGAACTTGAATCCCTCCCCATTGCACCATTCCTCTAGCCACGTATTCATCTGAAATATCCTTCTATTTCTACTCTGACTAGCACGTGGCACTGGTAGCAATCCTGAGATTACTACCTTTGAGGTCCTATTTTTTAATTTACCTCCTAACTCCCTATATTCCGCTTTTTGGACCTCATCCCGCTTTTTACCTATAGCATTGGTGCCTATATGCACCACGACAACTGGCTGTTCACCCTCCCCTTCCAAGATGTTCTGCAGCCGCTCTGAGACATCCTTGACCCTTGCACCAGGGAGGCAACACACCATCCTGGAGTCTCGTTTGTTGCCACAGGAATGCCTATCTATTCCCCTTACAATAGAATCCCCTATTACTATAACTCTACCCCTCTTTTTCCTCCTGTCCTGTGCAGCAGAGCCACCCCTGGTGCCAGGAAGTTGGCTGCTGCTGCTTTCCTCTGGTAAGCCATCCCCCCCAACAGCACTCAAAGTGGTGTATCTGTTTGAGAGGGGGATGTCCACAGGGGATCCCTGCACTACCTGCCTGCACCTAGTACTCTGCCTGTTGGTCACCCATTCCCTTTCTGCCTGTTCAACCTCTACCTGCGGTGTGTCCAACTCCATAAACGTGCTATTCACGACATCCCGAGCATCGCGAACGCTCCAGTATGCATCCAATCGCAGCTACAGCGCCGCAATGCAGTCTGTCAGTAGCTGCTGCTGGATGCACTTCCTGCGCACGTAGTTGTCAGGGACACAGGAAGTGTCCCTGAGTTCCCGCATATCGCAGGAGGAGCATTCCACGTGGCCGGGCTGTCCTGCCATGACTTATCCTTTAATTAATTGAATTTAAATTAAATCAATCAATCCCACTAATTACACTACAGTTAAATGTTTTACCAACAGTCCCCGCTACACCAGAGAGACCTTAGTAACTATAAACCACAGAGTTAAAGTTTAAAAGAGAGAAATACTCACCAACCAATCACTTACCTGCTTTCTGGTGACGTCACACTTTGACTACTTTTTGCCTCTCTCTCCCGCTGCTGAATTGGTAAGCCTCGCTCACTGCCGCCGCTTTTATACTTGGCCGCACTCCTCAATCCACTCCCAGGTCCGCCGCTGTGGTCGGGCCTCGCTCACTGCCGCCGCTTTTATACTCGGCCGCACTCCTCAATCCACTCCCAGGTCCGCCGCTGTGGTCGGGCCTCGCTCACTGCCGCCGCTTTTATACTCGGCCGTGCTCCTCAATCCACTCCCAGGTCCGCCGCTGTGGTCGGGCCTCGCTCACTGCCACTGCTTTTATACTCGGCCGCGCTCCTGAATCCACTCCCAGGTCCGCCGCTGTCCTAAACTCAAGATTTTATTAAACAAGAAAATTAACACAGCCTTATGAGAAGTTACCAGTGTAAAATTACAGGCAAATACAAATAACTATATACTTATACAGGGAATGGGAAACACACAGCACATTGAGGGAAAACAATTATCTTAACAATCCCCTTATCCTTATCCCACCCCCTATACCTAACTAGATTAAGCTATGAGGGGCCAGAATTTATGCTCACCAATCAAAAGAGTCTGCCGAACTCAAAACAGCAGTGGGGCTCGGGGTTCGCTCTTTGTGCTCTCTAGAGCCTGCCGTTGTCACGTGGTCTCCGGGTGCTGCAAGGGCGTTGTCCGGGTTTGAGTACCCCAAAGTTAAAGTCTCTGCTTGGGTACTTTACCTTGCAGGGATGATGATTCCTCTTCCTCGGCCGACAGTTTAAGCTTGCATAAAGATAGTCGCAGGTCAGCTGAGACTGAAGGCCCGATCATTCGAAGCTTGTCTTCAGTCGTCTCCTCAGTTTGTCTCCTCAGTCGTCTTCTCAGTTCGTCTCCTCGGTCGTCTTCCCCAACTCGTCTTGCCTCCTTGCCTCGTCGCGTCCCGCCTCGTCTGGCCTGGATTGTCTGTGTCCGCCTGATGCAGTGCCTGGGCGATTCCAGATGGAGTGGGAAAAGGCACGGGCAGAGGCCAGGGGGTAAGCGCGGGACGGGGGAAGAGCAGCAGCCACGAGGGCGAGGAGCAAGGAGAGGCCAGAGAGAAGAGAGAGGTTGCTACCTGGGGCCTTCAATTATACTCCTACAGATGGCCCTTATCTGCATGCCAAATCAGGTTAGTTCTTTGTCTTAATCTTGGCGGGCTATTTTAAATAATGGTAGCAATCTATCCTAACTGTTTTTAGATGGCCGGTAATCGCATCTACTGGCCTGATAATTGACTTGTTTTGTTATGAATGCACCTTGATGGACTTGTCCAGCCTCGATGGCTTCCTTAATCTGCTCCCGATTATTTATGCAAACTGCTTGATGGCCTTAACTATAGGCCTAACTGGGTTTAGATTTGTCTCCAATTTGATCTAATACATAATTCAAAGTCCTGTCTGGTTTTCAAAATGCAAAGCCTCTCTTCACAGAAACGGCAGCCTTGGTTTTGATTTCTCCACAAGCTGCCTGCGTCGCAGAATCCAAGTTTTAAAATCTCACAGGCTTTCTGCCACAAGACGCGGACGCCATCTTGGGTACCCCTTTTGATTTAAAATGTCCACGCAGGGTCCCTTTTATTAATAATAACCTTTGGGGAAATGTAGAAATTTTGCAAATCTTACACTCCTTACCTTTGTACCTTTTTTTTAAGTTGCGCACTTTCTTCTGGACCACCTACAAGGTCTTCTGAGTGCCAGCGATAGTATTGATCTTGACTGTCACACATTGTCACACTTCATCCCTTCTTTGCTTGCAGGGGCTGCCTTATCCAACAAAAATGTGGTTGTGGTGTTCCACTATTTTTTTTCCTGTGGGTATTCAGAAATGTTGTCCAACAGTTGCACATTCTGCAAATGAATTATCAAAAGAAATTGACAATTGTGATAGTTAACTGGCTTATTAGCTGCTTGAGAAGTGTGAAAGAATCATTATTGCAGATACATTGTGATTGGCTGCTATATTTCCATTGACACTAACAAAATCATATTGTCACAAAGCACATGTTTGAAAGCTGCGCATTACTACGATTTAATTAATCTTGGTGAAAAACATGCTTTTCCCTCATTTGTAGCAAAAAGAGGAATGTTGGACCCAAGGTGTTTTCTGTAATCTGCCATCCTGCTTACCTTTGACCTTTGACCATTGACCATTGACCATTTTGTTGTATTCATTCCCATTGCTTGTGGTGCTGAGGAATTTCTCTAGCTAGCCATTAGGGAGTATTATGCTGACATATCATGACACAGGCATGACAAAAACCATGTCCCCAAGTTGATCAAACATTTCCACTTATGCAGCCACTGATATCAGAATGTCGCAGACTGCAATGCACTGTGGGCCAGAAATAGGAGAGAGCTATTTCCCTACTGAGTCAAGGAAGAGGTAGTCTCAATAAACTACAATCTGACTGACTAGAAAATGTACTCTGAGCTTCAGCTGAGTGAAAGTACAAGAAAAGAAAAAAAAGAGACAGGGAACAAAATAAAGAGAGAACACAGAGCAAAGTGTATCATGGTGTAGAAGCGGATAGCTAGCAAGAGCACTGCTGTGAGGGAATATATGTCAAAGATGACTAGAAAGCTAGCTCACATCAAAGAAAGCAGTGCTGCCTCCTGACATATTTAACCCTTCCCAACTAGAAAATGGCAATTCTTGTGCTGATGTTTTTTTGTGTTGGCTGCTGTTCTTTATCGTTCATGAGTAAAGTCTTGAGAACCCAGTCACTTGCTGAGTCTGAAGGGTTGAGACTAAACATAACTTTAAAAATAAGATAAAAATTGTTACAAGTGGAGGAGTTAGCATCACGGTGGCAGAGGAGCACGATTGAGTGTGATGTGAGGGTTTTTCATGCCATTAAAGGGTGGGATAATGGCAGTGCTGAAATGCACTAAGGAATTTTATGGAGCTGTCTGAAAATTGAAGCTGACTCCGTAACAGAGGAGAGAGAGAGACATAAAAAATGGAAGGGAAAGTTCAATGAAAACTGAGAGCAAAGGAATACCTGAAAGAAAATTGAAGTCAAAGGTTAACAAAGGATTGTTGAGTTGAGAAACATAGTGTGGTTTGAGTGGAGAAGGGCATCTTAGCAAGTAACTGAGTTCTGTATTTTAACAGTAACCTCAAATGTATTTAGTGCAAAATACAATTAAAACCCCAGTAATAAGCTGAGCTCAACCCGTTGGAGATGCATATAAAACTATTAGTAACTAAAACTATTTACATAATCTGAGCTGTTTGTTTAATTTATCAAAGTTACTTTTTAATGAGAAAGGTTGGTACAAGATGCATAAAGCACTGTTTAAGAAAGGAGAGACATGAAAAAACCCAGAAAATGCTGGATTGGAGTTTTGAATTCATATTTAATCATTAAGTGAAGATGTAGATTTATAGGCTTCTCCAGTCACTTGTAGAAGCAGATAATGCAGACATATTGGCAGCAGCTCAGTGACAGGGTACACTCAGAATCTTCCCATTCAGATTCATAGCTGTTAGACATCTATAAAGTTATGGAGATAAGAATGAAAACTGTCGGAATCTACCAGTACTAGTAACCTACAGACTGCCAGCATCACCGGGGAAGTGTGCATTTCTGGCTCGTTTGATATTTTAAGGTTTTATCATTTGGGTCAAATATCATGTAACATCTTGATAATATTGTTAGTAATATGTTTGCAGTAAAGTTAAACAAATATGTTTTTTTTTAATCCTAAGTAAAAGTCTGACATATAAAACAATTCTGTTTTCCACTTTTTGCTATTATTTCTTCCATTCCTATGTTCTATTATTTATATTCTATTATTTGTTATCTATATACTTTAAATTATGCCTTATTTTCCATTTAATTTGGGGTTTTTTATTTGTTACCTGTGTTCTTCTGTCTCCACTGATCCTTCCCCCATTCTCAAACACAGGACCGCTTCAGTTAAAATTTGTTTCTGTTTTACTGAAACCCACTTTGAAACTTCATTTTCAGACAATTAGATAATATACGATTAAAGTTTGATCTATTAATATCATTAGAACAAACGTGATGTTTTAAATTTGCTGGACTTTAGTACCTGAAAAGCAGTGGATGAAATAATTCAACCAAGGAGGCCCAAGGAATTAGGCATGGTAAGATGAGTTATCTTTCCAGTAACACTGGAGGGGTTCAACATACAATCCATACCGAGGAAAACAATTCCCTTTAACTATCACTTTCCCTTTTGAAATTAATAAAAATAGTTAGGCTAAGCAGTCCATTAGTGAACCACATGTGTGATTATTCCTTTTGTATACAATTACAATGAATTTACAGCACAGAAACAGGCCATTCGGACCAACTGGTCTATGCCGGTGTTTATGTTCCACACAAGCCTCCTCCCACCCTCCTTCATCTAAAGCTATCAACATATCAATTGGTAAATTCTGTCTCTCCTGAACAGTACTACCATCACTCTCTCTACCTTCCACTTGTTTCACTTGTCTGTATGGTTCTTGCTCTATGTGTTGCAGCATGAGTTGTGTTTTTAATTGCCACATGTATCCGGTAATGCAAGGCCCTGCTCTTTTCTGGCAGAGGCAACGTGGAAAATGTAGACAGTTAAAAAATGTTTATCTCAAAAAATAATTACAAAAGTATCCAAATCTACTCAGGTCATCTCAGAGCCACTAACTATCTCTCAATTTGAATTTGAAGTGATTCTTTTCATCTGGTTAAGCGCCATTCCATTAAAAGCTAGCTAACCGATGCATGCATAGGCACACAACTGATGGTTTTAAAAATAAGCTTGCACTACAGAAGTCTCCCTAAGATTTAGACTGTCCCTCCATTCTACAAGGGGCCATTGCTTGTCTGTGATGTATGATGGTACAAGTGACTGAGGAAGTCTATTGTGTCTGCATCCTCACTTAATCAAACGTCAAGTTGTGTATATATTTGACAACATGGATGCAGCATCTTCCTGGCAATTATTCATTTCCTTGGGCCTTAAACATTGTTTTGTGCATTTTACACCGCCCCTGCAAAAAAAACTTTTTTTGCATTACAGGGGTACCATCAATTTTAGTGCTTTTCTCCCATAATGTAGTGTAGTCCATTTATTATCAGAATGTATTTCACATATGTGGTTTGGGAACTGTAGAAATATTGTTTCATAATAATATAAAAAATGTAAAATTATATTTTAAAGATATAGTATGAATAGAATATGTCCTGCCAGCAGTGAGATGTGATAAATATCTCCACTTATGTGGCTGGCCATAATTCACTCATGATTTTGTTGCTCATAAGTTATCCGGTCAGCCTTATTTGTGGGGATATTTATCATTATCTCACTGCTCGCCGTGACATATCCTTTATTTCTAACACTTGTGTGGAGAAATACCACTGACAGTAAAAATCATATTTCCACTTGCATGACAAAGTGGCATCAACAGACAGTTTCTCCTGATTTTCTTCAGCTACAAAACCTGCAAAACTACTCATTAAATATATATATATATTTCCTTTTCAGTTGAAAACATGCTTGAAGTGTTATAAATAGAATATGTTATAAATAGAATACATTGGCACTTGCGAGTTAATGAGATAGCCTCAATTGTGATGATACTTATCATATTTCACTGCTGGTCATGATACGGCCTCTGTTTTTTTTCAGTGAAAGCTCACCAATTCCCCAAATTTCCTGAATTAACATTAGAAACATTTCTTGGTATGTACACGTCTAGGCTGGGTGTCTGTATTACGATAAAGAATTAATCTATGTTAACGTCACAGAAATAAAATATTCAGTGCTCCCATTTGTAACAATTGAAGAAAAAGGTAAGTGTAGGGGGAATTTTTAAATTTAAAGTATTTCCCCATCTACATTAGGTTAACAAAAAAAGGTTGACTCGGTTTGGCATCTGTACACTCAGTACACACCAGTTATGGGAGCCATCAGGGAGCTTCTGTACAGGAAATAACATGGATCAACATCCCGAGACATTGATCAGGAGGTTTCTGAGCTGGAAAACTTCAATCGTAATATGAAAGAGTCCCAGTTCAGATACTATTGGTATCCAGACACATGATTTGTTCTTGCAGCCACTCTCTGATGGAACCCATACTTATGTGAAGTTAACTTATTAAAGTTTTTCTATCTTCGATGGGAAGATGGATGTTAATTCACAATGTTAGCTGAGTAACCTTCCTGATAATGCAGACCAAAACTAGGGGGGGTTCTCTGTGCGAGAGTAAATAAATTAAAACGTCAGATACCTCCTTAAAAGATGGAAGAGTATGTATTTACTACTTTACGTGCCCTAGTTGTTAGATCCGTGGTTCAGTGGATATGCTATTATTAAATAATCACACGGATGCTGTACATTAACAATAAACAGGTCTTTACTGGAGGAGGGTAGTCTCAAGACAGGGGGTACAGAGGCATGCGCAAAGCTTATATACCGGTGTGGTCACTGCCGGTACTACAGTATACAGGAGCTGTAAAAGTAGTTCTGACTTAAAGGCACATACACTACAATTCCTTCCCTTTTAGATTAGTAGTACCCCTAATATTCAAATAACAATTAACATTTCAACATGTACATTAAACAACAAAAGTCCATTTAAAGATTCAGCCTTTGGGGCGGCTTCCTGACCCTTTCGGGATAGTGCCTTTCTGGAGGTTCTTGTTCTTGGTGCAGAGGCGATTCTGACCCCTTTTCATCGGGTAGTTCATCGGGTTCCACTGCTACTGGGTCTGAAGTAGATGTTACCGGTATGTCGGGTTCATCCCCAGGTACTCGAGACATGGGGTTGACGCGTTCCTGTGACGCTAAGATCTGATCGACGTGGCGTCTCACAATGTTCTCCCCGACATCCACTGTGTACATTAATGGCCCCTGCCTTGTACATATCGTTCCGGGTTGCCATTTCTCTGTTCGATAGTCACGGGCCAAGACTGCTTGCCCTACATTGAAGCTCCTTGTCGGCTTCTCATTGACGTGCTGGAATTGTTTGTCCTCAACATTTCTTCGCACATTTGGTCTGAGCAAGTCCAGACGAGATCTCAACCTTCGGTTAAAGAACATCATGGCCGGGGTCTGGTTGGTAACTGCATGTGTCGCATTTCGGTAGGCTAATAAGAAATTGTCCATCTTATGCTGCAGTGGAATTTCATCGTCGCACATGGCCTTTATCGCCTTCTTAAAGTTTGTACGAACCTCTCAGCCAATCCATTGGTGGCTGGATGATACGGGGTGGATGTGTAATGCCTTACCCCATTCCTTCTCATAAATTTTTGGAACTCGTCGGACACAAACTGTGGTCCATTATCAGAGCAAATCTGCTCTGGCAAACCGTTTCTGGCAAATATGGTCCGTAGGACTGCAATCGTTTTCTCTGTAGTGGTTGAAGACATTTTTATCATCTCAGGCCACTTTGAATGAGCATCCACTGCTATTAAGAACATTGAGTCCATGAATGGACCAGCGAAATCAATATGCACCCGTTGCCATGGAGAGGAGGGCCACTCCCATGGGTGTAGAGGGGCATGTGGTGGTGCATTTTGGACCTTCTGGCATCCTAAGCAGCTCTTAGTTAGGTCTTCGATTTGTTGATCGATTCCCGGCCACCACACATAAGCCCTAGCAAGGCTTTTCATTTTCACTTCCCCCAGATGACGTTCATGTAGCTCATTTAGCACTCTCTCCCTTAACTTGGGTGGAATCACCACTCTGGATCCACACATCACTGTCCCCTGGCATACTGACAGCTGTTCTCTTCTGGATGAGAATGCTGGCAACAGTGAGTCGCCATGTGTTGGCCATCCCCTCACCGTTAATTCATATACCCGCGACAGCGTCGGATCATTGCAGGTCTCCTTCTCTATATCCGCGTTTGTTACTGGCAATCGTTCAATTATTGACAAATAAAATATCTCGATAGGGTCCACTGCTGGTGCTTCCTCCACAGTAGGCAGTGGCAGGCGTGATAGCCCATCAGCGTTCCCATGCTGTTTCATGCCTTTATATTCTATTTCATATTGATTCGCCTCTAAAAACAGGGACCATCTTTGTAACCGTTGTGCAGTCATCACTGGAACGCCCTTCTTAGGATTAAAGATGGAGACAAGTGGTTGGTGGTCAGTCAGCAAGGTGAACTTCTGCCCATGCAGATAGTGGTTGAATTTTTTTACTCCCCATACTAGGCTGAGGGCCTCCCTGTCAATCTGGGCGTAGTTGCGCTCGGCTGAGGTTAGTGACCGAGACGCAAAGGCTACTGGCCTCTCCAACCCGTCTGGGAATTTGTGCGACAGCACCGCTCCAATACCATAGGGTGATGCATCACATGCCAAACGAATTGGTAGTGCTGGGTTGAAATGGGCCAACACCTCTTTTGATGTGATCAATTCTTTACACTTCTGGAAAGCTCGTCTACGTTCGTCATCCCACTTCCATGGTACCCCTGTTTGCAGTAGGGTGTTCAGTGGGTGTAATACCGTAGACAAATTTGGTTAGAACTTGTGGTAGTAGTTTACCAGCCGAAGGAACGACCTCAGTTGTGACACATTTTCCGGTGCTGGAGCCTTGACTACTGCCTCAATCTTGTCAGGGGACTTATGTAACCCCTCTTCATCGATGACGTGGCCACAATACGAGATCTGTTTCTGGAAAAACTCGCACTTGTGGCGATTAGCTCGTAGCCCATACTCCTTTAATCTGGTGAGCACCTTCTCCAAGTTGGCGAGGTGATCACCGTCATTTTCGCCTGTGACCAAGATGTCGTCCAAATAACATTGGGTCCCTGGAATCCCTGGCAGGACCTGATCCATCGCCCTTTGCCAGATAACCAGAGCCGAGGCTACTCCAAACACCAGCCGGTTGTATTGATAGAGACCCTTTATGAGTGTTGATCGTAAGGTAATGTTTCGAGGCTTCTTCTACCTCCATTTGCAAGTACACCTGGGCTAGATCAATTTTGGTGAAGCGTTTACCTCCAGATAGCGAGGCGAAAATATCCTCAATTCGTGGAAGCGGATATTGTACCGTGTGAAGGACTGGGTTCACTGTCACCTTAAAATCCCCACAGATGCGGACCTTCTTTGGTTCCCCAGGCGTATTACTCAATGACCTCTTCATTACAGGAATGATGGGTGTAGCCCACTCGCTCCAGTCCACTTTGGACAGTACTCCTGAACGTTCCAAACCTTCCAACTCTGCTTCAACAGCTGGTCTGATCGCATAAGGCACTGGTCTGGCCTTCAGAAACTTTGGGCTTGCATTTTCCTCTATTTTAATCATTGCTGTTATTCCTTTTAGTGTTCCTAGTCCCTCCTGGAACACTTCTTTTGCGTCAGTTAGCATTTTTGAAAGTCGTCCAGGTGTGACGTCGTCATCCTTTTTGGCCTCAACCTTCAGTGCCTGTATGGAATGCCAATCTAAATGTATCTTCCGGATCCATTCACGTCCTAGCAGTGGTGGTCCTCCATTTGGCAATACATATATATCCATTTTAGGTATTTCCTGGCCTTTATATGTCACTTTCACCCTTATTTTTCCTTTGGGGTAGACTTTTTGCGCCGTATACGTCTTCAAGACAATCTCTGTAGCTTTCAAGGGTATGTGTGAAAATAGCCGCTTGTAGTCTCTTTGATTTGTGACTGTTAGAGCTGACCCTGTGTCCAATTCCATTTTCACTTGGACTCCGTCTATCTTGAGTGTAACCCAGATAGTCTGGTGATCCTCCATTTCTGTTACCTTATGTAGTTTCAGACAACCCAGCTCCTTGCTTCCGGAGTCTGTGTCACTTTTCAGTTCGTCTGAACCAGTGTCCATCACCTGGTGTACCTTTTTGTACTTCTCCTGTGGAGATTTCCTACTGTTGGTTTTCTTCCCAGACCTGCAGACTCTTGCTATGTGTCCTGCTTTCCCATACTCTCTGCACACTTGGTCCTTGAACCAACAATCTTTCTGGTCATGTGTTGTTCTGCCGCAGCGATAGCACTTCCCTGTTCCATAGGACATTTCATTGGTGCCATATTCTTGCGGTCTCCATTGTATCTCTGCAGCACCCCTTGCAGCTGCTTCGTGTGATACTGCCATCCTGAAAGCTTTGTCCAGTGTAAGGTCCTTTTCTGATAGAAGATGTTTCTGGGTCCCTTCACTTTGTAGCCCACACACAAACTTGTCCCTTAACGTATCTGCTAGTCCCGCTCCAAACTGGCAGTGTTTCGATAGCTTGCGCAGTTCCATTAGGTACTCAGCATTGCTTTCGTCTTTGTGTTAGTTCCTTTTATGGAACTTAAATCGTTCTGCTATCAGCAGCGGTGTGGGGTTTAAGTGGTCCTGTAGGATTTCTACTATGCTTTTAAAATTCTTGTTTACCGGCTTCTCTGGGCTTATTTGATTTTGCAGTAACCCATAAGTTTTTGCACCCATGGAATTTAACAGAACCAGTGCTTTATTAGCATCTGGCACTTCATTCACCCTGCAGTACACCTCAATACGTTCCACATATGTCGCCCAATCTTCGACTTCATTGTCGAACATAGAGATACTGCCACTCTTCGGCATCCTTGGGTGTGAGTTAACTGTCAAAAATGGCGCCTCCCACGCTTCCCCTTCTTCTCCGCTGGCACAAAATGGCGTCTCCCGCACTTTCCTTCCTTCCCGCGCTCGCCCTTCTTCTCCGCTGCGGCTTCTAAAAATGGCGTCTCCCGCGCTCTTCCTTCTTCTCCGCGGCTCAATGGCATCTCTCGCACTCCCCTTTCTTCGCCCCGCGGACCCTGTTCAGCCCGTGAGCACTGGCTGTGCTCTGCGCGTTCTTCTTTTTATATTTTTCGACGCCGCTCAGTCTAGAACCCGGCTGTTTCTTTACCCTCTCTCTCTCCGGTTTGTTTTCTTTTTCTCGACGCCGCTCGGTGTTCAACCCCTGGCTGCGCCCTGCACTCTTCACCCTCTGTCTTACCCCGTCGATGCTGCTCGGCTTTCTCTCCGCCGTCGGTCGGCTCCAGCCGCCGCTGCTCGGGAAGGGTCTGCGCTGGACCTGTCGTCAGTCTCTTGCTGCTCGTCATGGCTGGGGAACCAAGCCCGGCTCTCCACAGCCTCCCCTGCGAAGTTCAATCTCTGCCTGCCTGCTGGACAGTTGATCGTGGTCGACGCCCGTGTTCCTGGCCTCGACTATTTTTTTTTTTATGTTGCAGGTAGATTCGAATCGACACTCGTCGCCACTGTTAGATCCATGGTTCAGTGGATATGCTATTATTAAATAATCACACGGATGCTGTACATTAACAATAAACAGGTCTTTACTGGAGGAGGGTAGTCTCAAGACAGGGGGTACAGAGGCATGCGGAAAGCTTATATACCGGTGTGGTCATGGCCGGTACTACAGTATACAGGAGCTGTAAAAGTAGTTCTGACTTAAAGGCACATACACTACACTAGTGACTAGCATTGAAATTGAAAGTATCCATCCTATAATTAGCATCTCATAGTTATCCATTTGTCTACATAAGAACATAAGAAATAGGAGCAGGAATAAGCCATACGGCCCCTCGAGCCTGCTCTGTCATTCAATAAGATCATGGCTGATCATCGACCTCAACTCCACTTTCCTGCCCGATCTCCATATCCCTTGATTCCCCTAGAGTCCAAAAATGGATCTATCTCAGCCTTGAATATACTCAAAGACTCAGCATTCACAGCCGTTTGGGGTAGAGAATTCCAAATATTCACAACCCTCTGAGTGAAGAAATTCCTCCTCATCTCGGTCTTAAATGGCCGACCCCTTATCCTGAGACTATGCCCCCTAGTTCTAGACTCTCCAGTCAGGGGAAACAACCTCTCAGCATCTACCCTGTCAATCCCCTTCAGAATCTTGTATGCTTCAATGAGATCACCTCTCATTCTTCTAAACTCCAGAGAGTATCGGCCCATTCTACACAATCTCGCATCATAGGACAGCCCTCTCATCCCAGGAATCAATCCAGTGAACCTTCGTTGCACCGCCTCCACCGTTTCACATATTTGTTAAGCCTCCTAAAGCTTGAATTACTTTGATAATCTAAACATCTTATTAGATTTACCTTTTAAATGATAAAATTAGGTAGAGAAGAGCACATTATTCTTAAAAGATAAGGGGGCTGATTTTCAGAGCCTCCGCCTGGCAGGCAGCAGGTGGTAGTGGCTGAAAATGGCAGCGGGTCACTAACACTGACTCATTCCCACTGTCAAAGCAGCCACCAGCCTTTCCAACCCGTGGTGGTAATGTGCAGTTAGACTACCCGTCTGTTCCACACGGGAGCCTAGTTTAAATATGCAAATAGAGCTCCTTTGCAGATTGTAGAACCCCAATGCAATTTTAAGGTGTCAACGAATGGAGCAGATGTTGCGCTTGCTCTGTCCACTGGCACTCAGCATTGAGCGGCCAAACTAGTGGTGATTAAAGGGACTGCTGCAGACCACTCTGGAAACAGATAACTAAAGGTTTTGTGCATGATTTTTGTGGAGCCAGAACATGCATGAATGCTCCTCCTGTCCCCACAAAAATTGTCATCAGGTCAAACATGGGCAAGGAAACCTCCTGCTGATTACCGCCCTCCCTTAGCTGATGAATCAGTACTCCTCCATGTTGAACACCATTTGGAAGAAGCACTGAGGGTAGCAAGAGCACAGAATGTACTCTCAGTGAAAGACTTTAATGTCCATCACCAAGAGTGGCTTGTTAGCTCCACTACTGACTGAGCAGGCCAAGTCCTGAAGGATATACCTGCCATACGGGGCCAGCAGCAGGGTGGTGAGAGAAACAACACGAGGGAAAAACCTACTTGATCTCATCCTCAGCAATCTACCTGTCATAGAGGCATCTGTCCAAGATAGTATTAGTAGAAGAGACCACCGCACAGTCCTTGTGCAGACAAAGTCCTGTCTTCATACTGAGGACACCCTTCATCATATTGTGTGGCACTACCACTGTGCTAAATTGGATAGATTCAGAACAGATCTAGCAGCTCAAAACTGGGCATCCATGAGGCGCAGTGGGCCATCAGCAGCAGCAGAATTGTATTCCACCACAATCTGTAACCTCATGGCCCGGCATATCCCTCACTCTACCATTACCATCAAGCCAGGGGACCAATCCTGGTTCAATGAGAATTGTAGAAGAGCATGCCAGGAGCAGCACCAGGCGTACCTAAAAATGATGTGCCAACCTGGTGAAACTACAGAACAGGACTATATGCATGCTAAACAGCATGCATATAGACAAAGATAAGTGATCCCACAATCAACGGATCAGATCAAAGCTCTGCAATCCTGCCACATCCAGTCGTTAATGGTGGTGGACCATTAAACAACTAACGGGAGGAGGAGGCTCCATGAATATCCCCATCCTCAATGATGGTGGAGCACAGCCGTAAGTGCAAAAGACAAGGCTGAAGCGTTTGCAACCATCTTCAGCCAGAAGTGCCGAGTGGATGATCCATCTCAGCCTAATCCTGAGGTCCCCACCATCACAGAAGCAAGTCTTCAGCCAATTCGATTCACTCCACGTGATATCAAGAAATGGCTGAGCACACTGGATACGGCAAAGGCTATGGGCCCTGACAACATCCTGGCTGTATTGCTGAAGACTTGTGCTCCAGAACTAGCCGCGCCTCTAGCCAAGCTGTTGCAGTACAGCTACAACACTGGCATCTATCCGACAATGTGGAAAACTGCCCAGGTACGCCTGTCCACAAAAAGCAGGACAAATCCAATCGAGACAATTACAGCCCTCTCAGTCTACTCTCAATCATCAGCAAAGTGATGGCAGGTGTTGTTGACCATGCTATCAAGTGGCACTTACTCACTAATAACCTGCTCACCAATGTTCATTTTGGGTTCTGCCAGTACAACTCAGCTCCAGACCACATTACAGCCTTGGTTCAAACATGGACAAAAGAGCTGAATTCCAGAGATGAGGTGAGAGCGTCTGCCCTTGACACCAAGGCATAATTTGACCAGGTGTGGCATCAAGGAGCCCTAGTAAAATTGAAGCCAATGGGAATCAGTGGGAAAATGCTCCACTGGCTGGAGTCATACCTAGCACAAAGGAAGATGGTTATGGTGGTTGAAGGTCAATCGTCACAGCCCCAGGACATCACTGCAGGAGTTTCTCAGGGCAGTGTCCTAGGCCCAACCATCTTCAGCTGCTTCATCAATGACCTTTCTTCCATCATAAGGTCAGAAGTGGGGATGTTCGTTGATGATTCCACAGTGTTCAGTGCCATTCACAACTCCTAGATAATGAAGAAGTCCGTGCCTGCATACAGAAAGACCTGGACAACACTTAGGCTTGGGCTGATAAGTGGCAAATAAAATTTGCGCCACCCAAGTGCCAGGCAATGACTATTGCCAACAAGAGAGAGTCTAGCCACCTCCCCTTGACATTCAACAGGATTACCGTCGCCGGATCACCCACCATCAACATTGTAGGATTCGCAAAAATCCAGGAAAATACAGTCTACATTGTAAAACCCCTGAAATGGCCACATTTTATGAACACAAGATGGAGTTGGCAGATCACATGACTCATTTCAGAAGGACATACCACTGCAGTATCTTAAAGAAACCTGAGTTGCCACCGATTAGAAGATTCCAGAACTGACTGCAATTGATATGGTAAAATGGTTACAGTAGTAACGAAGTCAAAACAAAAGTATTTACACCTCAAGGTGTGTTAAATGCTAGCAAAACGCAAACCCATCTCTGAAATCACAGAGCACAGACAAAACCTATTATCTGTACCAAACTCAGAGGGACACAGGACAGATCCCATTAGTTTCATTTACAAGACATTAAAATAAAGTACCCGCTTTTGTCAAAGCAGCCTGCCCATTACTTTAACAAAAGAAAACCCCTGATTTGGCGCCAAGATAAGGGCAAAAAAACAGTATAACTGTTGGGGGAACAGAGACAAAAACACAGTTTCACACAGACACGAGGTCAAAAGGCAGAGCGAGTGGAGAGGTTCGATTACGGTTCGAGGAGCACGGAGGGCCTACAAGTTCGAGCAGGAGAGCAGGTTCAGGAGCCGGTCCCATAAGGAAGATTGGAGATCCCGGACGATACAGGAGCACCAAGGTCAAGGACAGTTTTTTAAAACCCTGGTGAGCATAGAGGCCCAACTCCACCTAGCTGATCTAGTTGAGGTATACTTTAAAGACGGGAGGGTTTTTAATATTAAGGGCTTTGTAATTCGGGAGTGTTATTCATCCTTCGTTGTGCCGTGCGCTTTCTCCACCCCCGTTTTATTATATCGCTGATCTAGAATTGATGTATTATGGTAGTCAAGGTAATTCTTGTGTGTTAAATTTTAGTTCCCATTGAGAGGCGTGTTCATGATTTTTGTCTGCATTGTTTCTTCATTCTCTATGTTTTATTCTCCTTAAAATAAAGATACCTTTGATTTAAAACTTCCCTTGTCTCACCTGATCCATTTGTCTTCCGAGTCACAAGTTGGGCCAACACATCAAGGTGGTCTGGCAATAAGCCCAGTGTCTAGAACCGGTGAGGGGGGAGCGCTTCGGAGCCGCTCACGAGCAGTGTGAAATCAAAAACCGATCTCGCACACCACAAGCTCGTTAAAACGACCCCTTACAACATCCTAGTGTGTCATTATTTACCAGAAACTTAACTGGATCAGCCACATAAATACTGTGGCTACAAGAGCAGGTCAGACGCTAGGTATTCTGCGGCAAGTGACTCACTACTTGACTCCCTAAAGCCTTTCCACCATCTACAAGGCACAAGTCAGGAGTGTGATGGAATACTCTCCACTTGACTTGATGAGTGCAGCTCCAACAACACTCAAGCAACTTGACACCATCCAGGACAAAGCACCCCACTTGATTGGTACCCCATCCACCACCTTAAACATTCACTCCCTCCACCACCGGCGCACCGTGGTTGCAGTGTGTACCATCTACAAGATGCACTGCAGCAACTCACCAAGACTTCTTCAACAGCATCTCCCAAACCCGCGACCTCTACCGTCTAGAAGGATGAGGGCAGCAAGCGCATGGGAACACCACCAAGCTCCCCTCCAAGTCACACACCATCCTGACTTGGAAATATATCTCCGTTCCTTCATCGTCGCTGGGTCAAAATCCTGGAACTCCCTCCCTAGCAGCACTGTGGGAGTACCTTCACCACACGGACTGCAGCGGTTCAAGAAGGCGGCTCACCTCCACCTTCTCAAGGGCAATTAGGGATGGGCAATAAATGCTGGCCTTGCCAGCGACATCCCATGAATTAATTTAAAAAATATCATCTGGTCTGCTGCCAGCCTGTCTGCACCACCCCCCACCTTTAACATAGAACTTCCAATTCGGCTCGATGTAGGAGCTACCGGAATCCCTGCCCTGCCCCCAGCCCGCGAGCTACCTGGCAGTGCTGGAACTACACTCACATCTTGCAGCTCGCCAGCATTGCCCAGATGATTCTTGGCCATCAAAATTGCTTGGGCCTCTCGCCGAGGATATCGGGCAGGTGGCCGAGGATGTCGGGCGGGTGGCACAATCGCACTGCATGCTGCCCACTTGATGGCCGCCCAAAGTCAGAATCAGCCCCAATAATTTTTCTGTGACTGAGGGCAGAGTGGCACGCAGCTACTCCCCTGAGGTGCCCACAGACCCTTCGGGTCCAAAGAAATAAATTTGAAAAAGAATTCTTTGCTTCCAGTGGAGCTTTTGTCCCTTCCTTGGAGATCAATTCTTTTACAGCAGCACATGCTGGGGAGCCTTTTTTTAAAGGCCTCAATGGGACTCAAGAAAGGTCTCAGCTGCTGAGACTTCTGCTGAGGTCCACTGTCTTCAATGGAAAGGAATATTGGGTGGGGCATATAACGGGCGACCAATCCGCAACCGCTTGTTTTACACCCCCCACTGAAGTTAAGGCCTGTTTTTAAGGCAGAAATAGGTGATGCACTCTGAGAGTCCGCCAGAAGCCAAAGGCCTGAAGCTCATCCAAAATGAGGCTTCGGGCCTCCATAGCCGAATTCCGGCGAGCTGCAAATGCCAATCGGGCATCCAGAGGCAGCATGCCAGTTGGCTCCCCATAAATTTGGATTGGTTCTGAACCCGGCAGCAGCCCTTAACTAGGTCATGGGGGGCAGGGAGCGGGGAGGAGAAAAATGGGCGGGAGGCGGGGGCGGACTGACAGCAATCCTCAGGGGTGCTATGGAGACAGAAGGAGAATTCCTGTTCTCCCTAGTTTGACTTGAAAGTAAGTTAAAAAGATAAAACTTACCTGTTTGTCGGCGGCCTTCGGTGGTCCCTTTAAGGACCGCTGATTAGGCTGCAGCAAGAACGGGAAACCTTGAATGGAGTGTGCCCTGTGCATACGCCA
Source organism: Somniosus microcephalus (assembly GCF_052327205.1). Classification (NCBI taxonomy): domain Eukaryota; kingdom Metazoa; phylum Chordata; class Chondrichthyes; order Squaliformes; family Somniosidae; genus Somniosus; species Somniosus microcephalus. The sequence continues at coordinate 47,541,655 of NC_140994.1, read as the reverse complement.
CTCAGCACTAACCAGTTTCCATAGAGCAGTACTTAAACTGGCGTTAGGCTCCTCATTAGCATATGCAAAGGGTTTCACACCGTATATAAGTCAGCCGCCAGGAATGCCTGAATATCGCTCAAGCTAAGATGACATATTTCAGGCACCCTGGGCCGTGGGACATAGCCCCACAAAATTGGAATGTGTGCCAGTTACAGCTGAGTAGCACCAGCCATTGTAATGATATCAGCAAATAGAGATGGTATTTGCCTGTTTGATTATGATGCCTTACCAGCATGTTTGCATGTATTGATTGCTTGTGCCTGACCAGCAGAGGGCATGTGACAGAGACAAGCAAGGCAGTTTAGTTTGGTTTCAGTTTCGTTCTAGATGCATCACTAGCATGATGTCTCCTGTAAATGCTGTATAAAGAGTTGAACAGACTTTAGATTAAAAGACATTCTCTTTCATAAATGTCTCGTCATTGAACCCACAAAGAAATCAATACATGGTGTCAGAAGTGATTGAAAGAGATGAAGAGGAAAAATCTGAAGTTAAATCAGCTCTCCACATATTAGCAAGCCAAAAGAGAACATCGTTACTTACCATTAGAGAATAGCTAACGAAGTGAAAAATGGAAGGTTTACTCCCACCGGCGACGTTTCAGTTGACAGGTAATGTGGCTGAAAATTGGAGGAGATTCAAACAACGTTTAGAGTTGTATTTAGCGGCAATCGGGGCTGACGAGAAAAGTAATAAAAAGAAATCGTCACTGTTCTTACATGTCGTGGGTGATGAAGCGCTGGAGGTGTATAATACCTTCACATTCGCTGCTGATGGAGACAAAACGAAGTTGGATAAAATAATGGAACAGTTTGAGGCCTACTGCATACCTAAACGTAACATAACATTTGAGAGGCACAGATTTTTCACATGTGTACAGAAAACGGGTGAGACTATTGATCAGTATGTGACTGAACTGAGAAACCGAAGCAAAACGTGTGAATTTGGGGGACTGACAGACTCGCTGATAAAAGACAGACTGGTGTGTGGTATTCCAGATAATGGTCTAAGGGAAAGACTGCTAAGAGAGCAAGATCTAGACCTGGGAAAAGCCATAGCACTGTGTAGGGCTACAGAGACTGTGAAGTCGCAGGCAAAGGAGCTGTTCAGTGACAATAGCTGCAACGTGGATGCAGTGAGAAAGAACGGATACAAACCGTTTAACAAAACGAGCGCCAATGTGAAAAAAGAGGCGTGGCCAGCGAACGAAAATGAAAGGGACAATCGAAAGTCATGTAGTCGATGCGGTACACAGCATCCACCAAGAAAGTGTCCAGCATATGGTAAAAAATGCAATAGTTGCAACAAAAATGACCATTATGCCCGTTGCTGTAAGAACCAAGCGCAACAAAGCAAGGTCCATGCAGTAGATGAAAGCGGGATAGAAGAGTTCAATGTGGATGTTGTGTCTGAAAACAAAAAAGAAGAAAGAGACTGGATGTTGACACTAAAAGTGAATGACATACACATTCCATTTAAATTGGATACTGGAGCACAAGTTAATGTGATATCAGAGACTGATTTTAAGAAAATTAGACCCAGACCAAAGATACATGGAATAAAAGTGAAAGTGACAGGATACTCAGGTACTGATATACCAGTGAAAGGAAGATGCATTGTCAAAGTGACACACAAGGACAGAGAGCACACGCTAGCATTAATCGTGGTGCCAAAGGATGTGCAAGCCATACTAGGTTTAAAAGCCTGTGAGAGACTGAACCTGGTAAAGAGAGTCCTCGTTGTGGAAAGCGAAGGAGAGACAGTCTATGATGAACTCATGAAAGAGTACAAAGACCTATTTAAGGATCTAGGCTGCATTCCAGGAGAACACACGATCAGAGTAGATAAAAGTATGACACCGGTCATACATCCATGCAGAAAAGTTCCGTTTGCTCTTCAAAAGCAACTGAAGGCAGAGTTGGACAGGATGGAAAGCCTGAACATGATTCAGAAGATAGATGAGCCAACTGAGTGGGTGAGTTCCCTCGTCGTAGTGGACAAAAAGAATGGAAAGCTCAGAATTTGCCTGGATCCAAGAGATCTAAACAGAGCAATAAAGAGAGAGCACTTCAAGCTTCCTACACGTGAGGAAATCATGGCACAGTTTGCAAATGCAAAGTATTTCAGCAAGTTAGATGCATCATCAGGATTTTGGCAGATGAAATTGGATGAAGCAAGTTCAAGACTGTGCACGTTCAACAGTCCATTTGGCAGATACAGATTCCTAAGGTTACCATTTGGCATTGCCTCAGCTCCTGAAGTGTATCACAAAACAATTCATACGATCTATGAGCACCTGGAGGGAGTTGATACATCAATGGATGACATCATAGTATGGGGAACCACGAGAACTGAGCATGACGAGAGACTGAAAAAAGTGCTGGAAGCAACAAGGAAAACAAACCTGAAGCTGAATAGAGAGAAATGCCAGCTCGGGGTGACAGAACTGACATTCGTGGGAGATATCCTTAGCAGTGAGGGCATCAGACCAGATCCCAGAAAGGTGTCCGCCATTGAGAATATGCCAAAGCCACAATGCAAAAAGGACGTGCAGAGGTTTAATGGAATGATCAACTACATGGGGAAATTCATATCCAACCTCTCAGAAAAGATGGCGCCACTGAGAAGAATAACTGAAAAGAACATAGAATGGGAATGGAATCATGAGCATGAGAAGTCATGGAGCGATCTAAAGAAACTGCTCACAGAGGAACCAGTTCTGAGGTTTTATGACCCAGCGAGACCCATCAAGATATCATCAGATGCATCACAGAGTGGGCTCGGTGCCGTTCTTCTGCAAAAATATGACTACTGGCAACCTATTGCATATGCATCACACTCAATGACAGACGCGGAGACGTGATATGCTCAAATAGAAAAGGAGCTGCTCAGCATCACATACGCCTGTGAAAGATTTCACCAGTTTGTGGCAGGACAAGCAATCAGTGTAGAGACTGACCATAAGCCCTTGATTGCATTGTTCCAAAAGCCACTAAATAGCTGTCCGCTTAGAATACAAAGAATGATGATCAGGCTGCAACGCTATACACTGAATGTTGCGTACACACCGGGTAAGCTGATGTATACAGCAGACACATTGTCCAGAGCTGTAGACCCAAGTGAGCCCGCAAACACCACAATGGATGGAAAAGTGAACGCCTACATGGACATGATCACAAGTGCACTGCCCATAGCAGATGCAAAAATGGAGCTCATAAAGAATGAGACAAACAAAGATGAAACAATGAGACGACTGAGGAAATGCATCTTGGATGGATGGCCCAACATGAACCAAGACTGCTCACCTGACACGGCAGAGTACTGGAACTGCAGGGCAGAACTATCAGTGGTCGAAGACATCATCTACAAAGGAAGTAAAATAGTTATCCCAAAGAGTCTGAGAAAAGAGATGTTAAAAAAGATCCATGGAGGACATCTGGGAATCGAAAAGTGTAAGAAAAGAGCACGAGAGGTGATGTACTGGCCACGAATCAACCAAGATGTGACAAATGAGGTGTCAAACTGCACAATATGCCTGAAATATCGAGCAAGCAATCCGGTAGAACCACTAAAGCCACACCCAGCACCAGACAGACCTTACCAGAAGGTAGGCACTGACCTATTCGTATGTCAAGGGAAGGACTATCTTATAGTCACAGACTATTACTCCCTGTATCCAGAGGTTTGTAGACTGTACACCACCGCTGCAGATGCTGTGATAAGATGTATGAAAGCCATATTCTCCAGACATGGCGTGGCAAGCGAGGTCTTCACAGACAACGGACCTCAGTTTTACAATGCAAGTTTCCGACACTTTGCCAAAGAGTGGGACTTTGTCCACACAACGTCAAGTCCTCACTTTCCACAGTCCAATGGACTAGTGGAAAAATTGGTCCAGACAGTGAAAAGACTGATGTACAAGGCAAAAGACAGTGGAACTGACTTCTACCAAAGCATGCTTGTATACCGCACAACGCCGCTCGAGTGTGGTAAGTCACCAGCCCAACTCCTGATGGGACGTCTGCTAAGGTCAAACCTACCCATCCCGGAGAACCTCCTGAAAACAAAAGAGGGGGAGAAAGTGAGGAAGTTCAAAGAACAACAGAAAGAAAAGCAAAAGTACTACTATGACAGAGGAACACAAAACCTACCTGAACTCCACACTGGTGACCAAGTAAGGTTCAAAGACAAAACAAACACATGGACTCAGAAGGGAACTGTCCTGAGTGAAGTTCCACCAAGATCATACAACATTCAGACAGATGAGGGTGCTGTTCTGAGAAGAAATCGTCGAGATCTTCTCATGGGACCAGCCATAGCAGGTCAAGAGACTGATACTGTTGAACAACCTGATCACACAGCTGAGAACACATCATCTGAGGCAACAACTCAGATTCAAGGACAATCAATCAGAAAATCCTCAAGACACGTGAAGCCTCCTGAGAGACTCATTGAGCAAATTTAAGGACTATTGTTATAGAAGGAAGTAATGTTATCTTATTCTTTCTTCAAGTTCTAGTGTATTGACATATTTCATGTGAACACACAAAGCAAGGTTAAAAAACCTTGATCATGATAATGATAATGTAAGTTCATTAAGTGTTACAGTTAAAATGCAGATTAATGCAAAGAAAACATGTTGTTAGTTAAAAGTAAAATACTTTTGTTTTAAGAAAAGGAGATGTAATGATATCAGCAAATAGAGATGGTATTTGCCTGTTTGATTATGATGCCTTACCAGCATGTTTGCATGTATTGATTGCTTGTACCTGACCAGCAGAGGGCATGTGACAGAGACAAGCAAGGCAGTTTAGTTTGGTTTCAGTTTCGTTCTAGATGCATCACCAACATGATGTCTCCTGTAAATGCTGTATAAAGAGTTGAACAGACTTTAGATTAAAAGACATTGGCCTAGAAATTGAGTAGCCTTAGCGCCGCATTTGAGGCGCTAGAGGGCCTAGCGCCGGAGTTATGGCCAGTTGGGAAATTGAGTGGGGCCCTTCCGTCGGCGTTAAGCCGGTAGCGCTGCGCCGGCACCGATGACGTCATCGGTGTGCGCAGCGTCCCGGTTGCCATGCCGACGGGCCCCAGCGCCGAAATTCAGTTGCGGCCGCCTCGCCCGTGGCAGCCGCAACTAAGACTCTGGCAACCGAGTCTTACACAAGTTAGCGCCGGCGCATTAAGGTCGCGCGGCGGCCGGCCGCTTTCCCGCCGGCCGCCTGCCCGCACCTCCCTCCCCGGACTCCTCCACCGCCCCCCCCGCGGAACAGATGCGTCTGGCCTGCAAGCCCGGCACTTGTCCGAGGTGCCGGGCTCATTTTTGAAAAAATCAAACGGCCAGCGATCGGGTGAAGGCAGCGCCTCCTTAACGGGAGGAGGAGGCCTGCACTTCCCCAGCCTGCCGCACCGTATCGGGTGCCGCAGCGCTGGATTAGCGCCGCAATGCGGCACTCAGCGCCCATTGGGAGGCACTCACGCCCGCCAGTAGCGCCGGCAGCCGTCTGGGCGCGGCGCTACTGAATTTTTGGCGCGCGCAAGGGAATTAGCGCCGGCGCTAAATTTCTGGCGCTAAAGCCCTGGCGCGGCGTCAACTCAATTTCTAGGCCATTCTCTTCCATAAATGTCTCGTCATTGAACCCACAAAGAAATCAATGCAGCCATTGTAAGACATTTTTGCATCTAACAAAGCATGACGCCTGGAGTGTGAAGTATGGAGCATCATATCTGCTTGAGCTAATGTAATATATTACTGCCTGATCTCTACTGGTGCTGTTGTATGATATGCTGTTTTATAAGGACAGGCGCATTATGTCATGTAACATGCAATGCGTAATTCGAGTGTTAAGGAAAGGTGTCAGCGTCCACGATAGGCATAGGGATAGAGTTGATATTTTTCCCAAAGCTAAAATTCTGTCAGTTAAAGGAAATGGACAGGAGCCTATTCCACCGCCAAAACCAGCGGCGTGAAATCACGAAAGGAGCAGGAAATGGAGCTGTTCCATTTTAATTGCTCCCCGCTCCTTTCATACCAATTGGGGATATAGAGTAGAGTTAGAATCACACTTTTTTCTGTGTGAAACATTTAGATTGAAAACAAAGCTTTTCTCAGTTTAGTTACATATTTTGCATTTTTCTCCAATCACTTTGTTTTCACCACTCAATTGATTACATTTGCCACAGCTGTGATAAGGGTGGAGGCTTGGTTTGGTTTAATGGCTGTGAACTTCTCAGTAAATTGTGACATTAGCATTCCTCTATCATTTGCCAAACATAAGCTGAAGGTACAGGGGCTACATAATTGTCCAAAGAAAACCTGCAAGACTGACAATAGACTAGACCTAGGAGAAGCTATCTGACAGGACGTCCAATGCATATGTTAGAATAGCAATGCTTTTGAACTATTTCAAAGATGCTAAGTAGGATCTGAAAGGGTTAACTTATGAGGACGGGTTGCGTAGGCCAGCCTTGTATTCACTTGAGTATAGAAGATCAAGCAGTGATCTAATTGAAGTGTTTAGGATGATTAAAGGAGTTGATAGGGTAGATAGAGAGAAACTATCTCCTCCGGTGGGGGAGTCCAGAACAAGGGGGCATAACCTTAAAATTAGAAGTAGGCCATTGAGGGGTGATGTCAGGAAGCACTTCTTCAGAGAAAGGGCAGTAGAAATCTGGAACACTCTCCCCAAAAAGCTGTAGAGGATAGGTCAATTGAAAATTTCAAAACTGAGATTGATAGATTCTTGTTAGGCAAGGGTATTAAGGGTTACGGAACCAAAGCGGGTAGGTGAAGTTAAGATACAGCCAAGATCTAATTGAATGGCGGAACAGGCTTGAGAGGCTAAATGGCCTACTCCTGTTTCTATGTTCCTATGCATTTTGTTTGTCTCCTTCAAATGATCATTTTTATTTATCCAAATTGCATCTTTGAATCGATTAAAAAAACATTGTTGTTGTTAACATATTATTCCATGACAGCTGCCATGTTTGTTACTCCTATTTTGGCCAAGTGTAATTTCTGGCACTACGTGAAGGGAACAGCACAACTGCTGCAAGGCTATCTTCATTGATTACAAAACCAACAAATATGATTAAACCTCATGTTCTCATTCTCCACAGCAGTGTTTAGTTAAGAAATCTCAGTTTGTACAAGGCAATAAACTACTCATGCACACTAAATAGATACAAAAACCAAGATGGTCATTAATGTGTAAAAGTTACTTTTGCATAGGAGACTCCTGCATTTTTATATTTTGTGTCAATATGCTATATATTTTAAGAAGAAATATGCAGAGGATATAGTTATTGTGATTAGTGTTTTCATCAGCTATCTATCCATCTGTCTTGAAAATGTTTTGGCAGATGTTGACCAGACTGGTTAGATAGGTCAATGCATCAATCCACTGGGCATTTACAACATTGATTATCCCATCACATAGTTCACTGTCATCCCAGATTTATATATTATCATCATCATCTCATCACTGTGTAGATTTTTTGGTGAAAGCAAGTTTCCCTGGTGAAATGAAAGATGGCAGTTGATATATTATTAGCCCTGCCTCTGTATTTACAACGTGACCTCAAAACCTTCAGAAACTTTTAGTTTTGAGCTGAATGATTGAGAGTCAATGAATGTAGACTGAAAATAGGCTCACATAGTGCCCATATGCAAGATAGGGGAAATATCTAATATGGGAACTATAGACCCATCTCCCAAGGTCAATATCTGATAAAATAATGAAGAGCAAACTTGAGGACTACCAGTACAAATGGCATTAGAAGGGGAAAAGCTTATCTGACTAACCTTACATAGTTATAATAGGGGTAGATTTTCATTGACCCATGAAGTCGGGATTGGAGGCGTGCGGAGGGTTAAAGTCCCGAATTTGGGGGTTCCGACACCATCCCGCCCCCAACTCGCCTCCATGTAAGTTTCAAAGGAGGCGGGTACCCGCCTCGCACTGGGACCCACCTACCCGAGGCGGGAAGGAACTAGTGCCAATTAACTGCCTGTTAACAGGTAGTTAACAGGCAGCTTTTAGCCTAGTCCCTATTTTAAAGCTTGAATTGTGGGATTCCCGACGGCTCCAAACCACGCCAAGTTAGAGGAGTCGGGCTGTCGGGTTGAAAGACTTGGAGGGGTCGAGATGTCGGTGTTCAGGTGAGTGATGTGTGCATGAGTGCAAAGGTAAGTGTTTTTGGTGTGTCTAAAGTGTGTAAAGAAGTTTAAATTACCTGTACTTACCTTTTCAGCCTTCCTTCCTCTAGGTTTCGGGAGTCCATCATCTAACCGGCACAGAAAGCAGAATGGCTGCGATCTGTCAAAAGTGACAGCCTGCAGCTTTCTGTGCCGGTGAGATTTCTAACTGAGTCTGTGTAGAAGGACTCAGGTTAGAAGTAAGACTGTCAGTGTTTGACAGCTTCAAACAGCTGTGAAACACTGATATTTCATCTGTCAAAATGTCTTGACAGATGAAATTTCAGTCTGTGACATCACCTGTTGCCGGGTGGTCCTTAATTGGCCTGCTGAGCCCGCTAGGCGGGCTCAACAAGGTCAATCAAGTTAAAATCGCGTGGATTGGCCGTATCTCGATGGAGGCGGGACTACAACCCCAAAAGTTGTAGTCCTGCCTCCTTCCCGACTTCTGAATGAAAATCACCCCCATAGTATTTACACCACAGAAACAGGCCATTCAGCCCAACAGGTCCATGATGGTGTTTATGCTTCACACGAGCCTCCTCCCACCCTTTTTCATCTAATCCCATCAACATATCCTTCTATTCCTTTCTCCCTCATGTGTTTATCTAGCTTCCCCTTAAATGCATCTATGCTAGTCGCCTCAACTACTCCTTGTGGTAGCAAGTTCCACATTCTAACCACCCTCTGGGTAAAGAAATTTCTCCTGAATTTCCTATTGGATTTATTAGTGACTATCTTATAGTTATGGCCCCTAGCTCTGGTCTCCCCTGCAAGTGGAGGCATCTTCTCTACGTCTAGCTGATCAAAGCCTTTCAAAATCTTAAAGACCTCTATCAGGTCACATCTCAGCCGTCCCTTTTCTAGAGAAAAGAGACCCAGCCTGTACAATCTTTCCTGATAGGTATAACCTCTCAGTTCTGGTACCATTCTAGTAAAAAACAAATTGCACCTTCTCCAGTGCGTCTATATGCTGTTTATAACATGAACTGTTCACAGTACTCCAAGTGTGGACTAACCAAGATTCTATACAAGTTTAACATAACTTCTCTGCTTTTCAATTCTATCCCTCTAAAAATGAACCCCAGTGCTTTGTTTGCTTTTTTATGGCCTTAATAACCTGCATCGCTACTTTTAGCGATTTATGTATCTGTACTGTACCCCCAGATCCCTCTACTCCTCTACTCCATTTAGACACGTATAGAGTCATAGGGCTGGATTTTGTCAATGGGGATGTGATGGAGGCGGGACTCCCACTTTTTGGGTTGTAGACCCGCCTCCATCGATTTGTGGCCAGCCCACATGATTTTCCCTTGATTGACCTTGTTGAGTCTGCCCAGCGGGCTCAGCAGGCCAATTAAGGGACACCCGGTTACAGGTGACGTCAGGGATTGACATTTCATCTGTCAAGAGCTTTTGACAGATGAAATATCAGCGTTTGACAGCTCTGAAACTGTCAAACACTGAAAATCTGACTTCTAACTTGAGTCCTTCTCCACAGATTCAGTTATAAATCTCTCCAGAACAGAACACAGAAGGCTGCAGCTTTTGACAGCTCGCGGCCATTCTGCTTTTTGTGCCGGTGAAATGAGGGACTCCCGAGACCTGAAGGAAGGAAGCCTGCATTAGTAAGTAAAGGTAAGTAACATTTATTTAAACACATTACACACACCAAACACACTTACCTCTGCACTCATGCACCCATCACTCACCTGAACACCGGACATCTCGAACCCTCCAAGCCCCTCAGTCCGACGGTCCGCCTTGCTAACTTGGTGTGGTTCGAAGCCGTCGGGCAGTCCACACTTCAGGGCTAAAAATAGGGATTAGGCCAAAAACTGCCTGTTAACTACCTGTTAACAGGTAGTTAATTGGCATTAATCCCCTTCCTGCCTCGGGGAGGCGGCTCCCAGCACGGGTCGGAAACCCGCCTCCTGGAAAACGGGCATGGAGGTAGGTTGGGGGCGGGAAGGGTTTGTGGCCCCAATTCTGCAATTTTTCCCCCACTCCCGCCTCCAAACTCGCCTCCACGGGGCTTGGAAATTAGAGCCCAAAGAGTCATAAAGTCATACAGCACAGAAAGGGGCCCTTTGGCCCATCGTGTTCACACCGGTCATCAAGCCCTGTCTATTCTAATCCCATTTTCCAGCACTTGGTCCATAGCCTTGTATGCTATGGCGTTTCAAGTGCTCATCTAAATGCTTCTTGAATGTTGTGAGGGTTCCTGCCTCTACCATCCTTTCAGGTAGTGAATTCCAGTTTCCAACCACCCTCTTGGTGAAAAAGTTTTTCCTCAAATCCCCTCTAAACCTCCTGCCCCTTACCTTGAAACTATGCCCCCTGGTTATTGACCCCTCCACTAACGGGAAAAGTTCCTTTCTATCTACCCTATCTATGCCCCTCATAATTTTGTACACCTCAATCAGGTCCCCTCTCAGCCTTCTCTGCTCTAAGGAAAACAACCCCAGCCTGTCCAGTCTCTCTTCATAGCTGAAGCGCTGCAGCCCTGGTAACATCCTGGTGAATCTCCTCTGCACCCTTTCCAATGCAATCACATCCTTCCTATAGTGTGGCGACCAGAACTGCACACAGTATTCCAGCTGTGGCCTAACTAGCGTTTTGTACAACTCCATCATAACCTCCCTGCTCTTATATTCTATGCCTCGGTTAATGAAGGCAAGTATCCCATATGCCTTTTTAACCACCTTATCTACCTGTCCTGCTGCCTTCAGGGATCTATGTACATGCACACCAAGGTCCCTCTGATCCTCTGCCCTTCCCAGGGTCCTACCATTCATTGTGTATTCCCTCACCTTGTTAGTCCTCCCAAAATGCATCACCTCACACTTTTCAGGGTTAAATTCCATTTGCCACTGTTCCGCCCATCTAACCAACCCGTCTGTATCGTCCTGTAGCCTGAGGCTTCCCTCCTCGCTATTTACCACCCCACCAATTTTTGTGTCATCTGCGAACTTACTGATCATACCTCCAACATTCATATCTAAATCATTAATGTACACTACAAACAGCAAAGGACCCAGCACCAATCCCTGTGGTACACCACTGGACACAGGCTTCCAGTCTCAAAAACAACATAGAAACATAGAAGATAGGAGCAGGAGTAGGCCATTCGGCCCTTCGAGCCTGCTCCGCCATTCAATGTGATCATGGCTGACCATCCAAATTCAGTACCCTGTCCCTGCCTTTTCCCCATATCCCTTGATCCCTTTAGCCTCAAGAAATATATCCAACTCTTTCTTGAATATATTTAATGAACTAGCCTCCACCGCCCTCTGTGGCAGAGAATTCCACAGGTTCACCACTCTCTGGGTGAAGAAATTCCTCCTCATTTCAGTCCTAAATGGCTTACCCCTTATCCTTAGACTATCACCCCTGGTTCCGGACTCCCCGGCCATCAGAAACATCCTTCCTGCATCTAGTCTGTCCAGACCTGACAGAATTTTATAGGTTTCGATGAGATCCCCTCTCAATCTTCTAAACTCCAGTGAGTATAAGCCCAATCGACACAATCTCTCCTCATACGTCATTCCTGCCATCCCAGGTATCAGCCTGGTGAATCTTCGCTGCACTCCCTCCATGGCAAGAACGTCCTTCCTCAGGTCAGGTGACCAAAACTGCACACAATACTCAAGGTGCGGTCTCACCAAGGCCCTGTACAACTGTAGCAAGACATCCTTGTTCCTGTACTCGAACCCTCTTGTTACGAAGGCCAACATACCATTTGCCTTCTTAACCGCCTGCTGCACCTGCATGCTTACCTTCAGCGACTGGTGCACAAGGACACCCAGGTCTCTTTGCACTTCCCCTTCTCCCAATCTATTGCCATTCAAATAATAATCTGCCTTCCTGTTTTTGCCACCAAAGTGGATAAACTCACATTTATCCACATTATAGTGCATTTGCCATGTTTCTGCCCAATCACCCAACCTGTCCAAATCGTACTGGAGTTTCCTGACATCCTCCTCGCAGCTCACCCTCCCGCCCAGCTTTGTGTCGTCTGCAAATTTGGAGATATTACATCCAATTCCCTCGTCCAGATCATTAATATATATTGTGAACAGCTGGGGTCCTAGGACCGAGCCTTGCGGTACCCCACTAGTCACTGCCTGCCACTTGGAAAACGGCCCGTTTATTCCAACTCTTTGTTTTCTGTCCGCCAACCGGTTCTCTATCCAAGTCAATACCTTGCCCCCAATCCCATGTGCCTTAATTTTGCATGCTTATCTCTTGTGTGGGACCTTATCGAAAGCCTTCTGAAAGTCCAAATACACCACATCCACTGGTTCTCCCTTATCTATTTGACCATCACCCTCTGCCTCCTGCCACCAAGCCAATTTTGGATCCAATGTGCCAAATTGCCCTGGATCCCATGGGCTCTTACCTTCTTACCAGTCTCCCATGTGGGACTTTGTCAAAAGTCTTACTGAAGTCCATGTAGACTACATCAACTGCACTACCCTCATGCACGCACCTAGTCACCCCCTCGAAAAATTCAATCAAATTGGTTAGACATGATCGCCCCCTGACAAAGCCATGCTGACTATTCTTGATTAATCCTTGCCTCTCTGAGTGGAGACCAATTCTGTCCCTCAGAATTTTTTCCAATAATTTCCCTACCACTGATGTTAGGCTCACTGGCCTGTAATTCCCTGGTTTATCCCTACTACCCTTCTTGAATAATGGTACTACGTTAGCTGTCCTCCAGTCCTCTGGCACCTCCCCTGTGGCCACAGAGGTTCTGAAAATTTGTGTCAGAGCCCCTGCAATCTCCTCCCTTGCCTCACACAGCAGCCTGGGATACATCTCATCAGGGCCTGGGGATTTATCCACTTTTAAGCCCACTAAAACCGCTAGTACCTCCTCCCTCTCAATACCAATTTGTTCAAGTATATCACAATCCCCCTGCCTGATTTCTATGCCTACATTGTCCTTCTCCATAGTGATGCAAAATATTCATTTAAAACCTCACCTACATCTTCCGGCTCTACACACAGATTGCCACTTTGGTCCCTACTCTTTCCCTGGTTATCCTCTTGCCCTTAAAATACTTATAAAACACCTTGGAATTTTCCTTTATTTTGCCCGCCAGTGTTTTTTCATGTCCCCTCTTTGCTCACCTAATTTCTTTTTTAAGTGCCCCCTGCACTTTCTATACTCCTCCAGGGCTTCCACTGTTTTTAGTCCTTTGTATCTGCCAAATGCCCCCCTTTTTTTCCTAATCCATTCTTGCATATCCCTTGACATCCAGGGTTCCCTGGGTTTGTTGGCCCCACCCTTGACCTTTACGGGAACATGTTGGCATTGTACTCTCTCTATTTCATTTCTGAAAGACTCCCACTGCTCTGATATGGATTTTCCTACAAGTAGCTGATCCCAGTACACTTTGGCCAGATCCTGCCTTATCATATTAAAATCAGCCTTCCCTCAATTTAGAACCTTTATTTCCAGTCCATCTTTGTCCTTTTCCATGACTACCTTAAATCTCACCGAATTATGGCCACTGTCACCAAAATGCTCTCCTACTGACACTTCTGTAGGATTCGCAAAATTGTACTTTATAGTATAAAGGGTCGAATGGCAGAAGAGGCCATGAATTTAAAGACTATTTTAAAAGAAGCCCAGAAAAAGGGGCATTCAAAATGGCCACCAGACCCCATGATCAGCTTATTGGGACACTTTAAAATGGTTCCTGCAAATCCTCAGACAGCTTTGTGGATTCAGCCCAAAGTAAGTTCTGGAAGCCGTTTCTGAGAGAACGAAACCAGACACCCACATATACATATAGATTGGATACAGATCCAGTCGAGATCGGCCTGTAGCTAAAGGCCATCTAAATGTTGACCCAGACGAAAGGGAACAGTTTCATATTCATGAGAAGAGCATCAAGGGCCCGTTAAGGACATCACCAGGACATTAAAAACAATGAAGGTCATTCCAGACCAGAGATGACCCATTACCGGCCATCCAAGAACAGTTTAAAATATAATAACTACCCCGTTGTGCAACAAGCCTGCCAAAAGTTAAACAAAGACTAACCTGATTTGGTGCGAGATAAGGGCTTCTGGAAAAGAAGTATAATTGTGAGGACACACGGGTAGGGTTAAGCAACGAGACCCAGAGTACGATGGAGAGGAAGGAGAAGAAGACCAAACCGCCATCAAGAAGACCGTTCGAGCCGGCGTCCCGCCCCGGGGTCAAACATCGGGAGATCATCGACCAACCCCGGGCCGTTGGCGAAACGAGAGGCCCGCTCCGGCTCAGGAGAAGAGACAAAATAAAACGACGGAAGCAGCCGGTGTCCAGCCGCCCCCAACCCCCACCTCAGGAGAGAGGTGTGGCGCAGCTCGCTGGGGCTCCACGATCCACGTGGAGACGGGACGCCTGAAAGGATCAAACGCAGACCGGTTTCAAAACCTTGCACTTCCTAGTTGGATTGGTGAGCATGTTTCTGGCCCTCCATAATCAGATCTAGATAGGTTTAAGGGGATGGATATTTAAGGGTATAATTAACATGAGTTGTTATCCCTCGATGTTCCGTGTGTTTCCCTATTTCATGATGATTTTTGTAGAGTATAATATGCCTGTATTTGCCTTAGTTAGTATTGTTTCGTTATGATTTGTTTGTGTTTTTCCCTCCCATGTACTCTCTTATTTGCTTGCATTTGATTTGTGTTTTCCATATGCAATAACATTTCATTTCGTTTCATCAAACTTGGTCTATAAGAGTTTTCTCTACATTGTAGTTCCTGCCCCAAAGTCCAGAGTATAGAATCTAAGGGGCGAGTGGGTCGAACCACTCAAGGTTTTACTGTGCAAGAGAGAGAGGCCTCTAGAGAGAGAAACCTCTGCGATCGAAAACCCCTTACACTTCTACCACTTGCCTGGCTACATTCCCTAGAATTAGGTCCAGTACCGCCCCCTCTCTTGTAGGACTTTCTACATGCTGGCTCAAAAAGCTCTCCTGGATACACTTTAAGAATTCCGCACCCTCTAAGCCTTTCACACTCTAACTATCCCAGTTAATATTGGGGAAGTTGAAATCCCCTACTATTATTATCTTATTATTTCTACACTTCTCTGAGACTTGCCTACATATCTGTTCCTCTATCTCCCCCTGACTGTTTGGGGGCCTATAGTACACACCCAGCAATGTGCTTGCCCCCTTTTTGCTTTTAAGTTCTACCCATATGGCCTCATTAGAGGAACCTGCTAAGATATCATCCCTCCTTACAGCAGTAATTGACTCCTTGATTAATATTGCGACACCCCCTCCTCTTTTACACCCCCCTCTGTCTCACCTGACGGTTCTATACCCTGGAATATTGAGCTGCCAGTCCTGCCCCTCCCTCAACCTTGTCTCTGTGAGAGCAACAATATCATACTCCCATGTTTTCATCAACACCTTCAATTCATCTGCCTTACTCACAAGACTCCTTGCATTAAAATAAATGCCATCCAGCCTTGCCATACTTCCTTGTGCTGTTACATATTTGCTCTGCCTTCCAAGCTGACTTGTTTTTTCCTCTATATTTGGCTGTGCATCACCCCCTACTATAGCTCCACTCCGTATCCCATCCCCCTGCCAAGTTAGTTTAAACACACCCCAACAGTCCTAGCAAACCTTCCCATAAGGATGTTGGTCCCGTTCCGGTTCAGGTGCAACCTGTCCGACTTGTACAGGTCCCACCTTCCCCAGAAGCAGACCCAGTGATCCAGGAAACTAAAGCCCTCCCTCCTGCACCAACTCTTTAGCCATGCATACATCTGCTCTAACCTCCTATTCCTATACGCACTAGCACGTGGCACCGGGAATAATCCAGACATTACAACCTTTGAGGTCCTGCTTTTAAATCTGCTACCTAGCTCCCTAAATTCTTGTTGCAGGACCTCATCCCTCTTTCTACCCATGTCGTTGGTACCAATGTGAACCATGACCTCTGACTGTTCACCCTCCCCCTTTAGAATGCCCTGCAGCCGTTCAGTGACATCCTTGACCCTGGCACCAGGGAGGCAACATACCATCCTGGAGTCACATCTGCGGCCACAGAAACATCTATCTGTTCCCCTTATGATAGAATCCCCTATCACTTTTGCTCTCCCACTCTTTTTCCTCCCCTCCTGTGCAGCTGAGCCATACGTAGTGCCACAGACTTGGCTCTTGCTGCATTCCCCTGAGAAACCATCTCCCCCAGCAGTATCTAAAACAGAAAATCTGTCAGAGAGGAAGATGGACCCAGGGGACTCCTGCCCTACCTTTCTAGTTCTTTTACTCTGTCTGGCGGTCACCCATTTCCTGTCTGCCTGTACACTCTTTACCTGCGGTGTGACCACCTCATTAAACCTGCTATCCACGAAGATCTCAGCTTTGCGGATACTCCACAGTGACTTCAGCTGCAGCTCCAGTTCCGAAGTGCGGATTTTGAGTAGCTGCAAGGATTATGTTGCCTCCTTATTCTTCCTACATTTAACATTTTAAAGAGAGTGGCACAGATTTTCCTGCAGCGGCAAAATGGGCGACATAAACCATAAATTTAGGGTTGCCTCCTCTGGTTGGAGGCAGTCCTGGCGGATTGATCACATGACATCTAACCACATGACATATGATCCCGTGATGTCTTATCCATGCGATGTCTGCAAATGTAATTACATTTACCTCATAAAGTTTGTGTCCGCTATAGTTGAGTATCTTTGCTCATGATATAGCGGCAACAGCTGGTGTGCGAGAAGTTCCGAGCCGGTGTAGAGGGGAACCAGAGGTGGAGGATGGATTCGCAGAAGTGAAACTAGAGGAACTTTGATTCCACCAGTAACTAATAGTAACTCGTTAAAATTGCACCAAAAACTTAATAGTAATACTGGTAACACTCAGATTCCCCTCATAACCAGCAGTAATACATTAACTTACTGGTAGTCTATATATTACTGGCAGTAATATATGTAATGCTATACTACTCCCTGGGCTCAGACTCAAAAATGGAGAGTTTTCATAGAATGATAGAAATTACAGTAGAGGAGGAGGCCATTCAGTCCCCAGTGCCTGTGCCAATGCTGGCGCTCTCTCCTGTAACTCCCTTCCCCCCAATCCTTTTATATTTTTCCTTTTCAAATATTTATCCCATTCCCTTTTAACTGATGGTCCTGTCTCTGTATAAGTATCCCATGGTCTTACAGCCTTCAGTTTAAGAACCTTCCTTCTTCCTTCCCCCTTGGTTGTTTCAGTAGAACCCTCAGTCTCCCTCCCCTTGTTCCCCGTTGGTATAGAAATAGCTAAAGATGTAGTGGAGATAGATTGGGGTAATAGTAGATGCGGCAATTAACAAGTCAAATCATTATGGAGCAGCAATAAACAAAACAAACCTAATGCTTTACTATATTGCTGGGTCTGTTGAGTATAAATCAGAAGATGTGATGCTAGTAATACATAGTGCGATGTTCAGACCACATCTTGAGTATTTGTTAAGTTTTGGTCACCAAGATATAGGTAAATCACTCCTTCTCTTAGGTAGTCCCTCGGAACCGAGGATGACTTGCTTTCACACAAAAAATGAGTTCTCAGGTGACTGATGAGTCAAATGTGGGACCTACAGTCTCTGTCACAGGTGGGGCAGACAGTGGTTGAAGGGGTTGAAGGTAAATAATTAAGACACAGAGGTAGTGCAGGATAGAGCAATGATGTTGATCCCTAGAATCACTGACACAATTAAATATCTGCTTTTACTTTGTTGGACTTTGATAACATTCAGATTACTGAGCAATGGTTTATTATTTCAGGTTGTGTACAGTTTCCTTCATTCATGCAATAAATGTGAATAGAGTCTTTGTTTTGCATTAAGTCTCTCCACACCATGAAGGCTCTTTAACATTGAAAGGAAACAACTGAGAAGGGACCTTATCGAAGTACACAATTTACTAACGGCATAGATCAGAGTAATCCAGAGCACTAAGTTAATGTATGCAAATAGGTAAGGGGGGCATAGGTTAAACCTGATGAAAGAAAAATTTAGGATAAATGTCAGGAAGAACCTCTTCACACAAAGATTGATCAATACTTGGAATGGTCTCCCAACTAGAGCAGTGAGCATGAACACCTTACATACAGATATAATTAGATGACATGATGGGTGGAATTATTGTCTTTATTGTGAACGGATGAACTAAGATGGGTAAAATGACCTCCTCACCTGTAGGCATCTTGCGATTTTGTGACCTCACCAACACATAGCTTCATGTTGGAAACACAATTATTTGAGTGATTTGTTAAAATGTATCTTTGCCATCAAGAGCTGCCTTGTCCTTGGTTTCAAAACATGATTCGTATGCAAGAAGCAGTGGTGCAGTAAGCTGTAAAATCTGTAGAGGGAGAACTTGAGCTCTTTTCACTTTTTGTCACATACTGATAAAATGTTCTATGTTCTTTGTGTATTAAAATAAAATAATCTGAAACCTACAGCATTGCACATTTACAGCAGATTGTGCTAAAATACCCAAAAGGCAAGTTCTTATTTTCATTAAATATTGTCATAACTTGGTGGGTGAGATTAATTTTAGTTGGCCAGTGATTTCACCAATTAGAATTATGATACATAGTAATACTGACCAATCCCAAAATAAAAAACACACACAATGCCATATAACTCAAGCAGTTATGTGACTGGAAGGGCAATTCTTGTACATTACTCCCACATGATACAACATTTGAATCAAAACTTTGTTTGTTACTGGTCTCTGAACTGCAATACCTGTGTATAATAAGTAAATAAAATATGCCAAGGAATAAAGGAAACATTAATCTGTCTTTCTCGTTGCAGATGTTGACTGACCTGCTGTATATTTTCAGCATTTTCTGCTTTTATTTTAGAATTCCAGAATAGTTTTATGCCAGTTTATTGAATTGTGGAAAAATGTATAAAGTGGTAAAAGCAGATTTCAATTCCATTTCACTTGTAACATAACGTTTCAATCAATAGATCAAAATACAGTAGATCACTGATGATGATATTGTTATCGGCTATCATGGAATACAAGGCCATTTTCAGTCTTGTCTGGGATGTTTGCATCTCCGACATAGTGCTTTAGGGATGCTGAGTTTATGAATATCTTCCTCCTGCTCCTTCTCAATATTTTCTCAAGGTCTTGTGGTCTTTTTGCCCTGTTTATATCTCCTTCCACTCACCTAAGTATCTACTTTCTCTTTTCATCACTGAGGCTGCCACCTTTAATTTATTACTTTTCCTTTGGGACAGAAGTAGTCAGTGGTGTTAGTCTAAATATTTTTATATTTTCTTTAATAACTAACTGAGAAATTACAAGTTGTTCCTTTTTAAAATTTGGCTAGTGTAATTATTAGACTATTAGGAATAACATATTAATGCATTGTGCTAATTAAGTCTAATTTGTATCTGTAAATTAGGTTAATTAGAAAATAGAATTTCTCCATAACTCAGAAAATGTAAGTCCTATTTTTACAAAACCTAGAGAATATAATTGTTACATTATGAGGGATAGCATATTAATGAATTACATTAATTAGCTATAATATGTAAATTAGGTTAATTACAAAACTTCCACCCTCTAGGAGCATGCCACCACAGTCCATCAGGTTGGCGCTACCATCCACAAGGCTGCTGGCACTCTAGAAAGTCACCACCATCCATCAGCTCATTTCCTTCTTGAGATTAACACCACCCACAATGAGTAAAGTTATTTTTACCCTCCCCCTTGGACACTGTTAACCTCCTCAAGGTCTGACACCCTTCAGAAGGGCACCACTACTAACTGTAAGTTTATTATAAATGTCTACAAGCATTGCAGGATTATTTATGCATATGTTTCTAGCCTGCAAGAAGTCATGCCACCCTCCACAAGGGGTACCTATGCCATTCACCAGGTCATTGCTGGCACCTGCAGAGATATTGCTGCTCTCCCACGAGTACCCTAATCTCCATATCAGCATTAATGAGGTCAATACCACCCTACATGAGGCATTACCAGTGCTTATGAGCACATCAAACCAGCAACCACCATGAACTAAATTGTGTATCATGGATCCAGGAGGATGACACCAGTGTCTGTGAGGAATCATCTGCTAGCCATGAAGTCATTACTTTTGTCCATGAGATTACACATCCACCTTCTACGTAGACACATCCACCTTCTATGAGGTCAATAACACCACTCGGAAGATCATGACCAGAGCTCACATGGTTATGGCCACCTGCCCAAGAATGATATAACACCCATGATATTAAGAATATTATTGATGCTTTTTGGATCAACATCCCTGAAGTTACAGCCACCATTCATCGGTTCATTACCACCTTCAATAAGGTCTCCACCACTGTCCATGAACATGCGGACACTCACTCTCCATAAGGATGCCACCACCACCTATTCACAAGACCGCTGCTAATTCATCAGACCACTTCCAGCATCTGTGAGCATTTCACAACTCCATCTCCATATCTGAGATATTTTCACAAGATGCGGACTCCCTCTTTGAGATTCACCACAAGTTCTTTCACCCAAGAAGTCAATTATGAAATTCAAAAAGTCACTGATGTCAATATTACCCTTCCTCACCATGTCTTCACCATTTTGAGCTTATTGCCAACCTCCCAAATGTTGTTGGAAATGCTGCCAAAAATGTCACAGCTCATCTCCACACAATATGGTAGTTTATCTGAATTCAATTCACATTGACATAAAGATAAAATGCACTGGATGAAAAAGCATACAGAACAACAAAGAACACCTAATTCTCTCTCAGGACATTGCTCCTTATATCACACATTATAAGGGTGTCCATGTGTATAGAGTTTTGCGCTCATAAAAAGACCATTCTGACTGTACTAGGTGCTGCTGTTAGTTTATATGGTGCACATATCATTTTAAGAGGAATCCCATTTTTTGTGCTTTTCTTCCCCGATCATCTCCTCCATTTAAATTGAAAAATGCGCTGTATTTATTTTACCCATCATTAGAACAGCACTGCAAGCAGTTTAGTGAGCACTGCCTGTGTTAAAAATCATCTTTACTATTTGCTCTGTGTCTGCCCTGAAAGTATATGCTGCTCCCCTTTGTATTGACGAGTTCTGCTGTCTGCAATTACAGTAATTAGGTTGTTCTACTGTCCCCAGTTACCTAAATGCACTCTATTCCTGATATTTTAATTCTGACCTGTTCAAATCAGTGTCGTTGGCGGCATTCAGGTCAACATCCCTGGTGGCATCTGTAGTTCCTTCCTATCCCATGAGAAGTACTCACCCTCATATCTAGAAGTCTCCAGTGCTCACAACATATAGGGCTGCTGCCACCTCTCGTATTAGCTCAGCCACAGTATGTCCACACTCCACTGCAAAGTTAGCCCGAATCCATAGCTCAACAGCCATTGGAAGACAGATATGGATAGTACCCAGCCTTAGAATCCTGGTACTTTTTGACACTGCACCCTCTCTCTCCAAGTAAGTTGATTACCCAAAGTATTTTGTGCTCTCAAAGTTCAGGAAGAATCAGCTGCCATTACAACAATATGTTGTAACCAAGGATAGTTATTTCATTTGAAGTACTGTATTGAATATGAGCCTCAATTTTATTACATAGAATTTACAGCACAGAAACAGGCCATTCCACATGAGCCTGCTCCCACCCTGCTTCATCTAACCCTATGAGCATAGCAAAATTTTTATTTTTTCTATAACTTTTAACATGGGGGCAAAATGATCCAGTTTCATGGGGTTATGTCCCAGGTCCCAAGATGCCTGAAATGCCATATTGGCTCGGGCGATATTCAGGCATCTCTGGCGGTGCCTTTAATTGGCGTTAAGCCCCTTGCATATGCTAATGAGAGGTCTAACAGCTGTTTGAGGATCCTTCTGCGAAATTGGTCAGAAACTGAGCGGAGCATGTGCACCAGACATGCTCCGTTCAGCTTATTTGCTTCCTTGAGCAGCCTAACCAGCGCTCCTTAAAGTAACCGCTGCAGGCCACCCTTTTAACATGGATTTACAAAGGGTAAATCGTGCTTGACTAATCTACTGGAATTTTTTGAGGATGTAACTGGTAAAATAGATAAGGGAGAACCAGTGGATGTGGTGTATTTGGACTTAAAGAAGGCTTTCGATAAGGTCCTGCATAAGAGATTAGCGTGTAAAGTTAAGGCACATGGGTTTGGGGGCAAGGTACTGACTTGGATAGAGAACTGGTTGGCAGACAGAAAGCAAAGAGTTGGAATAAACGGGTCTTTTTCCGAATGGCAGGCAGTGACTAGTGGGTAACCGCAGGGATCGGTCCTTGGACCCCAGCTATTCACAATATATATTAATGATCTAGATAAGGGAACTAGATGTAATATCTCCAAATTTGCAGATGACACAAAGCTGGGTGGGCGTGTGTGCTGTGAGGAGGATGCCGAGAAACTCCAGTATGATTTGGACAGGTTGGGTGATTGGGCAGAAGCATGGCAGATGCAATATAATGTGGATAAATGTGAGGTTATCCACTTTGGTAGCAAAAACAGGAAGGCAGATTATCATCTGAATGGCAATAGATTGGGAGAAGGGGAAGTGCAACGAGACCTGGGTGTCCTTGTGCACCAGTCGCTGAAGATAAGCATGCAGGTGCAGCAGGCGGTTAAGAAGGCAAATGGTATGTTGGCCTTCGTAGCGAGAGGGTTTGAGTACAGGAACAAGGATGTCTTGCTGCAGTTGTACAGGGCCTTGGTGAGACCACATCTTGAGTATTGTGTGCAGTTTTGGTCGCCTTATCTGAGGAAGGATGTTCTTGCCATGGAAGGATTTCAGCGAAGATTCACCAGGCTGATACCTGAGATGGCAGGAATGACGTATGAGGAGAGATTGGGTCAATTGGGCTTGTACTCGCTGGAGTTTAGAAGAATGAGAGGGGATCTCATTGAAACTTATAAAATTCTGACAGGACTGGACAGACTAGATGCAGGAAGAATGTTCCTGATGGTAGGGGAGTCCAGAACCAGGGGTCACAGTCTAAGGATAAGGGGTAGGCCATTTAGGACAGAAATGAGGAGGAATTTCTTCACCCAGAAAGTGGTGAACCTGTGGAATTCTCGACCACAGAAGGCAGTAGAGGCCAATTCATTAAATATATTCAAGAAGGAGTTGGATATATTTCTCAATGCTAAAGGGATCAAGGGGTATGGGGAGAAAGCAGGGACCGGGTACTGAATTTGGATGATCAGCCATGATCGCATTGAATGGCGGAGCAGGCTCGAGGGGCTGAATAGCCTACTCCTGCTCCTATCTTCTATGTTTCTATGTTTCTATGTTAACTTACCTTAGTGTGGAGCCAGGAGGAGCAGGAATGCTTTTCCGGCTCCACAGCACTACTGCAGGCCGCTGCTGGTTCCATGCTCACCTCCCAATCAGTCCCCCACCCCCAGTACCTACCTGAGGGCTGCTGCCAGCGTCACCGCCAGACCAAGTTGGTCCAGAGGAAAGTGCCAAGCTGCGTCAGGTGGTCCAAGAGGTGCCCGGAACGCACCGGGATTATTCAGATGAGGCCCAAGGTCTGATTTCAGGTGCGCCTTGGGCTTCTGGAGCATGTTGTGAGCCCACCGATCAATTCGGGCCCAAAAATGGGCCTAAACAAAATTCTTCCCCCAATCTCACTTTCATCAATGGCATGTAGAGACGCTTCAGTGTTTTACACCGTGCACACAATATACACTTAACCTAAGGCACCATAACGAATGATTGTTTTGGCAGGTTTTAGCTAATAATTCAAAATATCAAGAAAGAGCAAAGATTTCAATTTACTTTAAACAATTATTTTTAAACTCATGAATTCCAAAACATTCACCTGCACCATTATTTCTCAGTCCAAGTGGCTGCAGCGAGAAAACTGGCGTAAATCCAGGAAATTCGCATTCGCCATGGGGAATGGGGCTATGAAAATCAACAAGGTATTGGTGGAATGGCTCAAGAGTCCCAGGAAATTATGGTGCTGTGTGAATAATGGCATAACACATGCCATGATGTCCTGGGATTTTTGCACTAAAGAATGAACCCAGCTCCATAGATGCGCCAATATGGCGCATGTTTCTAGAAGATTCTGGGCCACTATGTAATTATTGTTTGCCATGGAATGCTGTAAGGGTAGGATGTGTAGTCTCTGAACACCTCATCTAGTTCAGATTTCCTTTTCAGTTCCTTTCCATCTATTTCTAACCTATTTCCTTTGTTTTCTTTAAGCTTACTGACTAAAACTGCCCATTTTTACTCTAACATGTTTGGTGACAAAATCAGGTGTGATAATGAGGGCTCCATTGTAATAGCCTCAACAAGGCAGTTAAAACAATATAGACAAATTATTTTTGTTAATTACTAAAAAATGGTTGGCTCTCCCTATAAGGTAAACAAAAAAAATGCAGTTAAATTGTGATGTTGCTACTCCAAGAAATATACTTCAGCAATCAGTAGCATAAGAATGAGTCAGCCACAGTGACGCACTTGGGAAATATACAAGTCCCTTCTACACAGAGTCAGAACCGCACCCTAGTGATGATTAAAGTCTTTGTTTTGAGGGAATCACAGTAAACATTCAGTGCAGAAAAATATCTATAGTCTATATAGCAAATCAAGCACCTACTTGCTTAATCTTTTTCCTGGTCTCAAGCTACAGTTAATTGTGTAATATCCATGCAATTGTTCTGAGGTTATAAAAAGGAGATCTGCTATTTTCAAAGTAAGCAGCCAAGCTATAGCTACCTACATGTGATAAATCCTTTTTTGTTCTTCTTTTCATAATGAAGGTGCCAAATGGAGATGCCTATTAATTTCCCTAACAGCAACAAGACACCCAATATAGAAAGAATGAAAGTGTGCGAGCCAGCTTAATATATTGTGGGTGATATGTGCAGTCAGTGGAGCAGAAACAATTTATAGAAGGGAACTCCCGGTGCTGTGTCCATCCTACTTTCCTTGAACGGGCACTGTGCTGTGTCTACATATGATTGGTGAACATGTGGAGTGAAGAGACTCAACGTTTTGTGGCAAGCTGAAAGATAGGCCTTTCAGTTGAAAGGGCTTGCCTTAATAACTTTTCAGTGTCTTATTAATCAGATAATACCATTATGTACTTCCTGGAAACACAATGATCTACAGCAAAACCTAAGCTGGACAAAGGAAGGACATTTCCTCGATCTGTGAAACCTGAATGCAAAGTGAAAAATGCTGTTGTAGGGAAACCTGATTTAGGTAATGCAAAAATGAGCTCATTTTTATCTACTTGTATAATTAAGGAGCAGATGTCAGCCCATACTTATCCAGAAAATGTAAAGAACAGCTTGACTTTGTTCCCATTTAGCTGCCCATGAATCTTGCGCTGTAACAGTATTACCATTAACAAACTGTGACGGAAATGCCACTCTATTACCTCTGTCTCCCACTTACTACCATTCCCGGTGCCAACACCAGTGGCAAAGGCATATTGGATTATAAGACCATATGGCAACACTACAGCTATAATTTAGTGTAACACCTGTGTCAATATTTTGCAGTGATTGGTCAGTTATAGAAATCTGAGCCTTTGTCCATTGGCTACCTAGTGACTAATGCTGCATTATGATTTTGTTGGAAATGCATTGTCAATATGTAGAATATAGCCACAGTATGGGGAAACATTTCTTGAAATGTTTTACATTCTATCTGAGACTAAATTTCCTTAAAGGCTCCTTTAACTTAGTTATTAAAATTGCTGAATTTTATTGAAACTTGGCTTATCTTTAACAGAACAGAGAAGGTGTTTTTCAATTAAGAACCCCATGCATATTTACAAATGTAGACAAATTTTGCTGCTAACCTTGAATTTTATTCAACAGGGAAGGTTTGACCTTTACCCTTTCCAACAGCCATCTGTTTCATTATTTGACTGAACAAATCAATGGGCTTTTTGTTCTTTTTTTTCTTCCTTTGCTCAGATCCACAAACCTGAACGATATGGTGATGAATGTGTAGTCAGGTCTGTGAAAGCTAAATGAGAAGTGGAAGTTTTAATTTGTCTTTTATTTCTTCAGAATTCTCTTTACTTCCGTACCAATATTCTGTTACTAATAAATCATCACAGAATAAAA